>NC_034611.1:27237542-27256132 GCF_900095145.1 Mus pahari | reverse complement strand
GGTAGTATTCCTTCTGTTTTGATTTTATGGAATAATTTGAGGAATATTGCTATCAGGTCTTCTTTGAAGGTCTGGTAGAATTCTACACTAAATTCCTTTCATCCCAGTTTTTTTTTTTTTTTTTTTTTTTTTTTTTTGGTTGAATATGGGACTCTTGTGCCTTTTCTTGGCCGGCCTCTTTTCCTCCCACGTGTTTTGTCCTATTCTGATATGTTTTTTTTTAAATTAATACTATATATTATGTTTAATTTTTGTTATCCCTTAGAAGCTTGTTTGTTTACTATTGAGAGACAGAAAGGGAGTGGAGGATGGGAGAGGGAGGAACAGAGGGAGGAGAAAGCACAATCACACCATATTATGTGAGAATAATCTATTGTCAATAAGAGAGAAAACTAAATATTACAAGATAATAATAAAGAAAAGCAGCTTGTTTGGAAGTTTTGGGTGCCATAGTATTTTTGTGTGTGTTTTATTTTTGTTATAGTTTGGTGTTGTTTTCTTGGTTTGGGGATGATTGGTAGTATTTTTGGGTTTTTGCTTGTTGTTTTGCAAAAGAACTTAAGTCAGGTGGGCAGAGAACCTAAGAGGATCTGGGATGCTTGGGGACAAGAGAAGGATATGATTGAAATGTATTTAAATTTAAAAATTATTGTAGTAACAAACTATAATAAAAAAATACTTATAGCTTTGGTTTGCATTCCCTTTTGTAGCAGCTTCCTTGATTCTGCCCTCTTTTTCATGATTTACGGAACCCTGGGCAATGCTGAGTCCTCTAATGTACTCTCAGTGCTCTTCACAGATCCCTTTTCTTTACATTGTATGCCATACCAACTCCAGCAAAGTTTGCATGGCAAACCCAAATGCTTGGATGCAGTCATGAAGCAATAAGCTTCACAGAAACTTAGTCTCCTGGAGTCTTGGCATCCCATAGCACGAATGCTCCAAACTTGTCCCTATGTCAGTCGGTGAACAGATCTGTGTGCTTTTCTTCAATATTGTTTTATTATAGGTGCCTCCAAGGAATGATTTGACAAATACCTAAGTTATATTGAACTTTGCTTCCTGGCCTTCAATAGTGTCCTAGGCAGTCCGTGAGCTGACCTGAATTTAGTAAGAATGCTATTCATTCAGACGAAAATCCTCCAGTGTTGACAGAGAGACAGTGAAAGAAATCAGGCATTACAATTTACTGGAAAAGAGCTAGAAATATCAGGGCTAGTTCTACAAAGTAAACTTAGAATAACAGCCGAATCACTCCCATGTGCAGGAATTTACAATGGCCTAGGAGGAAGAAAGGTTGTGGTCTAAGAAGGAACTAGAGTAAATACTTAGAATAACAGGTGAGTCACTCCCATATACAGGAATTTACAATGGCCTAAGGAGAAGGTGGATTATACAATAGACTAGAATTGGAACTATGGCGAGGGCATAAAGTCCTTGCCCATGGCTTCTAAGAATAAGCTGACCTTAGGCGGGGCTGCTTTTTATCCCAGTTGTAAACACTGATTTTTATCCCAGTTGTAAACGCTGCCTGGTTCCTGTTTACTTTTATGTATGCATTCCTCTGTTTTGTGTAAAGAGTCATTTTGCATTGGGTAACCTCAATGTACCTTGGATGACCTTAATGTATCACTTAATTTCCTTGTTTTCTTCTCTAATATAAGCCTGGTGCTCGTTTTGAGAAATTACACTCAAGAATCAACATTCTCTTTGGTGTTCATGTCTGTTTGTAACCCTGCCAACTCCTTGCCCACCTGAGTACTGATTCTCCCGTGGGTTGAAGGACAGACTGAATCCAGTTCGTGGTAATTGTAATTCATCACTGCTGAATTAACCAAAAACACTATTAATAGAACATTTGTTATGTCACTCAAATGAATAAATAAATATGAAAAAGTCATCAGGGAAATGCAAATCAAAATAACCCTGAGATTCTTCCTCACACCAGTCATAATGAGGAACCCAGATGTTCCTCAAAAGAGGAATGGATACAGAAAATGTGGTACATTTACACAATGGAGTACTACTAAGCTATTAAAAACAATGACTTCATGGAATTCTTAGGCAAATGGATAGAACTAGAAAATATCATTCTGAGTTAGGTAACCCACTAACAAAACCCACACATGGTATACACTCACTGATAAGTGGATAGTGTCCCAAAAGCTTAGAATACACAATAAACAATTCACAGACATATGAAGCTTAAGAAGAAGGAAGACCAAACTGTGGATACTTCAGTCCTTCTTTGAAGGAGGAGCAAAATACTCACAGGAGGCAGAGGGTGGGAGGGACTTGGGAGGAAGAGAGGAGGAAGAGGGGGAAAAAAGGAGGGTTTCAGGTATAGGAGGAGACATGGATGATATATAGAGCAATTTGAATGGAGGTATGTAGAAATTGGGGATGTGGAACTGGGAGTAACCACCAGGAAGTTCCAGATGCCAGGAAAGCAAGAGGCTCCCAGTACCCCAAAAGGATAAGATTAGCTGAAATGCCCAACAAAGGGGAAGGAGAACCTATTGAGACCATATCTAGAGGTTAGGCAAGGCCCCTGGTTGGGGGATAGGACCACACACTCATCTCCAAGTTTTTAACCCAGAATTGCTCCTGTCTAAAGAAAATATGGAGACAAACTGTGGAAAAGAGACTCAAGGAAAGGCCATCCAGAGACTGCCCCACCTGGGGATCCATCCCATGTACAGGCACCAAACCCAGACACTACTGTGGATTCCAAGAAGTGCTTGCTGACAGGAGCATGATATAGCTGTCTCCTGAGAGACTCTGCCAGTGCCTGACAAATACAAAGGTGGATGCTCTCAGCCAGCCATTGGACTGAGCACTGGCACCCCAGTGGCGGAGTTAGATAAAGGACTGAAGGAGTTGAAGGAGCTGAAGGAGCTGAAGGGGTTTTCAACCTCATAGGAAGAACAATATCAACCAACCAGACCTTCCAGAGGTCTAAACCACCAACAAAAGAGTACACATGGAGGGACCCATGGCTCCAATTGAATATATATGGCATCAATGGGAGAAGAGGCCCTTGGTCCTGGGAAGGCTTGATGCCCCAGTGTAGGGGAATGCCAGGGTGGTGAGGTGGGAGTGGGTGGGTGGGTGGGAAAGCACCCTCAAAAAAGCAGGGGAAGGGGGATGAGATTGGGGGGTTGCAGAGGAGAAACCTGGAAAGTGAATAACTGTGAAATGTAAACAAATAAAATATCCAATTAAAAATATGAAAACTTCAATCTTTCCAGTTTCATGAAGGATGAAAAAATATAGTTATGTCTAATCTTGATTTTTGTATTGTACATGTGAGAAGACAGAACCTCATTTGAGTCTTCCATCAGATTGTTCTGTAGGCATATCAGTGGAGCATTTTCTAATTGGTGTAGCTGAGCATAGCTCATTGTTGGTATTAACATCCCTCAGCAAATGAGCCTGAACTATGTAAGAAAGTTAGCTGATCATGAGTTAGACAGAGAGAAATACATAATCAATGAGGACTATCACCTTGTCTTAGTCAGGGTTTCTATTCCTGCACAAACATCATGGCCAAGAAGCAGTTGGGGAGGAAAAGGTTTACTCAGCTTACACTTCCATACTGCTGTTTATTGCCAAGGAAGTCAGGACTGAAACTCAAGCAGCTCAGAAAGCAGGAGCTGATGAAGAGGCCATGGAGGGATGTTCTTTACTGGCTTGCCTCCCCTGGCTTGCTCAGCCTGCTCTCTTATAGAGCCAAGACTACCAGCCCAGAGGTGGCATCACCCACAAGGGGCCCTCCCCACTTCATCACTAATTGAGAAAATGTCTGGCAACTGGATCTCATGGAGGCATTTTCCCAACTGAAGCTCCTTTCTCTGTGATAACTCCAATTTGTGTCAAGTTGACACAAAACTAGCCAGTACACACCTGTAATATGAAGTACACCTTTTTCTTTTCCTTCCTATGTGGGTTTTCCCCAGTGTTTCATGACGGTACCAGAGAGCAATCTAAAGCATATGCTGAATATTTGCTATGTATCCCGAAATACCAAATTCCCCTCCAAGGCAGGTGTTTTCTAAAAATAGTATGAATAAGAGTATTTTTTAATTAATATATTTGCAGCAATCTTGTTTCTACTCTTTATTTATTTCATCTGAGAGAAAAATGGATAGGGAACAATATAGACGCATTAAAATGACATACAATTTTATTCTCAATCTTAACAATCAATCATTTAATGCAATCAATCAATTGATTAATCATGTAGGAGACATCTATTGGTTACTTAATACATACCACATACCATTCTTGGTCCTGGGTATACAAGATTAAATAAGCAAAACATGATTAAAAACAAGGAATTTCACCAAGGAGAAATGATTCCAGTCTTGAGAAATACATATAAACAATGCAATAGCATTGTTTAAACAAAAGCTCCCTGCTAAAGTTCTGACCAATGCAATGGGGTCTTGATGGAGGGGGCTCCATATTTCTGAAAAAAAAAAAAAAGAATATCAAAGAGGAGGCCATATTCGGGTTTAATTTCAAAGAGGGAGTTTTTATAAGTGGAAAGAACAAAGAGGTAAAGAGATAAAGTTGGTTAGTCTAGTCATAATGGGTTATGATAGATAATAAGCAATGCTAAAATTTAGCAAAAATACTACTAATAAGTACGTTTCAAACTATTAGTAGATAGATGAAAATTTTCAACTTATAGCAACCATTTGAAGTAATAATAGTGGGGTTTTTGTCTGTGTGCTATATGGTGTGTACATGTTTGTGAGTGTAGAGATACGTATGTGCTTAGGTGTGCGGAAGGCAGCACTCTCTTGTTGAACTTGGAAGTTTTGCTAGCTTGGCTGGTAAATAATTCCCATAAATTCTCCTGTTTTTAATCTCTGCAGTATTGGGGTTTCAGGTGTACTCTGCCAGGCTGACTTTAAAAATACATATAAAATTGAGTTATCTTTAACGAATTTCATTTTTACCTATCTTCCACTTCTTGGTCCCTATCTCCAGTTCTAACTACATCCCTTCAAGTCCTCAAATTCATAACCTCTCTAATTATTGTTGTAATGTATACAACCTATTAAGTCCTTTTAGTGTTGTTTATATATACGTGTGTTTGTGGCTAAATTCTTGGCATAACTTATCAGGGGTCTTGTTCCTGAAGAAAACAAATTCTTCCTCTCTCAGTGACTACTGAGTTCCTGGAGATTTTCATAAAGGGATGAGACCTTGTGAAAAAATTTCCCCCCCAGTTTTGCATCTCAACAGGTAATGTCATTATTCAGATTTTTTTCACCAGCTATACTGTTTAGATTTCATGGGTGAAGCATCCCTGCTATATTGAGATGAAAGTATCTCACATGAAGCATCCTGCTACTGTGACTCTTAAAATCTTTCAGTGTGATGTCCACGGAGCCATAGCTGTCAACATTGTCTTGTATTGACCAATTAGGGATGGACAGACCTGTGGTTGTTTATTCTCTGCATTTGACCAGTTGTAAAATGATTTTTCTTTGGTAGTGGGAGGATGAGATTTTTCACCTATTTGTAGGTAAAAGGGTAAGTATTTAGAATACTAGTCAAGATTATATTCCTTTAGGGAAATGGGTGTTATAGGTTCTTTTCTAGGGTCTATTCCCTCTATTCAAAACAGTTTGCTCTGTTTACAGTACCAGGCATTAATTCCCTCCTTGGAATGAAATATTAGTTCAACTAGATAACTATTGGTCATTCCTAAGAATACCACTATTGCACTATTGGGAAAACTTTGTCTGACTAACAATTAATTTGTTTTGTAGTCATTTCAACTGTATAGAACCAATCAGTGCTTTCTCTCTTTGGCAGCTTACACACCGAATTTAAATACTGTGAGCCAGTTCTCAGTAAAAAGCTTCTAGGTCAATTCCGGCTCCATTGTTCCAAGTATCCTAAGTATGTGGTATTAGTACAGAAATGTTACTTTCAGTTTCGGAAGCAACCAAAGGCTATGGCAATCTCCTTTAGAAATTTTGGGGCAATCTCTTGTATACCTCTGACCAAGAATTTGAAGAGTAGTTTCATGTGCTTAACATTGGGTTATAGTCAGTCTATGGATCTTGGGGTGCATTATAATGCCATATGATATAGCAATATGTGTAACTATATGTATGTATACGTGTGTGTAGATTGTATATTTTAAGTAAGTTTATACAGTAATGTTTCCATGTAGCATTTACAAGCATCATTGTTGTAATTCCTCTTACTTTCGATTTTTATGTAGGTTCTGGGATCTGAACAGTAAGCATGTTACTGAATAAGCCATCGTCTCTCCAGCCCAGTGAGTGGTTTTAAGTATTTTCTTTTTCCCTATTACCAATCCACATGGTTAATTAGCTAGTTCAAACTCAGGAATCACTTGATTATGTTATAGAATAAACAGTGAAAACATCTGCAATGTAAGTAACCATTGTAAGGAAAATGAATCCTGATAACTTCAGGTTTCTTGGAGAAGGCTTGTACTTTTATTAAATATGAAAATTATATCTGCTAAAAATGGTTCAGAGCATAAACACTAAATGTACCACATTCTCAGTAGTTTTAAAGCTAGATAGATTACTAGTTTTACCTGGTTTTTCCACTTATCTCACATGAACCTGACACACAGGTATATTGGACAAATTGTAGTATGGTTAAATATTCTATACTCATCTTGACTACTTGTGGTTTTGAAGTGTAAAGAGGGAACTAGCAAGCATTGATTGACAGCTGTTGTTACATTGTCCCCCTTCTGTTCATGATCCCATTCAGCATGTTCCCAAGCAATCAGAAGTTTTTTTCCTTAAGTGTCTGTCTTCTTCCTTAATTCAAGTCATCTCTTGTAATTTTTTTTGGAGGACCTTAATGTTACCCTGCATGAGCATATACAACCTAGACCCACTTTCTTTACCCCATTGCTTCTTCTTTTGTATGATCTGAGAGCCTTTTCTAGCTTACTTATTTCACTGGTATTTCAACAGGCATGTTAAATACTTGCACATTTTATGAAAAGGCAAAGATTATGTCAAAAATATTTGGAGGCTTTGGTTACAGTAGCTACATGGAGTGCAGCTGCTTATTTTGGAAAGGGGAGGATTAGATGAGGTAGGGGTGAGAGGGAAAGCCTGTGTCAGGGTTTTTCAGATTGCATGCTTTTGAACTCTAGGGCTATGGTGTCTTTTACTTAATGATGGGAAATATTGGTGTAAACTCTGATATTTTAGCACCAAGGTCACTGTTGGAGTAGTTGTCAGTCACCCATGATTTTTAAAAGCTTATTTCTTGTCTTGTCTAGGATGTTGTCTTTGATTCACAAATATTTAGTCATGAGGACAAAGAGGAATGAGTTACACAAGATTTAGGAGTTAAGGAGAAGAAAGTACACTAATTAATGCCTCCAATAAAGTGTATTGATTATAAAAGAAACTTGATTCATGTATGCTATGGATAGAGACTTCAGTTTTATGTGGCTAACTTGAAGAGTCTCAGATTGTGTCATTCTTTATAAATTATCAAAAGGTTTTACTCTTCTATATGAGTTGTTCTTATTTGGGACAATAATAGTAGAGATTAGTTTTTCAGGGAATGTAGCTGTAGCAGAGATTTTGGGGGACAACCTAGCTGAGAGAATATCTAACTGTCTCATGTACTTCCATGGAGGAATTATGCCTGTATATACATGCTCAAGTTAGTTTCCAAAGAATTCCCTCTTGAGCAGGAGTAATCCAAACTTACGTTAGGTGAACTGTCACAGTCAAAGACAAAGTCTTCAGGATGTACAAAGGGATTGTTGTAGGGACATGAGAGGCAGAAGGGACTTCATTTCTAGTAGAGCCACGTCTCAGTATTCCTCCTTTTATAATTATGAAACATATTTTTTCAAACATCTTAAAATTTATAGAAAAGTGACTATAAGGTCACTTTTGTTTGAATGTTGTTCAAAAAATTCTCTGGAAACTTTTGATTGGTTTTGATGCTTAGATAATGGTCCCAATTTGTTTTGAAATTTACCTGACAATATTTAGCTTTTTCTTTTCTTTTCTCTTCTTTTTTTTTTTTTTTTTTTTGTCAAAACGTCGGTAAGAAAGAATGTAAGCATTTAGATCATTTCCAACCCAAATAGCATTTACAATTTTCATTTCCAGTTTATTCCCTTAAAAGATTATTCCTGAAACTCTTTGGTTTCTGTCCTACCGAAACTGGCATCTGGAACCCAAGCTGCCACATAATAGATCACACCTACCACCTACAGATATGCTACCTGTGTTTTAGATTAGCAAACAAATAGCTTCCTGATTCTCTTTCTCTTGCTTTTCTGCAGTTCATGTCTTGACTTCATATGGCTGGTATGATTTTAAAAACTTACAGATTGGGTGGCTTAAGCTGATGCTTCATAAAAATTTACAGCTTGTAACCCTTTGCATAAGGCATGTCTAAGTACCTTGAGGATATAAGCATATATAATTGGTATACAAACCAAATGTTTACTAATAATAAATCAGAAAGAAAAGTCAATTATTTGGTACATGCATATAATTTTACTTTTTAAAAAACATAAAAACTGATTTTCATTCTAATGTTGAGGCTGCATTTATTTTTACATACTTATATTTTGAACGAACATTTAATACTGCAGGATTTAGGATACCTTCAACATTTTCCAGAATTGATTGCTGTTTTGATTTTTTATTATAATTACCAATGCTTAAATGCCACTTTACAAAAACATGTATTACAAAATGTCAGAAGAATGTTTGGGGCCATTTCAGAAATTGTTAGAAATTTTGTCCTAATTCTAAGCCAAAATTCATTTAATGAGTTTTTTAATGACTTACAAGTCATTAAATCAAAGAGCAATTTTAAAAATCAAACATAATGTTCTGATTCTGTGTCATTAAAAGCTGCACTAATTTGAAACTTACATGATAAGGAATGATTGTAGGAAAATATTAAAAGCCTGTGTTTTCCATAATTAAGCACTGATTTTTCTGTGAGAGCAGGAAACTTTGAATGCATAGTAAAAGCACTGCAATTCATAATACATAATAGTTTCAAAGCTCAACTAAGATATTTTAGGTAGCCTTCACTGTTGGTGTAGAATACTTCACAATGCCCAGTGCCTGTGTACATTTTGTATGTTCAGAAGCCAGGCTATGGTGAAGCTGTGCAAATTAACACAGGTGAATGCTGCCCCAAACACATTTGCTCATTCCACACTTGGATTAACTCAGGTACATAATGCCACTCAGGGTCATGGCCTATAGTTTAACAAATTCAGATTTAAGCAACAGCAATAATTATGGAAGCTGAAGGTAAAGATGGAGGTCCAGAGGTTCTGCATTACTGGAGGTGTTGTTTCTTGTTTCTTGCAGATGAGTGAGGCAGAAGAGGATAAGCTTTTATATTCTCCTCATGAACATTCTAGCAGCTTATCCCAAATACTGCTAATGCTGGCTTCAATAGAAAGATTCAAGTATGCACAAGTTGTATACACACTCAGTTTATAAGAAATAATGTCTCCATGCCCTACTTTTATCTGGAATAAATTCTTAACTTCTGAATTTTTGTACAGTGCCCCTTTGTTTTGTAAAGCAGATGTATATTTCATATCTTCCCTTCACTCACCAGGGCAGTATCTTTGTACCTTTACTAATGTTAGGCTGAAAATGTCACTTATATTTGCATCTGTTGAGTGATGATTCTAATTAGTATTTGCTGCAGAATGGCAGTAAAGGTCCAGTGTGAAAGGGTAGAAGTACCTTATAAGCCATCAGGTGCTATGTCAATAGAAAATAGGAATGCTGTGATACGTACCAAGGGCTGGTTGACAATTTTGAGCATATAAGGTCATAGATGCCTCTCATTTATATGTGAACTAAACAAAAAATATCAAGTATTTTTGTGTTAAATATTGTCTTACGGATTAAAGATGGATCAAAGAATGTGATTTACCTTCAAACATTTAGGCAACATTGATTTCAAACTGACTGTAGGTGGTTGAATTTATTTTGTTAATCCACAGGGAAACCCAGGAAGAAAGTAGATCAGCTCCAGGAAGTGATATGTCTGTAATCTATCCTCATTTTCCCAGGACAGATACTCCTAGATAACATGTTAAGATCCTATATTTTATAATGGTATTTTTTTATGCACCTGACTTACTTTTCTGGGTGTCTCTGAGAGCCCATTTTGAGTTTAAATACCAGCTTTTTCTCTATATCCCATTAGATTTTTATTCTTTCTGGTATTAGTCTTTTCTTTTTCTGATTTGGACAATTGACTTTTACAAATATGTCTCATCCAGTTATACGAGGATCTCTCTCTGTTTCATTCTCATCCACATTGTTTGGTGGTATTTTTGCAAGTGGCCTAAACTACCTGGGTGTTGGTATGCTTGGGAGGAAATGAAAGCAATTGTAGTTCTTACTTGGCAGGATTGTCATGAGGATTAAACACCCCATCAGCGCTGTTGTTGATAATGGAACTCCAGTTGGCAATCATGATTTACTGATTAGAAACCACCAGCCTCAAAGTCAGTTTAGAGGAGGTGAAATTGCAGGAGGATATTTCACAGGAGATCTAGGTCACTGTTCCCAAAGAGGCAGGAAGTAAATGAAGCCTCACTATGCTGATACCTGCCCCTCCCTTCTGTATGTTCATTCACTGGAGGAACAATCAGGAACAATTAGGATTATATTCACAACGTACATGTACATTCAATTTTGCTACTTAACATTCATTTTATTTTTATAAGTCATCAACATCATGAATAGTAGTAAAATAATGGAGCTTTTGTTTGTTGAAGGGGAGGGAGAAGTTCCAGTTCATCTGCTCGGATTCATTTTTGTTGTCTAGTTGGCAGAAGAGTTTTGGTTTGAATTTTGGCTTTTATTTTATTATGAAAGAAGATCAATTTTTAAAAGTGAAAATAGGTTCTTTTCTAATACAACATATCCTGATTATAGTTTCCTCTCCCTCTACTCTTTCTATCTCCTCCCTACCTCTCCTCCCCTTCATTTTAGATTCACTTCTTTTCTGTCTCTTATTTAAAAAGAACAGGCTCATCAGAGATAACAACCAAGCATGACAAAATAAAATATTATAAGATGATGGGAAAGCTTCCATATTGAAGTTGGACCTGGTAATCCAATAGGAGCAAGACTTCCAAGAGTAGGCAAAAGATTCAGAGACCTGTTCATTCTCATAGTCAGGAGTTCCATAAAAATACTAAGCTAATAGCTATAATTTACATTCAGAGGATCTACTGTTGACCCATGTATGGCCAGTGCTTGCTGTGTCAGTTTCTGTGAGCTCATAGATGTGCCTTTCTCAGTTGATTCAGAAGAGAATCATAAGGACATACTTTAAAAATCTCTACTCAAAAAAAAAAAAAAAAAAAAAAGAAAGGTGATGTAAAGCAGGAATAAGGTCATTAAATTCTGTATGATGAAGAGTAAAAAATAAAAAACAAAACAAAAACTCTACTCCACCAAATTGGAAAATCTAAAATAAATAAATAATTTTCTGGATAGGTGCCACCTAGCCAAACTTAAATAAAGATTAAATAAACAATTTAAATAGTTCTATAACCCCCTTGTGAAATGGGAGCAGTCATTCAATGTCTTCCAAACAAGCAACAACAACAGAAAATCTCCGAGGTCAGATGGTTGTAGTAGAGAATTCTAGCAGAATTTTGAATAAGAGTTAACATCGAAACTCCTGAAATTATTGCACAAAATAGAAACAGAAGGAGCATTGACCAATTTATTTTATGAGGCCAAACCACATAAAGTCTCGACAAAGAAAAAATTACAAAACAATTTTCCTTAAGAACACAGATGCAAAAATACTCAATGAAATATTTGCAAACCAAATCCAAAAACACATGAAAAACGATCATCACCAAGATCAAGCAGGCTTCATTCTGGACACACAGCAGTGGTTCAATATGTACAAATCAGTAAAAGTAATCTACCATATGAACAAATTGGGGAAAAAAGCACATTATCATGCCATTACATGCAAAAAGTCCTTTGAAAAATTCTAATGACCATTCATGAAAAAATTTCTGAAGATAATAGAGTTACATAGGACATACTTAAACAAAATAAAGGCAATTTACACCAATACTATGGCCAACATCAAAACCTAGGATAGCAAAAACTCTTCTCAATGATAAAAGAACCTCTGGTGGAAATACCATGCCTGACCTAAAGCTGTACTACAGAGCAATTGTGATAAAAACTGCAAGGTACTGATACAGTGACAGATAAGTAGATCAATGGAATAGAATTGAAGATCCAGAAATGAATCCACACACCTATGGTCACTTGATCTTTGACAAAGGGGCCGAAACCATCCAGTGGAAAAATGACAGCATTTTCAACAAATGGTGCTGGCACAATTGGCCGTTATCATGTAGAAGAATGAGAATTGATCCATTCTTATCTCCTTGTACAAATCTCAAGTCTAAGTGGATCCAGGAACTCCACATAAAACCAGAGACCCTGAAACTTATAGAAGAGAAAGTAGGGAAAAGTCTCGAAGATAGGGGCACAGGAAAAATTCCTGAACAGAACAGCAATGGTTTGTGCTATACCATCAAATATTGATAAATGGGACCTCATAAAACTGCAAAGCTTCTGTAAGGCAAAGGACACTTTCAATAAGACAAAAGGGCAAACAAAAGGTTGGGAAAAGATCTTTACCAATCCTAAAACTGATAGGGGGCTAATATCCAATACATACAAAGATTAAAGAAGTTAGACTCCAGACAACCAAATAACCCTATTAAAAAATGTGGTATAGAGCTAAACAAACAATTCTCAACTGAGGCCAACCCGAATGACTGAGAAGCACATAAAATTTTTTCAATATCCTTAATCATCAGGTAAATGCAAATCAAATCAACCCTGAGATTCTACTCAAGTCAGAATGTCCAAGATCAAAAACTCACATAATGGCAGATGCTGGAGAGGATGTGGACAAAGAGGAATACTCTTTCATTTCTGATGGGATTGCAAGCTGGTTCAAACACTCTGGAAATCAGTTTGGCAGTTCCTCAGAAAATTGGACATAGTACTACTACTGGAAGATCCAGAATACCCCTCGTGGGCATAAACCCAGAATATGTTCCAACTTGTAATAAGGACACATGTTCCACTCTGTTCATAGCAGCCTTATTTGTAATAGCTAGAAGCTGGAAAGAATCCAGACATCCCTCAACAGAGGATGGATACAGAAAATGTGGTACAGTTACACAATGGAGTACTACNCAGCTATTAAAAACAATGATTTTATGAAATTCTTAGGCAAATGGATGGATCTAGAGGATATCACTGTAAGTGAGATAACTCAATTACAGAAGCACACACATGATATGCACTCACTGATAAGTGGATATTAGCCCATAATATCAGAATACCCAAGACACAATTTGCAAATCACTTGAAACTCAAGAAGAAGGAAGACCAAAGTATGGATACGTTGATCCTTCTTAGAAGGGGGAAGAAAGTATCCATATAATGATTTATAGATCCAAAGTTTGGAGCAGAGACTGAAGGAATGACCATCTTGAGAGTGCCCCACCTGTGATCCATCACATAAACACCCCAAAAAACCCAGACATATTTGCAGATTCCAATAAGAGCTTGCTGACAGGAGCCTGATAAAAATCTCCTGAGCGGCTCTGCCAGTGCCTGACAACTACAGAAGTGTATGCTTACAGCCATCCATTGGATGGAGCATAGGGTCCCCAATGAAGGAACTAGAAAAAGTACCCAAGGAGCTGAAGGGGTTTGCAGGAGTAGGAAGGAGTCATAGGAACAATATAAACTAATCAGTATCCCCAGAGCTCCCTGGGACTAAACCACCAATCAAAGAAAACACATGGTGGGACGCATGGTTCTACCTGTATATGTAGCAGAGGATAGCCTAGTCCATCATCAATGGGAGGAGAGGCCCTTGGTACTGTGAAGGTACTATGCCCCAGTATAGGTAAATGCATGGGCCAGGAAGCTGGAGTGGGTGGTTTTGGAAGCAGCAGGAGGCAGAGATTTTTGGAGGGGAAACTAGGAAAGGGGATAATATTTGAAATGTAACTAAAGAAAATATCTAATAAAAAATACTTGAGTTCTAGCTAGAGCAATAAGACAACTGAAGAAGATAGAGGGAATACAGTTTGGAAAGGAAGCAGTTAAAGCATTGTTATTTACAGATGATACGATAGTACGCATAAGTGGGCCTAAAAATTTCACCTGGGAACCTCCTGTGGCTGTTCAATATTTTCATTGATGTGGCTGGATACAAGATTAATTAAAAAAATAATAAATTACTAGCTTACTTATATATAGATGACAAATAGACTGAGAAAGCAATGAGAGAAACAACATCTTTCACAACAGCCTTAAATAACACAAAATGCCTTGGGTTAACTCTATCCAAGCAAGTCAAAGACTTATATGATAAAAACTTTAAGTCTTTAAAGAAAGAAATTGAGGAGGATATCAAAATAGAGAGATCTACCATGTTCATTGTCAGTAGAATTAGCATAGTAAAATGGCCACCCTAGCAAAAGAAATATACAAACTCAATGCAATTGCCATAATAAGTCCAACACAATTCTTCACAGATATTGAAAGGACAATATGCAACTTTATAGGAAAAAGGAAAGAAATCAATATAACTAAAATAATCCTGAATAATAAAAGAACTATTGGAATTATCACCATCTCTGATTTCAAACTGTACTACAGTATAGTATAGTACAGTAATTAAAAACTGCAATGGATTGGTATAAAAATAGACAGATTGATTAATGGAATCAAATTGAAGATACAGATACAAATCCAAACATATTTGGTCATCTCCATTTTAATAAAGTAGCCAAAAATCTACACTGGAAAAAAAATAAAGAATCTTCAATAAGTTAAGCTGGTCAAATTGTATGTAATCTTGTAGAAGGTTGCAAATAGAACCCTATTAATCACCCTGCACAAATTCAAGTCCTAGCGGATCAAAGACCTCATTGTTTTCCTGAAGGGAGGTTTCAGATTCATTGAACTTTTCTATATGAAAAGTAGTTAATCATTGACTTAGAATTTCAAATAATCCATGCACAATTTCAGCTATGAGGGAAATGTGTGTGTTTAGAAAGAAGAGATTTTTCTGAATACCTACTAAACATTTAGTTTTCCCATTTCTTTAAATAAGATGCATTGTCATTTTTGTTCTCAGTTATTAGCAAGAAGTAAATATTAGTCATGAGAAAAATGTAATGTGACATCACTTTTATTCAACTGTGTTATAAGACTTTAGAAGCTTAGTTGTTTCCTTATATTTATGTTAATTTTGAAAAGTAATCCTATAAAACCTGACCTGAGAAATACTTCCATGGCCCCTTGAAGAGTAATTCATATCATACCATAACACTGTGAGGGTGATTTTCAAATGTTCATGTCTATCTTATATTTACCCATCTCCAAGCATTGATACAGTTTTCAAACTCCCATGATCATTCAAAAGTTTATGTGTAAGTTCCCCTGTGAGATTCAATGTAAACTTGTAGCTCTGAGCCCTGCAAAATAAAAATGAAAATTACATCCTTCAAACATAAAATGGTATGCCAGTGTATATGCTCCTATTAAAAAGTAGAAGGGATAAAAATACAGCAAGGAGTAATTGAGCCAAAGCAATACAGGAAACAGCTAATAAATCCTGTAGCTTCATGTTCACCATTCAAACTCCAAATACCTTGGGCAGAAATTCCTCCTTGGCCTTCCTGGTTGCAGTACGCATTTTTGCCATATTGTTGCCTAAAGCTTTGCTTGGTAAACGTTTCATATTATCGGATTTTCCAGTTTTGAGGGCATTCACTGTGTCTTCATCTCTACTCTTTGAACTTTATGTGTATTGCCTTCTTAAGAGTTTCTCACTGGGAATGTGACTCTGGTATACATTATCTGGTTTTCTAAGCTTCCTTTTTCAATATTTGTGGAAGCCTCCATGTAATGCTTGAATTCAATTGACCTCATATGGAAGATATCAAGTACTGTTGCCATCCTAAGGAGTAGTAGGGATGTCTTAGGACATGACAGCAGTGGGCTCTGAGTGCTTGTATGGCTAAACATGACACATGCAATATGAGTCCTGAGAAGACAGCTTTTTAGACATCCCTGTGCATGAAAGTGTCTTGAATTTTCTCTCTTCAGAAGGCACAGTCTTTTAAATGAGAGACTGTGACTGGTAGGGTTTACTGATTTCTGAGTTTTCCAGGAAAAAACACTTTGCTTTTTAAAAGGAAACTGATATTTAAAAAAAAAAAAACTATATCCTATCTCCCAAACCCTGAGTCAAAATAAATTCCTTCAGTTGTTTTATCAGACATTTAATCATGACAAATAAAAGCAGTACTTCTGTATATTTTTTCCCAATGCTTATACTAACTTGGTGAAAAATGACTACTACTGCCAATGCCACAACCTCATGTTGTTCTGTCTTGCAATGTTCACACCAGAGGAGTCTTACTCATTTAGGTTTTCTTATATCCAATCTCTGGATCTGTCTCAGGCTGGCTATAAATTTACAAAGCCATTACTCTTCTACCTCTGTCTTCTTCCTATCTCCCAAACATTAAACCCTTGGTTTTCAAGTGCAAGTGTTGCAGTTATGTTCCATAATACCTAGCTTAATTTGCTAATTATGTTTAAACTCTGCCTCCCTGAAAGTCTAAGTAAAAGAACAGAATACAGATTGGTTCTCTTCCACAGTGTAACACAATTGGGATCCAGCCTAATTTGCAAGAAAATCCTTATCTGATATGTCATAAACCCATTCTTTTCTTTTCTTTTCTTTTCTTTTCTTTTCTTTTCTTTTCTTTTCTTTTCTTTTCTTTTCTTTTCTTTTCTTTTCTTTTTTTTAATTAGGTATTTTCTTCATGTATATTTCAAATGCTATCCCCTTTCCTAGTTTCCTCTCTGAAAGACCCCTACACCCTCCCCTTGCCCTGCTACCCAACCCACCCACTCCCACTTTCTGGCTCTGACATTCCCTGTCCTGGGGCATAGAATATTTGCAAGACTAAGGACCTCTCCTCCCATTGATGGCCAACTAGGCCATCCTCTGCTACATATGCAACTAGAGACACAAGCTCTGGTGCGTATTGGTTAGTTCATATTATTGTTCCTCCTATAGGATTGCAGACCCCTTCAGTTACTCTTGTAAAGATTCAGGTCTCCTGTGCACTCATCAGTAGCGTCTAGAAAGCTCAGCTTCGAGCATTCTACATCTTTTCTAGCCCACTTCTCCAGATCTTTGCAGGAGGAAGAGGGTAGCCTTCTGAATCACATTGTTAGTAATAGTCACAACAATCACCCCACTCTTGGAACTGGTTTTCTATCTCAGGTTGCATTTTATTGTTGTTAGTGTTTGACAAACTACTTAAAGAGAAGAAAGATTGTTTTTATCTAGGCTCACAGTTTTATAAACTCTAGCCCACAGTTGGCTAGTTCATTGACTGGGCCTAGAGTGAGGTCGAGTACCTACGCAATATGCCCTTCAAAGGCATCCAGCTATGCTTTCTTCCTTCAACATGGTGTATCTGCTAGTTTCACTATTTCCAAATTATGTTATTGATTAGGTTATGAATTTCAAGATCTAATCACCTCCCATCACATGGGATACTTGCCATCCAGGGACCAAGACTTTAGTACATTTTTTTCCATGCACATTTAATGCACAAACTATAACACAATATTATGATATTTTCAGCTCATTCTGAATTTTGCTTTTATTGCAATGAGTGTAATTCAAGGAACTTACTAAAGAGCTAAATGCTTTTAAAGAAAAAAGTGCAAAATGACTTCTCTATGATGAGCAAATTCAGAGGCTGAAGTTTATTGGTAGCTTTTTGCTTTTAAGGTTTCATGAATAGACAGAAACATCTAGAAAGTAACAGCAACTTGAGACAAATTTGACAATTTCCAGGAGACTGAAGAAAGACTTTGATGCATCTGAAAATATAGCTAAGAAGAGACATCTCAGCTAGGGTCACCATCAGTCAAACTCTCTGCTTGACAGTCTTTTTCATTGTTTTGTCATAATGGTTTTGGAGTATTTTTTTCCTTTGAAGAAATGTATGGTATTTCCCCTAGAGTTTTAAAAAATATGTACGGCATTCTAAATTTGGCAATCTGAATATGCTTTAGACTTAATTTCAATCTGATAAGTATAATTTAATATGAAACAAGTATTACTTTGAGAATATGTTTAAGGTTTTTAAATAATTCATGCAGTTTTTTAATGCGTTCTGAAATAGCTGTCTCTAGTACTAGCCCACTTATCTCCTCATTACTGTATGGCTTTCTCAAAAATACTTATGTCCATCATCATCATGCTGAAGAAATATTAAGATGCAATGGTCTAAGTATGCAGAAATTTGAAAAGAAAGTGACTTTTTTCTTTGAATAGGTGAAAATTATAGAAAATGTCAATGCCAGTATAGATTTCTTTTTATTTTTTTGGAATGCAGCTGCATTACAGTAGGATACCATGATTTTATTTTTTGATGTTGGTGATTGAACCTTGTGCTA
>NC_034611.1:27225854-27237383 GCF_900095145.1 Mus pahari | reverse complement strand
TTTTTTTTTTTTAACTATGTATTATTTTCTCACTTGTCCAAGGGAGAAGTACAGTCAGTTAAAGAACTGTTCCAAATCTTTACTTACTAACTGAAAATGGCAGAACAGACAATTACTTACATCAACCCAATTGTAAAGAAACACTTAAAACAAATGACAACTACCCTTTCACAAAATTGTCAAATAAATATAACATTTAATTCATTTTTGGTTAATCTAGAATCACAATACACAAATGTGAAAAACAATAAGTAAACCTTAAAATCTGTAAGGTGGTTCTTCAAAAATTTAGAACAATGCCATATATGAGAACACATAATAGTAGTGTTAAAAACAATATGTGTTTCATTACATAATTTAAAACCCATCAAGAGTTATGGTGGGCTTTGGGGGCATCAACCAGTATCTTCATCAAATAATTAACTAAATGAGTGAAATGAGTATAACATATCATACATACATGATAGACACATGTAATATATAAATTTAACCACTCTCGTTATCTATCAATCAATCAATCAATCAATCAATCAATCAATGTAGTTGAATTCCAATGGAATGAGCATGTCCTCTGGATACATAGTTTCTCTGTACCTGACCTTGCATCCTTTGCTAGGCAACGGTTCCTTCCAGGAATTGACTACAGGCAAAGCATCTAAGTGTTTATACATAATACTATAAGCCAGTTTAATTGGCAGCCTTGGACAACGCTATTCAAAAAAAAATTAGAATTGCATTGCTGCATCAACAGATACCAAAATGAAATGGCTAAAATTAAAATATAAAAATTAGGAATCTTTGAAACTAAAGAATGAATCCATTTAGCATGTTGTGACAGCATTACAGCTAAATTGCTTTGCAACACATAACTATAGCTCTGTAGTATAAGCAATCCTGACTCAGGATCATCATGTAATCCAAAAGTGTTCGTAATCTTAAAAATATATATTTAGCAAGATTTCTATTTAAAACGGTGAAAATTGTAAAAAAAATTGTTTAAAGTACTTTAAAGTTTAAGTTCCATAATCTGTATAGTTATTTGAGGTCTTTCTATCCTCTTTTGATATTGTTTTCTGATCTAGATTTGGGCTAGGAGAGGTGTCAGTGCAAAAAAGGTAACCACCTTTTGTTATACACTTAAGATGATACATAAGGACAGAAGACTCAGGTGAGTAGAGAAGAAAAATAGTGAGGGAAACAGTTGCAGGGCACAGCCATGATACAACAGAAATCTGAAGCAATTGCAAGGTAGGCATGGACTTGGTTCCCATAAGGGTTTTTGTAGTTTGCACAGCATCCTGAATTAAAATGTAGAATCTGTTAAAGTGATGTGACTGAGAACATTGAGAACATTTTGTGAACTATGAAATAAAATGTAGGTAATATATGCCTTTCCTGGGGCTGTGGTAATGATACCAAATATTAGCTACTTTAAAACAATGTCGTTAATTATTATATAGTTTTGGAAGCTATTAATCTGCATCAAGTTTTCAGCAGTACCAGGTTCTCTCAGAACACTCAAGGGTGGAAGGAATTCCTTCTTTTAAGAAAGATTTATTTTGCTTGCGAGCCTGGCCTTTAATGGCTGAGTCATCTCTGCTGCTCAGTGAAAACCAAGCCACTAGGTTAAAGGTTAGCAAGGGAACTGGGAACTGTCATTTATCCCTGCCGGGAGAAGGAAAAATCGGTTTTCTCCAGTGGTTCCAAGGCAGGCCTCATGGTCAAAGTAGTTCATCAACAGAAAATTAACTCCACGTTTTTTGTGTTTACTTTTATTTGGTTGCATGATTTTTTTGGGGGGGGAGGGGTTATGTTGTGGTTTTGGTTTTAGGGGGTTTTGGAAAAGAATGTAAAGTCGGGTAGGTAAGGAAGGGGAGAGGAGCTGGAAGGACTTGGGGAAGGGGATGAGTAAGATCAAAATATATTGTAATTTAAAATTATTTTAAAAATAAAAAAAAAATCACAACAAGGGTTAGGGAGAACCTGTGGAGACCATATCCATGTTAGGACTATCCCCCTGGTTGAGGGATGGGGTCCACCCACTCATCTCCAAACTTTTAACCCAGAATTACTACTGTCTAAAGAAAATGTAAGGACAAAGAGCAGAGCAGAGACTGAAGGAAAGGTCATCCAGAGACTGCCCTACCTGGGGATCCATTCCACTTGCAGACACCAAACCTAGACGCTATTGAAGATGCCAAGAAGTGCTTGCTGATAGGAGCCTGATACAGCTGTCTCCTGAGAGCCTCTGCCAGATCCTGAGGAATACAGATGCTGAGGCTCGCAGCCAACCATCTGACTGAGCACAGGGATCCCAATGGTGGAGTTAGGGGAAGGACTGAAGGAGCCTTATCTGGCATCAGTGGGAGGGGAGGCCCTTGGTTCTGTGAAGTCTTGATGCCCCAGTGTAGAGGAATGCTAGGGTGGTGAGGCTGGAGTAGGTAGGTGAGTGGGGGAGCACCCTCATAGAAGCAGGGTAAGGGGGGATGGGATAGGGGGTTTGAAGAGGGGAAACCAGGAAAGGGGATAACATTTGAAATGTAAAGAAAAGTAAATGATTCATAATTATTTTACATTTCTCCTAAGAAGGAAATAAAATTACCAGATCTCTCTCTCTCTCTCTCTCTCTCTCTCTCTCTCTCTCTCTCTCTCTCTCTCTGTCTCTCTTGCTCTATCTGAGATACAGATGGCTATGAGAAATCAGATGTGGGTTTTCGGAACCAAACTCTAAGCCTCGTCAAGAGATACAGTTTCCTCACTACTGAGCCAATTCCACAAACCCTTCCCCATTGCCTCAGATATTCTGTTTGCAAGCAGTTTTCGGTAGAGATTTGTAGATGGGTCAGTTAAATGATCATCTTTTCCTTGTCTATTTTCACATTGTCTTCCACACATAGTCATGACCAAAATCTCAGGTTGTATAAGAAAGTTAGCCATGCTGTGTCAGGATTTGCTTCACTTCCTCATTTTAACCCCTTTATTTCCATGACAATACTGTTTTTTTTTTAAATTTTTTTACTAGATATTTTCTTTATTTACATTTCAAATGCTATCCTGAAAGTTCCCTATACCCTTCCCCCTCCCCTGCTCCCCTACCCACCCACTCCCACTTCTTGGCCCTGGCGTTCTCCTGTACTGGGGCATATAAAGTTTGCAAGACCAAGAGGCCTCTCTTCCCAATGATGGCTGAAAAAGCCTTCTTCTGCTACATATGCAGCTAGAGACACGAGCTCTGGGGGTACTGGTTAGTTAATCCTGTTTTGAGAGAAAGAATAAATCTCCGAGGTACAGCTTGACATCCATTCTTCAGGGTGACATGGTTCTTTATATAACCGGCCTATTCTCATTGGTCGTATTTCACATGCTTTAATGTTTGCTTAGCTTTTGCTGTTCTGTTTTGTTGCTACTCTGTCATTTGCACTATTCATTTTTGTTTTTTTCATGGTGTTTGCTTGAACCCTAGGCCTCTTGATATTACATAAATGCTGCCAGGTAAGTTACTGGAGCTGGCACATAGATGTTATTCTAAACGTCATTGTTACCGCTAATCTCTTGAGTGTGTTAAGGATAGTGATTTGAGAGCTTTTTTTTTTTTTTTTTGTTATGCTTAGGAACATGAGATCATTGAAGAAAGGATAAGGGAGCAGATGAGGTATATGTGTGCTCTCACTATGTAAATTGAAATACCAGAAATAAAACCCCTATTCCATATATTTTCAATGGCTTTGGCTCTCCTGATTAAGTGTGAATGTTAGCATTGATATGGGAGAAGCAGGAACTCAGGTAATGAAAAACAAGTAAAGATTTTGACTAGAATAGTGTGCAGTTTTGAGAAACAATTTGAGATTATCAGTGAAAACAGAGAATAATCAAAATTGATGTGATGATCCAAACCGTGTTTCTGTCAGATTTCTCTCAGATAGCTACATGTCTCTTACAGTTCATTTCAAAAAGTCACTGCATTGTTTCAGCGAGGGCGTTTTCCCATTACACATCAAACTGTTATATATTTGTTGTAGAAGTCATGTAATAAAATATTGATTAATAAAAACATCAAAGATATTATCAGCTATGTGTCATATGTAAACATATGTGCATTGAATATAGTTAGTATAAAATAATTGAAAAGAGCAGATGCCACCAAAAAGAAAGAATGAAAAAAAGAGAGAAAGATAAAGAAACTGGTAACAAACAATTATGATGTTAACATGCTCTACTCAAGATAGTAAATTATTACTGGTAGTTCTCCTGAGGAAAGTGCACAACAGTGGATATTTTCCTAAACAATGTTTCTTACTAAAACAGAGCAATGATGTATAATATTACAGACCATTTCAGAAGTTGCTACAGGATACTTTGTACAGACAGTGTACTGTGTGGTGCAAATTATAGTGATTTGTGGAAGTGTAGCGTGAAAGACTAGAGCAATAAAGAAAGAAGAATAATGCTCTTCCTTAAATCATGGGGAAAAGCAGAACTCAGCACATATCTCTAAGCAGCTTCAAATAGTACAGTACATCAAAGTTGCAGACTTGAAAATATTAAATCTAAACGATAATAGGATGACGTTAGAGAAAATCAGGAGGACATGAACAGCACCTTCTTTAAAGTTAGGGAAAATCAGGAAGATATGAATGATACTTTCTTAAAAGATACTTTCACTTTTGTAGTAGATGGTGATTAATACAAAGACCCAGAACCAGTCACCTGCCCGGTGAATAAGAGCAGAAGCAGTGCTCAACTGGAAATGGGATTTCTTGTCACAGCCTCTTCCCCCAGGGCTGAGCTGTCAAAAGAGGAGGCGGAAACATGAGGAGGAGTCGATGTCTGGAAGACAACATGATTCTTTGGACATGAGCTCACAGGGAACTGGTGGCAGCCAGGGGAGCCAGTTTTCAGGGATGCAACCCTTGTGAGGCTCTTTATGCTCCAGCCCTAAACCTATACACATACAGACAGCAAAGTAGACTTGGTTAATAAAACCAAGAGACCACATGGAGTTGGGATGACATGGTGGTAGAGAGACGGGAAAGCAGTGAGAGGGGATGGGATAGGAGTGGATTTGATGCAAATGGATTTGTCCATGTATGAATATATAATAAAATATTGAGATTATAGTAAAAGAAAAAGTCACTTTGGGTACAACATTAGAAGTACTGCAAGAGATCTGGTGAGAATCATATTCACTTATGAATTATGTATGAAAAGGGACAACAGCCAGGTAACAGGGTTTGGTCAAAATAGGACTTTTTGATTGGGGTTCTGTCTGGTTTGAATCAAAAATAAGATCTTTTAGAGGCTCCTGTGTCGAATGAAGAATTGAATGCTAGCTTTGTAAGTATGTTTGTATCAAGGAGTACTCAACTTTATCACTAGATTAATGCACTAATAATAACTAGGTGGATTACCTGAAGGTGGCTCTCTTTAAGAAAGCGGATCATGCCTTTGTCAGATATATATTGTTCTAGAACCCCACCTCTTTGGCTTTTTCTGCTTTCTGGATGTCACAGTGTGAGCACCTTTCTTGTTCCATGCCTTTTTGCCATGATGTTTCAGCTTTGCTACAGGCTTAAAAGCAGTACTACTAGTCATTTCCTTCCATGGCACCTCTGTAAATAGGTATGAATATGAACAATTGAATATTTGGGAATATCTAAATCACGCTAAAGAAGATGTAAGAAGTTGATAAATAAGAGAGAATGGACTGTTTTACTTCTCTAAGACCAGGAGATATGGCTCATGTCCTTTTGAGTATAAAGTAAATATTTTACTTTTAGATTCAAATGACCTTGGACACCTGAAAAGCAAAATTTTGTCATAATAAAGTGATGTGGAGGAAAGAAAGTGAGAGCCAGTATTCACAGTGTGCAGGAACAACCAGGTAAGGCTTTACTGATGAATTACTACATGCTAGAGTTTTCCTTCTAATAGGAGATGATACCATTTAAAATACATCTGAGGAAACTTTTTTTTTTTTAATAGAACCAATGCTGAACCAACAAACTATGGAGTGGGCCTGGATTTCAATAATGAAATTGTGTTTTGGTGACTGGAAAATGTAGAAATTTATTTAATATAATCTAGACTTTATTTAATTGACAAAATGGGGACAATATCAATTTCTGCTGCAAAGACTCTTGCATTTATCAAATTGGGTAGCAGATGACACATAGAAGTCACTTGGCTTGAATATAGGAATATAGCTCACAGATATTGTTAGCCAATCTGTTATTATTTTCCTATGAACAGACATCCTCACAGAAATGCTTTAAATTAGTCTCCTCTTGCAATGTTACTGAGGTCAATTCTGATCAAATAAATTGAATGGAGTGGTTTGTAAATAAAGTACAAATGGTGTTTTGAGTCTCAGAGTGAGTTTTCAGTAGACATTGGCAATTTTGAACACTTACACCTAGTGAAACATGCTTTACTGTGCAAACCTTTAAAAAATACCTATATAATTTAAATATTTTATAGTCTTTATTTTGTTCAGCACAAAACCAACTTCAATGAGGAACCTCCATGTACTTGTACTTATAAAGAAAACTAACTTAAAATTTAGTTGGAGATATTTTAAAAGTCTTTTGATTATAATGTAGTAAATGTGCTAAAAAATAGTTTTATCAGAAAGCTGGCATGGAGCTACCATGCTTGCACACGAGACAATGCTTTCTGGAACCAGTAGCTTTCTCGAATAAATGTTTACTTATTCTTGTGATCAGCTGATGTTATCTGAGATGTGACTTTTGATAATAATCTGTATTAATAATATTAGGATTATTATGAACATCCATCTTCCATTATTAAAGTGTAATGTAATACAGAGCAATAGTAATAAAAACTGTATGGTATTGGTATAGCAACAGGTTGGTCAATGGAACCATATTGAAGTCCCAGAAATAAACCCACATACTTATGGACACCTGATTTTGACAAAAAAGTCAGAACTATACCATGGAAAAAGGGAGAGCATCTTTAACAAACGATACTTGTCTAACTGAATGTCTGCACGTAGAAGAATGCAAACGGATTAATATTTACCTTTTTTTTTTTTGACTTTTCAAGACAGGGTTACTCTGTGTAGCCCTGGCTGTCCTGGAACTCACTCAGTAGACCAGGCTGGCCTCAAACTCAGAAATCTGCCTGCCTCTGCCTCCCAAGTGCTGGGATTAAAGGCATGCACCACCAATGCCCAGCTCGATTCATATTTATCGCCCTGAACAAAAGTAAAGTCCCAGTATATCAAAGGCTCAATGTAAAAACAGATACACTAAATCTAATAGAACAGAAAGTGGGGAATAGCCTTGAACTCATCAGTACAGAAGACATCTTCCTAAACAGAACACCAATGCCTCAGGCACAAAGATCAACAACTAATAACTTGGACCTCATGCAATGAAAAGTTTCTGTAAATTAAATAATCCTGTCAATGGGACAAAACAACAGCCTACAGATTGGGAAAGAATCTTTACCAACTCTACGTCTGACAGAGAGATGATATCCAAAACATAAATAATTCAATAAGTTAGGTGCCAACAAACCAAATAACCCAATTTAAAAATGGGGTACAGAGCTAAATAGATAATTCTCAACAGATGAATCTCAAATGGCTGGGAAGCACTAAAGAAATGCTCAAATTTATTTATTTATTTATTTATTATTTTCTTTATTTACATTTCAAATGTTATTCCCTTTCCTAGTTTCCCCTCTGATAACCGCCTATGCCCTCCCTCCTTTCCCTGCTCACCAACCCAATCATTCTTGCCCCCTGGCTCTGGCATTCCCCTATACTGGGACATAGAACTTTCACAGGACCAGGGGCCTCTCCTCCCATTGATGACTGACTAGCCCATCCTCTGCTACATATGCAGCTAGAGCCATGAGTCCCACCATGTGTTTTCTTTGATTGGTGGTTTAGTCTCAGAGAGCTCTGGGGGTACTGGTTAGTTCATATTGTTGATCCTCCCATGGGGATGCAAACCCCATTGAGCTCCTTGGGTACTTTCTCTAGTTCCTTCACTGGGGATCCTGTGCTCTGTCCAATAGATGGCTGTGAACATCCACTTCCGTATTTGTAAGGAACTGGCAGAGCCTCTCAGGAGACAGCTATATCAGGCTCAACGTCTTTAGCCATCAGGGAAATGAAAATGAAAATGACTCTGAGATTCCACCTTAGACCCATCAGATCAAAAACTCAAGGGACAGCACATGCTGAAGGGGTTGTGGAAGAAAGGAAAAAATTCCTCCACTGCTAATAGGAGTTCAAGTTTGTATAACTACTGTGAAAAACAGGCAAACGGATAGAACTAGAAAATATCATCCTGAGTGAGGTAACCCAGACACACACATACACAAAAAAACCCACACATCATATGCACTCACTGATAAGTGGATATTAGCCCAAATCTCACAATGCCCAGGATACAATCCATAGATCATATGGAGCTTAGGAAGAAGGAAGACCAGAATATGAATGCTTCTTTTCTGCATAGAGGGCGAACAGGATCACCTCTGGAGGTGGAGGGAGGGGGGACCTACACCTTATTCTTACATCAGAAGATTCTGTGGGCTTGGCCTATCAGAGTGGACCTTGAATGTTCTTGAGGGTTCTAATTTGTCATGTTCCAAAGATAAGTATGGTCCTCTAACACTCAAGTAGTCTCTTGTCCAGCTGCCTTATAAGATGCCAAGATGCCTGTGGACTCTCTTCCAAACTCTATTTTGGCCCACATGTTAGCCATTAACAATGTGCCTCCTCCTCCACTTCGCAGTTTACCACGTAAGTGACACTTTTATGAAGGTCTATGCCTTCATTGTTGTTTCCAATGGTACTTGGTTTCTTGTGAGAAACAGGCATTTGAGAGTCAGTGGAAACACAGAGGCATTTAATTATAGCCTAGTAATGGAGAAACATAATTGTACAAGTCTGGCATTATTATATGAGGCTATTTCAACCATTTAGATCTAAAATATCGTTTTCTTTGTAAAATGGGGATTTTGATAAGATCTTAGAGCTTCAACAATGTTCCTATTATACATACATATCAAAATACCTTGAAGGAAGAGAGACTCCTTGTGATATTACAGGGAACTACAGACAAATATTTCTGGAAAAAAATCTCATCATGTCTACTATGAGTTGGTCCTTCTGCTCTGAGTGTATTTTCCATAGGGATTTCTCACTTTAAATTTAAAAGGGGAAAAGTAATTACATTATTCTGACTGAAATAGGTTCCTATTTTGCTTTCATGTTTCTAGCTTTTGATTTTTCAGGTCATAGGAATTATAAATACAGAATTAAATATTTTGAAAATTATACATTGAACAGTATTTATTCTGTGTAGTCAGTCAATGTAAGTCCAGGATGTTGTACTGGGGTAGTATATAGGGCTATGGCTATGCAATTCTTACAAGTGTTTAGAAAGTACTCACTAGTCACCTACAATAGTGTCTGTTGAAATCCAACAACAGCTTTAGGTAACATAAGCAATACTAGTGACTAAGAGTTAAGTAAACAATTAACTTCTCAGATTTTTTTTCTATCTTTCCATGAGAGTTAACGTCTAGATAAAGTTTAAAATTCCACTACTATCATTTCCAGAGAAAAGATATAAAATTCAGAAATGTATACCTTTTGAAGAAGTATATTATATATTTGTGTGTATTTAATATTCATCTAGATACACATAAAATATTAAAACATATTATACAAATTATAATTATTGTTACTTTGAATATTTATTCCTATAAAATATTTTTATATATTCAAAAATTTCTATTTCTATTTAAGTGGAAATAGTTATTCAAATAATTTTGCTTCTAAACCACTACTGTCAGATTTTATTTGTGGAAAAATAAATTACCCCCCCCCCAGTTTTTTTTTATCAGTTCAGGAAATGTAATAGCTGGGAGTTAAAAGATCAAATTAATTTAGAATCAATGGGATGAGATGTGTGCTGCTCTCTGCAGTCTCTTCCAAGGACACTTGACTTCTGTGAAGTGATTAAGAGATGAGAAATCAGCAATAACTTAGATCTCAGAACTGAACGGAGCACAGTGGAGAGCAGCCGACAGCCGTGTCCCTGGTATTCTCTGTAGTGGTTCTTAGTGGGTGTTCTGTGCTGCAGTCTGTCCTTTGGAGATACGTCCTACTTGCTTAATGGCTCGGTCGTTGTGTTATTAACTCCAGCAAGCCTACAGTTTTCCTTGGTATACTTTGTTGTCACAGCTGAAACAGTATTCTCGTGAAAGCTCAGCGTAGAGATGCTTTGTAGAGTGACTCAAACTGTTGAAGATGGGAGCAATAAAAGTACAACGTCCATAAATAGGGATGCTCGGTTAAATACCTAGAACATCTAGCCACTAGACACATCTTTGTTTGCTTTGAGTTTGGCCAGTAAAATTAGACTTAGGAATCCATGCTTAATTTCTTTTTAAATATTTTCATGTCAATAAAATTTTAAAACATTTACACTGAGCACTTTCTAGGGACAACTTATAAGTAGTTTCTCTGTTATGTTTTTTTTTTCATTTTTAAAATAAACACACACACACACACACACACACACACACACACACACACACACACACACACACAAAGCCAAAAACCCTGTGAAGTCTGTGGTAGGCAGAGCAACACCCAGCAATGATATCTGGATCCTTAATTCTAGCAACTATGAATATGCCAAGATGCGGAAAAGGCAAAGGGTGGTTATGGCTACAGCTAGAACCAAGGCAGCTAAATTAGTGCTGGAGAGAATATCAGAGACTGTAGTGCACACTGAAGCCCTAAGACTTGTCAGAGAAAGGAAAAGATGAGAAAAAGACTTTACTGACCACTGCCAGCTTTCGAGATGAGGGAAGACATAAGACAGTGAGACATCTGGGCAGTGTCAAGAAGCTAGAAAAGACAGAGATGAATTCTGCCGAAATGTCTGAGGATTATCCCAATCCTGCTTAAATGTTCATGCTAGCTCAGTGATCTACTTCCCACTTACTTTTTTCCAGAGCTGTAACACATCACATTGATGTTTCTGGTAATCACTTACAAGGACAAGAAAAAAAAAAAAAACAACAACAAAAAACAAAACAAAACAAAACAAACCATACATGCTCTCTCTTACAATTAAAGGTAAAGAGGCTTACATAGCATAGTAGGAGTCACAATGGGGAACAGGTGGATGCACCTCAGAGTATTCTTTGTGATGTGAAAGAGCCCTGATCATAAAAACCACAGCATCCAAGTCTGTAGAGGCGTGTGCCACCACAGCCTGGCTGATGCTGATCTCTTCTTAATCACCGCTAATTTTTTAGCTCCAGCTAACCAGCATCAATAGTCCCAGTAATACAAAGGTTTCACTTTAGTGGTTCTGGTATCTTGTTAATCACAGCTGATTCTTCAGCCCCAGCTAACCAGAACCACAGAATCTTCACAAAGTAACAATGGCCCTGAAAAGAGTTTTTAATTTTCCCTCTGAAATTTCACAAGCCAGGCCTCCATCTTCTGCACTGTTCTCAAACATTATCTTC
>NC_034611.1:27191572-27224892 GCF_900095145.1 Mus pahari | reverse complement strand
AAAAAAAAAAAAAAAAAAAAAAAGCCCATTTCTCCCTTTTTCTCTTTTTTTCTGGTAAGAGAGACATGTCAGGAGGTTCCAGAGACTGATCAGCTGACATTATAATCTGACCACGTGAAGCCAGAAGCCATTACGTTTACATCAGGGGTTAAGTGTGTAGATTCTCCACATGAGACCGTCTAGAAAATTACAGGTTCACAGAGGGGAAAGGAAAAGGACCACAAGCACCTGCTAATTGTGCCAGAAGAAAAGGATTCAATTAGACTAAGGCATAGAACCCTCTCTCTCTCTCTTCTCACAACCCCAAGTGTCTTCCGCTTCTCTCTCCCTCCTCGCTCTTGGCACCACTGAATGGATTAGGTTTTTGAGAAACCCCAGGGCTGACTTCTAGAGTGGCTCCACCAGTTCGCGCACGTCAGTTATCACAGCTTTCTGTTTTGCCAGCATGAACATGCTCATCTGCAGGAGCTGCTATTTGTGTTTTGTCTTCTACTTCTTTTCCTTCCTTCCTTCCTTTCTTCATTTCTTCTTTCTTCTTTTCTTCCTTCTTTCCTTCTTTTCTTTCTTTTTTGGTGTTTAAAATTCATTTTTAAATTAAAAAGCAGTAAGATATCTTGACAAATGCATAACCAACACTTTCAAAATTTTTTTGTATTTGTTTATTGGTTATTTTATTTATTTACACTTCAAATGTTATCCCCCTTTCTAGTTTTCCCTCTGCAAACCTCCATCCCAACCCCTCCCCCCCCCCTGCTTCTATGAGGGTGCTCCCCTAAACATCCACCCATTCCTGCCTTCCTTCCCAAGCATTCCCCTATACTGGGGCATCAAACCTTAACAGGACCAAGGGCCTCCTTTAGCATTGATGTCAGATAAGGCAATCTTCTGCTACATATGCAGCTAGAACCATGGGTCCCTCCATATGTACTCTTTGATTGGTGGTTTAGTCCCTGGGAGGTCTGGGGGAGGGGTTCAGTTTCGTTGATATGTTTATCTTCCTATGAGGTTGCAAACCCCTTCAGATCCTTCAGTCTGTCCTCTAACCCCTCCATTGAGATCCCTGTGCTCAGTCATATGGTTGGCTTCAAGCATCTGCATTTGTATGGGTAAGGCTCTAGCAGAGACTCTCAGGAGACATCCATATCAGGCTCTTGTCAGTAAGCACTTCTTGGCATCAGCAATAGTGTCTGGGTTTGCTGGTTACCTATGGGATGGATCCCCAGGTGGGGCAGTCTCTGGATGGCCTTTCCTTCAGTCTCTGTTCCACTCTTTGTCCCTGTATTTCCTTTAGACAGAAGCATTTCTGAGTTAATATTTTTAAGAAGAATGAGTGGGCCCATCCCTCAACCAGGGGCAGTGACTAATCTCTGGATATGGTCTCTACAGTTTCTCTCTCTCCTTAGTTGGGTATGTCAGCTAATGTCATCCCTGTTGAGTCCTGGGAACCTCTTGCTTTCCTGGCTTCTGGGACTTTCTTGTAGATACTGCAAGTTCCCCATCCCTCACTGCTACATACTACTATTCAATTTCCTGACTTTTTGTACATTTCTCCCTTCTCCTCCCACACCTGATACTTTCCCCCCTTTTTGTTTACTCTCTGTCTTCTCCTCTCAAGTCCCTCCCACCCTCTACCTCCTATGATTATTTTGTTCTCCCTTCTAAGTAGGACTGAAGCATGCACATTTTGGTCTTCCTCCTTCTTGAGCTTATTATGGTCTTTGAGTTGTATCATGGGTATTCCAAGCTTTTTCCCTAATATCCACTTATCAGTGAGTACACACCATATGTGTTCTTTTGTGACTGGGTTACTTTACTCAGGTGATATTTTCTAGATCTATCCATTTGTCTGGGAATTTCGTGAAATCATTGTTTTTAATACCTGAGTAGTACTCACTTGTGTAAATGTACCATATTGTCTGTATCCATTCCTCTGTTGAAGGATATCTGGGTTTTTTCCAGCTTCTGGCTATTAAAAATAAAGCAGCTATGAACATAGTAGAGCATGTGACCTTGTTATATTTTGGAGCATCTTTTAGGTATATGCCCAGGAGAGGTATAGCTGGGTTCTTAGTAGTGCCTGCCATGTCTAATTTTCTGAGGAACCGCCAGACTCTTTTCCAGAGCGGTTGTACCAGCTTGCATTCCCACCAGCAGTGGAGGAGTGTTCCTCTTTCTCTACTTCCTCGCCAGCATCTGCTGTCACTTTTGTATATGATCTTATCCATTCTGACTGGTGTGAGGTGGAATCTCAGGGTCATTTTAATTTGCATTTCCCTGATGACTAAGAATGTTGAACATTTCTTTAGGGGCTTCCTGGTGACTCGAGATTTCTCAGTTTATAAATCTTTGTTCAGCTCTGTACCTCATTTTTAGTAGGGTTATTTGGTTTTCTGGAGTTTAATTTCTTAAGTTCTTTGTATATAATGCATACTAGCCTTCTATTGGATATTGGATTGGTAAAAGTCTTTTCCTAATCTGTAGGTTGCCATTTTGTCCTGATGACAGTGTCCTTTGACTTGCAGTAGCTTTTCAATTTTATGAGGTCCCATTTGTCTATAATTGATCTTAGAGCATGAACCATTGGTGTTCTTTTCAGGAAAATTTCCCCTGTGCCCATGTGCTCAAGGCTTTTCCCCACTTTATCTTCTATTAGTTTCAGTGTATCTGGTTTTACAGAAGTCCTTGATACACTTGGATTTGAACTTTGTACTAGGAGATAAGAATGGATCTATTCTCATTCTTCTACATGATAGCCGCCAGTTGTGCCAGCACCATTTGTTGAAAATGCTCTTTTATCCACTGGAATGTTTTGGTTTCTTTGTCAAAGATCAGATAACCATAGATGTGTGGGTTTAATTCTGGGTCTTCAATTCTATTTCATTGATCTACCTGTCTGTCTCTGTAACAATACCATGTGGCTTTTATTACTACTGCTCTGTAGTACAACTTGAGGTCAGGGATGGGTCTTCCCCCCGAAGATCATTTATTGTTGAGAATAGTTTTCACTCTCCAGGGTTTTTTGTTGTTTCAAATGAATTTGAGAATAGCTTGTACTAGCTCTTTGAAGAATTTTTTTGGAATTTTGATGGGGATTGCATTGAATCTGTTGATTGCTTTTGATAAGATGGCCAGTTTCACTATGTTAATTCTGCTGATCCATCAATATGGGAGATCTTTCCATCTTCTGAAGTCTTCTTCAGTTTTTCTTCAGAGATTTGAAGTTCTTGTCATACAGATCTTTCACATGCTTGGTTAGAGTCTCAGTAAGATATTTTATAATATTTGTGATTATTGTGAACAGTGTTGTTTTCTTAATTTCTTTCTCAGCCCCTTTATCCTTAGAGTAGAGGAAGGCTACTGATTTGTTTGAGTTAATTTTATATCCAGACACTTTTCTGGGTTTATCACCCGTAAGATTTTTCTGGTGGAGTTTTTTGGGATCACTTAAGTACACTATCATATCTTCTGTAAATAGTGATATCTTTACATCTTCCTTTCTAATTTGTATCCCCTTGACCTCCTTTTGTTGTCTAATTGCTCTAGCTAGAACTTCAAGCACTGTATTGAACAGATAGTGGGAGAGTAGACAGCCTTGTCTAGTCCCTGCTTTAGTGGGATTGCTTCAAGTTTCTCTCTATTTAGTTTGATGTTGGCTATTGGTTTGCTGTATATTGCTTTTATTATGTTTAGGTTTAGACCTTGAATTCCTGATCTCTCCAATACTTTTAACATGAAGGGTTGTTGAATTTTGGTAGATACTTTTTCAGCATCCAATGAGGTAATCATGTGCGTTTTTTTTCCCCTTGAGTTTGTTTATATAGTGGATTATGTTGGTGGATTTATGTACATTGAACCAACCCTGCATCCCTGGGATGAAGCCTACTTGATTGTGGTGAATGATTGTTTTGATGTGATCTTAGATTTGGTTTTGAGAATTTTATTATTTTTTAATTGGATATTTTATTTATTTACATTTAAAATGTTGTCCCCTTTCCCAGCTTCCCCTCTGCAAACCCCCTTCCTAGCCTCCCTAACCCTACTTCTATGAGGATGCTCCTTCACCCACCTACTTATACCTACCTCAGTGCCATAGCATTCCTCTACACTGGGGCATCAAACCATCATAGGACCAAGGGCCTCCCCTCCCATTGATGCCTTAAAAGACCCCTTCAGCTCCATCAGTCCTTCTTGTAACTCCTCCATTGTGGTCCCTATGCTTATTCAGATGGTTGACTGCAAACATCTGCATCTGTATTGGTCAGGAACTGGCAGAGCTTCTCAAGAGACAGCTGTATCAGGCTCCTGTCAGCAAGCACTTCTAGGCATTAGCAACAGTGTTTGGGTTTGGTGTCTGCATGTGGGATGGATCCCCAGGTGGGGCAGTCTCTGGGTGGCCTTTCCTTCAGTCTCTGTCTACTCATTGTCCCTGTATTTCCTTGAGACAGGAGCAATTCTGGGTTAAAATTTTGGAGATGGGTGGATAGCCCCATACCTCAGTAGGGGAGCCATGCCTAACCTCTGGTTATGGTTTCTACAGGTTCTTTCTCCCCTTGGGGAATTTCAGCTAATCTCATCCCCTGGGATCATGGGAGGCACTTGCTTTCCTGGATTTTGGGACTTTCTTGTTGCTACCCCCCAGTTTCCCATCCCCCATTGCTATATACCTCTGTTCAATTTCCTGACCCTCTGCACATCTCCATCTCCTCCCATACATGATTCTTCCTCTTTTTTCCCCTCTCTCTTTTCTTTTCCTCCCAAGTCTCTCCCACCCTCTACTTCCCCTGATTATTTTGTTCTGCCTTCTAAAATGAACCGAAGCATCCACTCATTGGTCTTCCTGCTTTGATGCTTGTGAGGGAAACTAGTTTGAAGTTCACTTATTTTATTGAGACTTTCTGTGGTTTAGGTATCAACATAACTGTGGCTTCATAGAACGAATTAGGTAGTGTTCCTTCTGTTTCTATTTTGAGGAATAGTTTGAAGAGATTGGTTTAGGTTTTCTTTGAAGGTCTGATAGAATTCTGCATTAAAACCTTCTAGTCCTGGGCTTTTTTGGTTGGGAAACTTTTAATGACTGCTTCTATTTCTTTAAGGGTAATTAGACTGTTTTGATGGTTTATCTGAACCTGATATAACTTTGGTACCTGATATATGTCTAGACAATCACCCGTTTCATTCAGATTTTCCATTTTTGTTGAGTATGGTCTTTTGTAGTGGGATCTGATGTTTTTCAAATTTATTAGGTTTCTGTTGGCATGTGTTCCTTTTCATTTTTAATTTTGCTGATTTGGGTACTGTCTCTGTACCCACTGGTAGTCTGGCTAAGATTTATCTATCTTGTTGGTTTTCCCACAGAACCAGCTCCTGGTTTTGCTGATTCTTTGTTTGTTTGTTTGTTTTTTTAAGTCACAGAAACTTTTATTGGAAACAAATGAGCCACAACAAAGTGATACTCAGTGCATGTGGCCCACCTGGTAAAGTGGGGGGCAAAAGTGGGCACCAGGGGCTGATCAAAGGCCAGACCCCATAAACACTTGGCACCACTAATAGAGCTTCAAACTTCTGGCCCTTAGAGCTGGTGTGTACAGGCCCAATAAGAAATACAAAAATAAACCCTGTGGTCCAGCGGTCCTGTCTGTGACAGACTGTTGGTGCAGAGCAGTCCCTTTTTCTATCAGACCCCATGCTGTTTAATCCCGTCACAGCATGGGCAGCAGGAGCCTGCAGGGGTGAGTGGACATCCACAGGCTGAAACCAAAGGAATGCACAGGTATAGCCTTGGGCAGCGCCAGCATGGTGACAGTGCCAAGGCATAGGCAGCCTTTGGGGATGCTCTGGAGCTCCTCAGGTAGACAGGTCCAGGGATTGGTCAAAGGTGGATGAAGCTGAGACCTCTGCTTCTTTGTTTCAACTTGGTTGGTTTCAGTCCTGAGTTTGATTATTTCCTGGCATCTACTCCTCTTGGATATATTTACTTCTTTTTGTTCTAGAGCTTTCAAATATGTTGTTAAGATGCTAGTGTGTGCTCTCTCCATTTTCTTTATGGAGGCACTCAGACCACTGAGTTTTCCTCTTAGCACTGTCTTCATTGTGTCCCATAAGTTTGGGCATGTTGTGCCTTCATTTTTGTTAAATTCCAAAATATCTTTATTTCCTCCATGACCAATTTATCCTGACATAGAGAGTTGTTCAGCTTCCATGTGTTTGTGGGTTTTCTGTTCTTTGTTGTTATTATTGTTGTTGTTACTAAAGAACAGCCTTAGTCATTGTCTGATAGTGTGCACAGGGTTACTTCAATCACGTTGTATCAGTTGAGACTTGTTTTTTGCTGAGGAGAAGGTATATTCTTTTGTTCTAGGATGAAATGTTCTATAGGTATCTGTAGAATTCATTTGGTTCATAGCTTCTGTTAGTTTCACTGTGTCTCTGTTTAGTTTCTGTTTCCATGATCTGTCCATTGGTGACAGTGGGGTGTTGAAGTCTGCCCCTGGTATTGTGTCAGGATCAATGTGCACTTTGAGGTTTAATAATGTTTCTTTTACAAATATAGATGTTCTTGAATTTGGAGCACAGATGTTTGGGATTAAGAGTTCATCCTAGGGGACATTCTGTCGCTGGGCAAGATGCATTTGTGGAGAGCTGTGTCACAGTATCAACTCCTGGGTGCAGAAGGAAACTGGAAGGATCCTGTCCCTGGCTTCCCTGAAGTTTCTGGTTCCTCTGCGCCCAGGGTGGCTCCCACTTGAGCTGTGTATTTGGGCAGTAGTGATGGTCTCACCTGTGAGCTTAGGTGTGTCAGCCCTCCTGTGGAACAACTTGTCATTGGGCAGGATTGGGGTGTGGAGAACTCTGACACAGGGCATCTCCTGGGCACAGATGGAAACTGGAAGGCCACCATTTCATTTTCTAACTTCCACCATAAGCAAGATATTAAACAAGGGGAGCCAGGCATACTGGTGCACACCCTGAATACTAGAACACCCTGAATACCAGGAGGCAGAGGCAGGAAAATCTCTGTGTTTGGGACCTGTCTACAGACTGTGTTCCAAGATAGCCAGGGCTACATAGAAAATCCCTGTATTGGAAAACAGAAACAACCACAAATCAAAACCCAACCCAACCCAACCCAACCCAACCCAAACAAACAAAATGACAGAGAATAATTCCATTGTCTTCCCAAATATCCACTAACCTCTTCTGTGTAGTTCAAAATTCTTTCTTATCCCTCAGGCGGTATAACTGAATGACTTGACCTCTACCATTAAAGTTTTTGCTATTTCAGAACTTATATAGTTTGGTTCCTGGTCTTTTGAATCCAGTTCTTTTACTTAACATAATTCTTTTGAAATTCTTCTAAGTTGGATGTGTAAATGCTTCATTCTTTTTAATTTGTTTTAATTGAAGTATAATGATATCATTTTCTCCTTTCCCCTCCACTTTCCTTCTTCTAATCCCTTTCTGTTGCTCTCCCTAGCACCATCCCATGATCCCCTCTCTCAAGTTCATGGCCTCCTTTTCTCTGAATTTATTGTTAGGTCCATATTTGTGTGCATGCATCTATATTTGTGCAAAAATATATAGAATCATATTTTTTTCAGTCATTTTATCCTTCCTTCCTTCCTTCCTTCCTTCCTTCCTTCCTTCCTTCCTTCCTTCTTTCTTTCTTTCTTTCTTTCTTTCTTTCTTTCTTTCTTTCTTTCTTTCTTTCTTTCTTTCTATCTCCTTCCTTTTTTTTTAAAGACAGCATCTCATCATGTATCTCTGGATGGCCTAGGCATGCACCACCATGTTGGCTCATTTGTTTTCTTGGTGATAGCCATTCTGACTGGGGTGAAATAGAATCCAAAGTCAGTTTCAGTTTTTAGTTACCCTAAATCTGAGGACCTTAAATACTTTAAAACATGTTATTAGCCATGAGTTTTGTAGATTTTGAGAAACATCTAATCAGTTTACTGGTCCACTTATTGATTGGAAGATTTGAGTTTCACTTTTAAGCTTTCATTTTAGTTATTAGGAATCTATAATATTAATTATATAATATTAATTAATATATTATATATACAATATTAATTATATGTCATATATGTCACTTGTGCATGTGAACTTTCTTCAGATGAGTTTCTGATGTAAGAACCTAACTTGCTTCAGGTTGAACCAGTAAAAGAAATTTGTGGCTAGATCTATGCCAAGTAAAGCTGGAACATTATCTGATTAGACCAGGAAAAGATGTCTGAACTACACGGCTAGAGCTAGACTTTAGGGTAAAGAAAGGAAAGAAGGTAGAGGGAGGATTATGGCAGGGAGGGTGATAATTACCTGACAAAAAAGCATTGTGAACAAAGCAGACCTGTTTGAAGGTATCAGGGCCAGAGCTCAGCCTGTAGATGTAGAGATGGACACGGGCAGTGAAAGAATGGGAGCAGACCAGAGCCATTTTCTAGGCAAAGGAGAGTTGGAAACAAGAGTGTCTTCCAAACTACTGTTACGGAGCTTGGGCCAACTAAGGCAGCTGGTAAATAGATAGGATTCAAGGTCCATGATTTTGGAGCTAGGCCTGCCTAAATGGTTTATTTAGTTGTGTCAAGTGCCTTGTTTAGTCAATATTATTTGACAGAAGATTAAATTTGGAATTTTATAAAAACAATAAAAATTAGGTTAAAAGTGTAAATGAGTTCCCTGTTGATCTTTAACACAGGTACAGTGACTGAACTCTCAACATGCATAGAGTTATTTTCTTTCCCTAGATTTGGACCTATGATCTAAGTATGTAAAAAGACTTGGTCATGCTTGTAGTCCTTTAATCTTCTCCTGTCAAACTTCTTTTTAATACTACAGTTTTGTGCTAGAGTTCATTGTTTGCTTGTTACAGTACAAGGGGAAAAGTTTGTTGTTAATATTTCTGTTTTTATTACTACCAAGCTCCTTTCTTACACATTTATAATTATATTAAGAAAGGCTCTAGTTATCACTGATTTAATTATTAGTGTGCACAGAAACATTTTCAATAGATCTCCCTCTTCTGTTTTTCAAACTCACTGTATTCTGACATTTCCTCAGGGTCATTGTGACATTTTCTCAATGGTTCTGCTGGTCCATGCTTTCACCTCACTGAGAGTTAAAAAGATTTGATTAAAATTGCTCTTGTTATTAGGAACAAAATTAGTAGTTGTGGAATGTGAGGGATGTTTCTTAACTGTATATATGTTGGCTTCTCTATTGGCAAAATAAAATAAGTTGTGTTCTGAGACTCAGCTACACCTTAGTAACTTTCTCCTGTCTGTGTGCTGTAAACCATATGCTGCATATCTCCACAGTAAACTTGTTAAGTATGAACTATTTTTCTGACGTTTCTTTGAGGGTTGAGTAAGATATCTCTTTATATCATTCACACAAGAAATAATAGTATTTTATGTATATCAAAGCTTTATTTTGCTTCATATGGAATAAATAATTCTATATGCCACCAAATCTAAAACACACAGTCTTTTATCAACTAAAGTTTACCTGAGAAATATGTGTAGGGAAGTGCCTCAACATATAAATAGTAATTCTAGATTTAATAAGATGTATGATGTTCAAATGGAAATAAACTCTCTGCTTGATTCCTCTTACTTTGTTTTCATACGTAGTAAACAGTGCTGTTTAATTTTGAAGTCATCCAGGGTCCATACAAAACCCAATTTTATTATTCTGGAACTCTGAATTAGAACATATACATTTGTATATACCAATTCTTCATGATTATAATATGGTCATTGGATGACTTTTTAAAAGCTTGAAAGGTGCATTAAATAACTTATTTTCTCAATAACTTTTCGATAAGGAATGAAATAATTTGTATAAGTTAGTATTTATCAGTGTGTTTCACTTCATGTTTCTAACAGTTCCAACAACATTGATTGTTCTGGAGTAATCAGAGAGCTTGTGATGTGGATGTCTTCAAATGTGCATTTACATCCACCCCATGTTACACTTATCACCTTGTTTGAAAGATGTTTTCTCTTCGTGGCACTGAAAGAGAATCACAGTTAATTTGCTTCTTGGATGTGAGCTGAACTTTTATTTCTTAGGGAGTCTTTTGTGATTTTTCTCAACTGGAAATTCATCCTACATGCTGCAAAACCTTCTGAAGAGTGAGCAGCATCTGCGTAGCTAGGACTTTATAAGGAAAGGGTGAGAGAGGAAAGAGACAGGAGGAGGGAGAAGATGAAAGGAGAAATAGAAGGGACCAGGAGAACTTTGCTTTGTTCTGTGTCTAAAGTAGTTCGTAGACTAGTTTGGATGTGAAAGAGCTTGACAAATCATTCTGAAAGACCTTTTTGATTCAGGAGATATTATAACTCATACCAATTCCACTCTTTACTGCAACTAGAAATGCCAAACCTTCTTCTAGGTCAGAAAAATTAAACTCCGTTTGAAAAAGCCCTGTATAAACGTGTATAACTTTAAACATCCATATATTTATTACATTTTTAAAGACTTTAATCAGCATTACCTAACAGTGCAGTATTGTGCTTCTCCCAAGGGTCACAAAGTCCTACTACTTGCTAAGCACTGTCTCCTCCTAAGTTGTTGACTAGGTGTGTTCCCCACCACTCTAACAATACAGGGTATTGGCATGTATTAGTTGCCCGTCAGAACTTGATGGTAAGACTATTTTTTTTGAAAGCATTACATACTTGGATCACAGATCATGGAAAAACAGAGCTAGTGCTGATCCAGAAAATTTCTTCCTGCTGGCTTGCTTTCATAGAAACAGAAATTTTCTGTGCAGGCAGCTAGAGAAAAAAAATAAACAAAAACAAAAACAAAAAAAAATATCAACAGTCTTATCCAGCTATGAACCTGATGAGCCATAACCACCACTGATATGGCAAGTGTATCAATAGTATTAAGGTTATTGGAGTAAGCAATGATTTTTCAATTGGATATAAAGCCTAGTTCACAGGTGGGACCATATATCTGGCACTGTAACCCTGGCCATAGGCCTGGCCACTAGATCCTAGGGGAAAACTATTACTACTTTGCAAATAGATGTAGTATCAAAGTGCTTTCTGAGTACTTAGCTTTATACCAAAAGATTAGAACAACTCACATCCCTCACCAAAGTATTTGATAAGAGACCCCATAAAAGGTCAATATCTACAAAGTAAGTGACTATGTGATTCTCAGCCCTTAAGTGGAGTGTATATCACCACACTTCCCCAACAGTTTGAGGAACATGCATAAGAGGAAAGAGAAAGATTTGCACAGTCAGAGGATAAGGAACACGGCTGGAAAATAGTGTCTTATGAATGTGACAGGACAGCTACACTCAGGAACTCAAAACAACTACGGTTACCTGTACAAGACCAGTACAAGATCAAGCCAAAAACCATTTTGGCATGGAGTTTGAAGAGGCTATGCCTAGCATCATAGCTATAAGCAACTGATGGCTTTTGGGAGAAGAAGTTCATTTTTTTTCAAGGACTTACCTGGTTGCTCACCTCCAGTGGAAGGCCCTACACCCATGCTTAAGTGTTCAATATGTTCAATACCAATTAAACTTCATGGATATAAAGAAAACATAAGTAGATGTGAAGTTCATGATGGAGAGGTAGATGAAGGAGAAAGGGAGGAGGAGGTAGGTATAAGTCGTATATATGACCAAAACACATTTTAAAAGTGAATTCCATCCTCACCTTAATTATCATACTGAATTTCTTTTGTGTATTAGAGGCTGTGAATACAATATCTCACTTCATGGTCACTGAATTTTTTTCTTTGGTGTGATGAATGTTTCCAATTAAATACCACTTACACACTTGCTTAATAAGATAACAGAAAATTACTCACACTTTTAATTGGTTTCATTTTGCAGGCCTGAGACTGAGCAAAACCATTAATTATGGTCAGCTGAATGCCTTATGCCACATTAGAGGACTAAAGAGCGAGTGAGTTACTCATGCATTTCTTTTCCTATCATAGAGAAAGTGATGCCTCTACTTGTTTATGGATAATATATAATAATAAAAAAGTGCTAATTCTTGCAGGTACCTGACTTAGTACATGAAGAAATACAATTGAAACCTGGTGTTTATTTCTACATACTGAAAAATGTAAATTGGTCACAAAATAAAATAAAAATGTTTATGACATAGCTAACCAATTTAATATAAAATAAATGTAATTCATTCCAAACAGGGCTATTTTTAGTGGGAAAAAAAAAACAGTCACAAGTAGAAAGACTTAAGTTGAAAACACAAATATTGCATGAAATGCACATCTGAAAAGAGAATGGGGTGTGGTCTGGAGACACAGAAATGGTAACTTGTCCCGCTCAGAGTTTAGGATTCCTAAGAGGTCCAAGAATTGAGCATAGAAGTTTAAAATGTGTTCTCTTGCTGTTTTAGTTGCTGTTGTATTGCTGTGATGGCCAAGACAACTCTTGGGAGTTGGGAGAGTGGTTACAGTTTTATAGGGTTAGTCCATTATCATCATGGTGCAGGAACAGACAGGTTTGGTGCTAGAGCCGTAAATGAGAGCTTCACCTCCTTATCCTCGGGTCTCTAGACCTTATCTAGTAGGTCTCTAGAAAGAAACACTGTCCATGAATGGGCTTTTGAAACCTCAAAGCCCACTCCTAGTGTCACACTTCTCTAAAAAGGACACACTCCCTCTGATAAAGTACAACTCCTAAACCTTCCTAAATAGTTCCACTAACTGGAGATTGATACTGACATATATGAGCATATGGAATCTACTCTCATTCAAACTACCACACATCTACTCCCTGACCCTCATAGGACTGAAGCCATGTCCTAGTTCAGAATGCATTCACTCCAACTTCAAAAGTACCCATAGTCTTTCCCAGTGTCATTGCTATCTCAATATCTCTTCTGAGACTCAAGACAATCTTTTAACTGAAACTCCATGTAAAAGTAAAAGCAAAAACCAAATAAAATATTTTCAATAGACAATGGCATGTAATATACACTACCGTTCCAGAAGGGAAGAAGTAGAGTACCAAAGCAAAGTCATCCAGCAGGGCAAATGACACATTCTGCAGCCATGTCTGATCTTAAAAGGTTTATTAAATGATCAATTCCGTCCAGATTTGGTGACTACACCACACCTCTCTCTCTTTGGTTGATTCCACAGGCCCTTAGAACCTATCCTTGACAGGTATCACATGAATCCTGGCTCTCCAACACTGATGTCTCCAATGCAACACAGATTTGACCTTTCCAGATTCATGCAGTGGCCTCTTTGCACTTTCTATATATGGCTTTCCCTTTCAGATGCCTGGTCTCAGTAGCTTTTCTTTACTGTAGGGGAAGAGTCTGCAAAACCTTTCCTGTATTTTTCTTGACTCTAAATGTAGGCCCCTTGGTCTTGCAAACTATACAGGGGAAGGCCATGAAGTAGGAGTGGGTGGGTAGGGGAGCAGGGACAGGGGAGGGTATAGGGAACTCTCGGGATAGCATTTGAAATGTAAATAAAGAAAATATCTAATAAAAAAAAAAAACTAGAATAAGGGCTAAGCTGCCTTGTTATTCTGCTCACTAGCTTGGGAACCTGGCATCCTCCTAGAGTTGCATTTGCATAAGCTTTTTGTTGTCCAAAGGTTCCTTTGCTGCTTAAACATTCCTTTAATTCCTTTTCATAAGTTGGAAGCTTAGCTGGTTGGGGTCTTGCTCTGTGAGCACAACTCTCTTTATTCTATTTTGAGTAAGTCCTTTCTTTAAACATTTTACTCCTTCCTGGAGCACAGGACTTGGCTCCAGAATTACATAGCCGGGTAATTCTGGCTCTTTTTCTCTTTAAACTGTACATTTTGTATTTCTTTGTGCCTACTTGTTCCTTTTCATTATAGATCTTCGTAAGAATGATCACTAATAACTACACAATACTGTAACTACTAGGCTGTCTTGGAATCTCTGCCAATGACATTAATTTACATCTCTTTGATTTAGCTTCAGGTAGATTTTTAGGACAAGGGCAAAAAGCAGCCACAATCTTTGCCTAACCATGACAAGAGTGGTCTGTAATTCACTTATTAATATTGTTCCCCTCTGAAACCACTGGAGCCATGCCTCCAGAGTCCAAATCGCCCTCTATACTATTAGCTTCTATGCATCTACTAGGATGAACCATTAAGTCTTGCTTAAAACATTCAACTACTTTTTTAGTCAAAAGTCTCAAAGTCTTCCATACTCTTTCTACAAAGAGCATGGTCAGGCTTACCTAGCAGTATCAGAGTCCCTGATATTTCTTTGAAAGACACGATGACCAAGGTGACCCTTTGTAATTGGAGTCATTACCCAATCATGTAATTAGGGGCTTATTTACAGTTTTCATCATTGTTGAAGGCAGGCAGGCATAGCACTGGACCAGAAGATGAGAGTTTCTTTCCTGATCTGCAGATAAAATCCAGAGAGAGAGAGAGAGAGAGAGAGAGAGAGAGAGAGAGAGAGAGAGAGAGAGAGAGAGAGAGAGAGAGAGAGAGAGAGAGAGAGACTGGGTCTATTTGGGTTTTTGAAACCCCAAAGTCCACCCCCAATCTTCTCCACATCTTCTCCAGCAAAGTCGAACCTACTCTAGCAAGGTCAATCATATTTGTTCCCAAACAGTTCATCAACTGAGGAACAAGTATTTATACATATGAGCCTATGAGCATAATTCTCATTCAAACCATCACAACTGTAATATCTTTATGTTAGTTGTGCTTTTGAAATTATAATAGCATAGCTACCACTGTCCATGTAACCTTTCTTCAGTCATGATTACCTTGACAACATGCCTTGGATTTACAATTCTTTTCCTCTCTTCTTTAAAATACTTCTTAAATTCATATTTCAGTGAGTATTTCAAACGCATCTTTTCAATTCTTCTTAGGAATGTCTTAAAAATGGAAAGCAAAGATTTAACCTCTATGGTTAACTGGTCATATACCTCTTGGTATATAACTGTTATGTATTCCTCTATGTTGACAAAAATTTTGAATCATAAAGTTATTGATTAACAAATTGTGTTTATAAGTGAGGAAGGTGATTAAATGATTCATAGCAAGAAAATTATGTTTCTAAAATAGTTTTAAGATAAGTGTAGAGAAGACTGACTAGAGTTGAGCTGTAATGTGGTGTCTGGAGAGATCACTAATTGAATGACCTCTTTATCTAAAGATAAAGGACTTTAATAATGTTAAATTTATTAGCATCACTACCTAGCATTTTCATCAACTTATTTTATATTTTGACATTAATATACATTATGAAGATTCATCAATATTTACTCAGGTAACTACTTACAGCAACTTTCACCTGCTCCCCTGAAAGGGCAGTACTCATATTTCTTTCAATTCGTCAAGAAAATGTATAGACTACATCTTTTAAAAGATAAATTCAGGTGTAAATAAGTCAACTTGGTTAAACTTTCTAGGTTATTTAATTTAAATTAAAATGTGTAAATTATTATAAGATAAGTATGTAAATATAATTTATTAGTGAACATAAAATATTGTGCAATTTATTTTCATCTAGTATGTATACACCATGTACCTCAAGTAGTTTACTTTGATAAATCTTTTTTCTCCTCTTTTTCTTTAGGCTATAAAGGGCTTTTGTTGTTTTTATTTTTGTTGTTGTTGATTTGTCTTTTTGTTTGTTTCTGTTTTTTGTTTGTTTGTTTTTTTGACTGACAGGATGTTTTTAGGTTGGAATTTTAGGAATCTATCAAACCTTCATAATATCATTAGTTTACTATGAATTATTCATCCACAAACTCCCCTAAATGATGCAGGGTATTGCCATTTCTCTTAGTGCCCAGCAGAACTTGATGGTAGGATTCTATTGCTGAAGAAACCACACAGTTTGAACCCAGGACATGCAAAAAATACAGCTTTTTTTCAGTAGATCTGGAAGCTTCTCTTTTCTGCTCCTTATTTTCCTAGGCTTCAATCTAGACAGGGAAAGGACATTAGGACCTTTTATGGAAGATATTTTTAAGGCTGAAATATAAGTACACATCTTCCTTTGCTCTTCCTTATACTTCACTTGCTTGAGTTGAGCCATAATAGTGTTCGTGTGATGTTCTTAGATGGGGAGGTGACACGTATCTACTAGTGTCCTAGGCAGCAATTCTTAGCAGCTTGACATGCAACCTGGGCATCTGCCTTCCCCATCAGACTGCACCTATTCTTCATAATGCATCTACAGACTGCATCTATGTTTACATAATGTATTTTTATTTTACTATGTAAACTTGAGAAAATCATTTAAGCCCTGTAACCACTATCTCCTTATCTACTGAGTGTCTGAATAATAACTGCAATTTATAAAATACTTTTTCTATATTTACTTCAAAGACTTCTCTTACACTGTCTTTTTTTCCCTCCTGTTGCAGTTAGACAATATTTTTCAATGTTTCTTGTAGTTGTATGTCACCAAAGACAGTCACATTGGAGGTGTAAGGCTTCAGTGTATGATATGGTTTTACAGGGGATAAAAATAAGTCATGGCAGTTATCAACATTTTAAAAAATCTAAAAATTTAAAATCAAAGTTAGATTTATAGATTTTTATAAAAACAATGACAGGATTTGACTACATTGAGCTTGTAGTATTTTAGTTCTAACAGTATGCCTTTAATGGCTGGGCCATAGATCCCTTTTTGTGGGCATGACTGCTTACATTTACCTGCTTTCTACCTTATTATATGATCTTGTGTACTTTTGTCATTTGATTTCATGGCCCCTAAGTATAGGAGATAGAGAAGTAGGAATATACTACAAAATTTTTTGTGATATAGAACACATATCATCATATCATAAGGACACTTGAAGATCTGCTCTGAGAATTATATCATCTCCAGGCATAGTACTTCATTATTTCCCTTCTTAGACACATTTTCAAATGTGTAAACCATCCAGTTTATATTTGGAATTCCCAAAAAATAGGTGAGGTAGATGTCTGTCACATTTGTATAAGGTGATGAATAAAAGTAAGTTAGGTCTTCATATTTAGGGATATACTCATTTTAATCCACTCCAAAGATGATCTATCTAAATCACAGTTTAGAATACATTTCTAAGATCTATATCACAAGCTGCATGTAGACAAAAATAAATACTTCTATAGTTCTTTGAGCCTCAAGTTTTTCATGTATGAAATGAGAATAAAAGTATGTAATTCATACACATAGGCAAGAATTCCATGATATAATGTATGTAAATTGACTAAGGTAGTGCCTGACATAATAAGAAAAATGTGCTGTTTTGAGTTGGCACACTATATTTCAGAGGTTAAGAGAATGGGCTTTCAAGTTAGTGCAATTTTAATTTCAATCATATATCCCTCACATTCTAGTTACATGATGTGGCTAATAAATAAAGTAGAAGTACTTTAGGTATTTATTAACATCATTAGTTTACACAAATATAAAATGAAACCTTACTATAATATATGCAATGGGAACAAATATTTAAAGAATTTAGGTAGATATGTAAAATAGATTAAATGTGAGTTTTCAATACACTTACATGAGATCTTTGAAAATGCTCAATGGAAATATGTGGACAAACTTAAAAACTGAGTACGTACTTGATCAGTATTTGTCATGTTGTGAGAAAATAATAAAAATATACAATGCTAAATTGCATGCTTATCTTCCTGTATGAACCAAGGAAAATAAAATTAGATTTTAAAAATACAGGTAAATTATTTTGTGTCAAATATCAATACAATGTTTTGGAAAAATATTATAGAACAAATAAATAGCTGCAAATATTTTAATGTGTCACTGCTTGCATAGATTGAAAAACAAGAAAAAAATTTTATTAATTTTACTAGATATTTTCTTTATTTACATTTCAAATGTTATCCCCTTTCCTGGTTTCCCCTCCAAAAACCCTCTATCCTTTCCCCTTTCCCTGCTTACCTACCAACCCACCCAGTCCTGCTTCCTGGTCCTGGCATTTCCCTGTACTGGGATCTAGCTGCATAAGAAAAAAAAAAAAACAAAAAAAAAACTTTTATTGAAAAATTTTAAAACTTATTTTTTTTCTTAACAGTGCCAAAGGCAAAAATTATTTTATTTGTTTATTTGTTTATTTTTTATTTATTTTTTGTTATTTTCTTTATTTACATTTCAAATGCTATCCCGAAAGTTCCCTATACATGCCCCCACCCCCGCTCCCCTACCCACCCACTCCCACTACTTGGCCCAGGCTTTCCCTTGTGCTGAGTCATATAAAGTTTACAAGACCAAGGGGCCTCTCTTCCCAGTGATGGCCGATTAGGCCATCTTCTGCTACATATGTATCTAGAGACACAAGCTTAGGGGGTACTGGTTAGTTCATATTGTTGTTCCACCTACAGGGTTGCAGCCCCCTTCAGCTCCTTGGGTACTTTCTCTAGCTCCTCCATTGGGGACCCTGTGTTCCATCCAATAGCTGACTGTGAGCATCCACTTCTGTGTTTGCCAGGCACTGGCATAGCCTCACAAGAGGCAGCAATATCAGGGTCCTTTCAGCAGAATCTTGCTGAGTATCTAGGTTTGGTGGCTGATGATGGGATGGATTCCCGGATGGGGTAGTCTCTGGATAGTCCATCCTTTCATCTTAGCTCTAAATTTTGTCTATGTACCTGTATCCTTTCATGAGTATTTTGTTCCTTATTCTAAGGAGGAATGAAGTATCCACACAATGGTCATCCTTCTTGGTTTTCTTGTGTTTAAAACTTATTTTATTAGATATTTTCTTCATTTACATTTCAAATGCTATCCCAAATGTCCCCTATACCCTCCCCCCACCCTGCTCCCCTGCCCACTCACTCCCACTACTTGGCCCTGGCCTCTCTTCCCAATGATGGCTGATTAGGTCATCTTCTGCTACATATACAGCTAGAGACACGAGCTCTGGGGATACTGTTAGTTCATATTGTTGTTCCACCTATATGGTTGCAAACCCCTTCAACTCCTTGGGTAATTTCTCCCGCTCCTCCATTAGGGGCTCTGTGTTCTATCCTATAGATGACTGTGGGCATCCACTTCTGTATTTTTATATTCATTGCCACCAAGCAAATATTGAACAAGATGTTTGTCAATGTCTCATCTGAAAGATGATCATTTTACTAATTTCTGAAATAAGCTGTTAAGATGAATATTTGGCATTGCAGATATTGATAACATTTTGTGGTAGTTATTAGTTTAAATTACATGAGGTAACATTTCAAATGCCCACAAAAGTTATTGCCCAACATTTCTTAACATTTGCCCTATTTCCATATATCTTGCTTACTGGTATGTTTACAGTGGAAGAATTCACTCAGGTGAGGACATTGAAGTACAGAAGTTTACCTTTTTGTACCATAGGAATTTGTGATTTATCAGTAAAAGAATTAATTGTCTACTCACCAAAACTATCTTACACGATTCCAGTGACTTTCCAGAGTGGGACATGTTGAGGTTTTTCACCTACATAACAATTATTTACTATAGATCTAAAACACAGTACCTGACATTTTCATCAGTTATTGCAAAGACTTAGAAGACTGTATACAATACATAAGTGTGTATGTATGTGTGTGTGTATGTATGAATGTATATGTATGTATATATGCATGTATAGGCAAAAGATTTGGGAAACATTTTAAAGAAATTTTACTATGCTGAATTAAATAACAGCTTTATTCAACTTCAAAAATAAAAAGCTTTGCAAAAATAATAAAAAATTAATATAATAAATTAAAACTCTTGTAAAAAATTGTGTGTGACCCTTACACCTATTCTCCCTGTCTTGCATTAGCCAGCATTCTTCCCTTCGTTTGGAAGCTCACGATGCATTCATCAAGCAATATCCTCAAATATACCTGCATGAAAAAACAGTATTGCCTAAAGTTCCTCACCTGGCTGACAAAAGGTAAAATCATTTCTTTGAAAGTGATAATTTATGTGTGGATATATTTGTGCTTTTTACAGTTAGTGGGTGTTCAAATTACATAGTGCTGCTGAGTTTCTTAATAACAATTTTATTCCAGGAGATTATGTCCTGTGACAAACCATCTTCTCTGAATTCCCTGTCTGCCTACTCTCTTAAATTTTCCCTCTAGTATCGTTTTCAATTTCATGACATATATTCACCTATTATATATTTAAGTGATTTTATGTATCCTTGTAAAATATAGGATCCATAAAAGAAAATAAAAACTTATTTGTCTTTTTTTAAGAGTTGGCTTCTTTCACTTAATATGATGGTCTTCAATTGTGTATGTTTCCTTTCAAACAGTATAATGTCTTGTTTGTTGGTTTTATTTTGTTTTAACTGAGTAAATTTCTGTTGTGCATATCGGAAATTTTCTTGTTCTAGTTATCTGTTGATCAAGTAGGCCAATCATAAGCTTGACTATTGTGAATGACGTTACAATAAACATGGATGTACAAATATCTCTGCCATGTGCTCATATAGAGTTCTTCAGCTATACATCCAAAAGCTGTACAGCTGACACGTTCTGTGTTGACTAATTTGTGTTCCCTGTGATCGTTTCCAAAGTGCACTAATCCTGTAGCTTACTGAAGACTTAGGGGGAAAGAGAGGTACTTTAGTTATTCAAGTTTCTCATGATGTCTTACTCTATAAGCCTAGCCACAATAAAACATTATGAAACGCTCCAAAACTACTCAGTTTCATGTACTAGCCACCTATTGACAAGCTTCCCTTAGTATTATAGATAATCCTTCTGGAACCATAAGCCCACATTAACTCTTTCATCTATAAGGTACGTCTGGTTTTGATATATTATTATAGCAGCATAGAAATAACTTATACAGGGTGCAAAATACATAATACAACAGGAAAACAAACAACATTGATTTATGTGCCTGATCAGCAAGTCAAATTAGCTTGAGAAGTGTGGGGATTTTTAAGGTGTATTTCTGATATATTTGGGAAGAAAGCCAGCTTCAGGCTTAAACTATTATTTTGATAACTATTTTCCTTCCATGTGTCTGCCTCACCTTTTTGGGGGGTTGGTTTCATTTTCATACTTGTTATGGTAGATTTGCACAGATTAGATTTATTAAGTGTCAGGTGAGGAAAAAATGTCGTTTCTTTTTTTAAAAAAACTCATTTAGAAAATCACCAGAATCTCTTGTGAATTAATCATGGATTATCAGTAAGCTTTGGTTTGCTATTCCTGAACCACATACATACCCATGTTTTGGGGAAATACTGCTGACACACTAAATAGAAACCACTGAGGTAAAGGTCTGAGCACAAGGAGAATCTATGAAGAAACTAAAGTGTTAAATGATAAAGTGGATGAACGTATAAAAGTTTGTTGAGAATTGCTTGAAGGAACGTAACTCAATAGGAGGTTTGAAAGTTTTTCTTCTTGAAACTAGGTAATGTAATGAAAGATGGAGTCTTAGTTAGGTTTCTAATGCTGTGATAAAACACTATAAAAAAGCAACTAGAGAAAATATTTGGCTTAGAGACTATAGTTCATCCTCAGGGGAAGCCAAGGCAGCACCTCAAGGCAGGAAATGAAGGAACGACTGTTGGGGTTTGGTCTCTTGCTATGTATCATAACGCTAAATACTGGGCCTGGTTACCTCAGGGATGAGTGAATCCTCACATACATCAAGTAATGCTATGTGATCTTGCTCCTATAGCCTATAGCTGGGCAGAAAACAGGTAGGTGGAATTTTAGTTCCTGGGCTTGGTGTCTTAGGAGGACCACAAGGGGAAAGAGGAGAAGGAGAGGAAAAGAGGCCATGGGGTCAGTGTGTCATGAAAATACGGCCATTGCAGGCTAGCCAAATGGAGTTAAGTGCAGCCCAGATAAAATATGGCAAGGTATAATTAGGGGTTATTGATGGGGAAGAAGAAGACATAATTGCTTAGAGGGTAGCTATCTGCCTAGCTGTAGTGCTTTGTAGGCTTATTATAAATATAAAAGTTTAGGTCTTTCATCTGGGAACAAAACGATTAAATGCAGGGTAGAAACCTCCAGTTGAGATTAAATATTCACTATAAGAGATCATAGAGGAATAGTGTTTCTTGGAGTGTTTTCCATACTTACTCAGCCTGCCTTAAAACCCAAGACCACTTCCCGTGGGTTAGCTATACCTACAGTGGGATGGTCCCTCTTATCAATTGTTTACCAAGAAAATTCTCTACAGAATTATCTATAGGTCAATGTGATAGGGGATGTGCTTTCTTCTTCCTAGGTATGCCAAGGTTTGTGTCAGACTGACAAAATCCAACCAACAGGAAACAAAGAACTTTGAAACCCTATTTACAACCAGAGAGATTGTACACAGCTATTATCTAACATAGTGTATCAAAATAAATTAATTCCAGGATTAGAAGAAAAGATAGCCAACTATTTAGAAATTAAACAATAGCCTAAATTCAAACATTTAAAATACTCTTATAAAATTTTAGGCTAAGAGTCAAAATTGTGCTGCATGTTTTAGATACACATCAAAGAAGCAGAGGAAATAAAAGAAAGCTACACAAGGGTTGATGGTAAGCTAGGACACATTTTGAAGACCAGGAAAGAGAGTGAGGACGTAGCAATGAATTGGGAGGAAGTATCTTCAAATTCTACATTTGACATGCAGGACCCAAAATACAAAAGGAACTTAATTGCATGAAATCAACATGAGTAAATAATGGGCAAATCTTTGGAAGACACTTCTCAAAAGAAGGCATTAAAGAACATTTGATGGAGCTCAGCATATGCCTCATGGCAAAAGAAAAAAAATCACAGTTTCATCTCTTGAGCATGCTATAATGTGGTTGTTAACAATACTGAACATTAATCTAAATTCTTCATATTAGAAAAAGCTATCTACTTCAAAGGGACAATAAATATACTGCCAATTGAGTTAAAATCCACAGTCTATTAAAAAATTTGAACTCAGTTGCTGCTCTCACAAGGGTTCTTCATGCAATGATTTTATATACACCACTCTAGGTCTTATTATTATAAGGTCCTGTATTATACATGGGAAGGATGCCTTATGTAGATACGTGCACCTGTCAAGAATTATCTTTTTATTTTCCCTCACATTAAACATCAACATAGAAAAGGGAAAAAAATACAAATGCACAGTATATTCAATACCATGAGAATAAAGCACGGGCTAAGCAACATTTTTTAGGAATAAATATAGTCAGGAAACAATTGCTAGCAGATACTAAATACCTCTGTTCTTAAACTGTTTTGGATAACTGATCTATTTAATGTATGACCGGGTTACTATGTATAGATAGGAGAGGGAAGCTTGATTTATTGTTATCTTCCTCTTTTGATGGCCTTGATCTCCTTTTGTCCTGGAGGTACTTTTCCTCATGGCACTTGGTCTTAGACCTAGAGGCTAGGAGCTTTCTGTGGGTCTCTTTTGTCTCCAGTTTGTGGTTGCATTATACTGGGTCCCTCTCACATAAACCATCAGCAAAGAACATGCACCACCAGCTTTCCAACACTCCAAACCAATGGGGACATTTTCTCAATTTCTCATTTCTCTTCCAAAATGACTCCATCTGGTACCTCGTTCCTACAAAACTAGTCAGCTTGGGGTTCGTCCAGATTTTCCTTTTGGTACAATGGACACTAGAGGAAAGCCTCTCAGGAGGCCTAAGCATAGTTTTGGCTGTGGCTTAACAGTCACAGAAAGGGGTTATTACAGCGATTGACCAACACCCATGCCTGTTACAATTGTTATAGTCAATATTGTAAACTTCATTTAACTGCTCTGCTCTGGGCATCTGGAGAGGAGCCTGATGTGAGAGCACTTGTAGAGACTGAAAGAACTCCATCCATCATGTGTAAGGAGGGAGCCAATGCGTCTCATGAGTAGTAAAGCTCGTTGGACTAGTGACCTGGCTGAGACATTGAAAAGCATTTCTAGTAGAACATTAAATAATGTTAATTAAAAACTTAAAAAATAGATCAAGGATGAGGTCAAAGAGGGTTTGGAATTGTTGGCACTATCTAAACTTTATTTGGAAACATATTAGAAGGTGAATTTATAGAATACTTTAGGGTAGAATAAATGAAATATAGAAGCAGCTATATTTTGTTTAGTTTTTAAAGAACACTGTATTGTGACCTTGAAGACTGAAGTTTGGTATTTTTATTTTGTCTAATAGCATCAATGTACCTTTAGAAAATTCTTACATGCCTTTCACTTTTTTTTTTAATCTAGAAAAAGCACAAGTTTAGCAAAATAGTTCACTTCTATAGTAGACAAGCCTTTGAAATATAGTTGTTTTAATTACTACCATGTACTGTGGAAAAATGGTGGTGCTTCATATAATCATACCATTTGTCCTCATTTTAGTTTCATAGGTGTGATAACATATACAACCCCCCCCCCCCGACACACACACCAACCAAAGAGTACACATGAAGGGACCCATGGCTCCAGCCGCATATGTAGCAGAGGATGGCCTTATCAGGAATCAATGGGAAGAAAGGCCCTTAATCCTGTGTAGGGAATGCCAGGGTGGGGAGGTAGGAGTGGATGGGTGGATGGGGGAACAACCTCATAGAATCAGAGTGAGGGGGGATTGGATAAGGGGTTTCTGGGGGGAAAACAGGAAAGGGAATAACATTTGAAATGTAAATAAAGAAAGTATCCAAAAAAGATAACCCCCCTAAATACATAAATAAATAAATAAATAAATAAATAAATAAATAAGATAAAAGGCAATATGGGAGGATGAGCTTTGTCGCACATGCCTTTAATCCAAGCACTCTCTAGGACATCTAGATGGCTAGACTACATAATAAACTCTATCCCACAAAAATATAACAAACAAAACACAGAACAAAAAAAGCAATACAAGAAAAGAAGAGATTATTAGGCTTGCAACTTCTGGTTACAGTCAGTTGCTGCAGAGAAGTCAAGGTTGGAACCTAAAGTCTCACATCCACAGTCAATAGCCTCCAAGGAGTGAGCACATGGCTCCTTGCTTGTGAAATGTTAGATAGCCTTTTCTCATTATGGAATGGTGCCTCCTACAAGAGTGGTCTGTGTCACTCGCAAACATTCCCTGAAGCCAACCTGCTCGAGATAATTTTTTATTAAGATGCGTTTCCTAGGTGACTCTTGACTAGGCCAAGTTGGCAGGTAACAAAACTTAGTACACCATTCGTTAAATTCCCCACTTCTAAAACCCATTAAAACAGCAACATAAAAAAGTTATTAGCTGGAGACTACATAAAATTCTATTATGTTTAAGGAGTTTGTACAACTAAATTACTTCCATATTCAAATCAGAAGACAAAATTCACTGTACCAAGATTTTCTCTACACTCTAGTGTTATTAGTGTACCTCAATTGATGAGTCTGTTACTAGGTTATATAATGATGGTGATTTTTTTAAATCAATAGGTCTGTTAGTCATAGTCAAGTATTTTAAATAACTTTCTCCATCCAAATAAACCTATTTACAGAATTATATCTATATTCTATGCTAAGGAGATGTAGTCATTATGAACAAATATAAGCAAAATGTTAATGTGTGTGCTAATAGGTAGGGCTTCTGCTATAACTAATCCTATGGTACTTTCATAATATTTTTGATCACCAATTAGAACTTCAATATCTCTAGTGACATTTTCATTTCTTTAAAATAACATTTAGGATTCTTGGAAGTGATTTCCAGAGGGCTACCTCTGCAAGTGTGGATAAACAATGCAGTTATCAAATCAAACTAGGTTAACAGTTTACATTTGAAAAATGTAAATGTAATTTCTCTGAGAAGTACAAATCAGTATCACAGGTGATTTTTATTTAGAATATGTCAAATGAAACACAATCTGCATTTTTAAGCAATTATTCAATTCACATTCTTTGAACTTCGATGATGCTTAGGTCTATGATAAGAAAGATTTAAAAAATTTGAATGATCAGAGAGTAAAAGGTTATAATGTTTGTGATTTGAATAGATCGAGATATATATCAAGTAATGGTAAATTCTGTGTCAGACAATATAGCCACAATCATTTGCACTAATTCTTTTTTTTTTAATAATTAATTTGACTAACACCAATCTAGAATCTATTGTGTATCTCTCACACTGCTAGTACAGAGTAAGATAAACATGGCCTTCAGCCTATAAGCAGTGATCACTTCATTGTGATTAATATTTGTGAAGTTATTAGTCCAGGCTTTTGGATGTTAAGAATAGAAACACTGTTCAAAGGAACAGGTACAATAAAAAAGCAGTTGTTTACTGGCCTACCTACATCACAAGATGGCCACAGGGAAGATGAAATAAAATATCTAAATGCGTGTGGACTTCAAACTTTTTTTTTTCCAATTTTTTTTGGGGGATATTTTCTTCATTTACATTTCAAATGTAATGTAAATGTAAATGACCTTTTCCCGGTCCCCACTGCTGGAAATTCCCTATGCCATCCCCCTTTCTCCCTGCTTCTATGAGTGTTTCCTCACTCACCCACTCCTGCCTCCCCAAACTTCTAATCCCTGTTTGTATCTTCACAAGAACATGACGGGTATGATTTGTACTTTTAGAAGCTGTGGCACAAAGAGAAAAAGAACATAAAATTTCCCAACTGAAATAACTCTGAAAAAAAAAAAAAAAAAAAAAAAAAAAAAAAGACTCAGATGGCCTTAGCCTTGGACAAATGGTAACCCATCTGCTCAAAGATAGTGTCTAGATCCGAGTACAGGGGGCATTTTTGCACAAAGAGTGTAGAGATTAATAACCATGACTCCTTTTATGAGCATGGCACAAAATTAATATGTGTAATAGTAGTGATTTAAAAATTCTATATATTTCCTCAAACAAGTTTAACAGTCACACTTTTAAAGGCTATGACAGATTTTTAGCTGATTTCAAGAGTAAAAAGAAGTTTTAAAGAAATGATAGTAATTGAGAAAACAAAAAATTTTAGACAAAATTTTGGCATCTCCATCAATGATAAATTTATTCAAAATTCCACTTATTTTAAGAGCAAAAATTAAGGCATATTTATAAGTCTGAATATAATTTATTTAATTTTTATAAAAAGCTATCTTTTTATCATTTTAGTTCCTGAAAAATTGAACAGCATAATACAAAACTATAGTGGTTATTTTAACAAAAATTTCAGATAAAGTTTAAGAATATCCTTATATTAGATTTAGATTCGCTTTGTCAATGAGGAAAGCTATTTGTAAGAGGCTGGAAACTTAAATTAATTTACAAACTGAGGGGAAACCATTAGTCCTTTTGAATGATTATCCATGACATTTCTTTCAGTGTTTTCACAATTACTAGGTAAACAAAAATCAGAATTTGGATTATTTTGAAGAAAATATTGAATTAACTATTAGATATATTTTGACTTATACAACATCTAAATTAACAAAAATCAAGAATTAGGTAGTTTCTAAATAAGTATTCCTTAAGTTACATACTTTAAAAAGTGTTAGCTTCATTTATTTAGTATTAGAAAGAAAGGAAGAAATATAGAATAATTTTTAAATTTATGATTTGAATGAGCAATCACCAAGCATATTAATAGCAGTGATGAAAAATAGATACTAACTCAAAATATGTAGCACAAAGATAATGTTTATGCTATAGCAATATATAAACTTCCAAATACTTTCCAGAATAAGATATTAAAGAGCTATTTTTACTAAAAAGAAAAAAATTGCTCAGTACTAGAACTCCAGGATTCATTCATAGGAGGAGTTATACAACAAGAGGGTTCAGGATGTAGAAATACATGGATAGTTATTGAAGAAGTCACATATCCTAGTATGATGCTTAATCAGCTTAGAGAATACAGTAGAATCATCTGGAGAGTGTTTATTTAATCCTGATCATGAGTCTTTGCCCACTCTATACTCTTTAATATACCTAGTGATATTTTGCAGTAGTTCCTGAATATTTTAATAGCACAATGCCTGAACTTTTCTCAATACATTTGTCATGAGGTGAACAGATTCTGTGAGGGAAATACATACAGATAGCTTGACAGTAAGGAGAAGTGGAAGTTTATGCTTTCTTTAAAAACTCAGTTGTGCCATGGGCATCAGGATACTTCGCCCCTCCTTGGAATGGGGAACAAAATACCCAGGTAAGGAGTTACAGAGACAAAATTTGGAGCTGAGACTGAAGGAAGGACTATGCAGAGACTGCCCCATCCGGGGATTCATACCATAATCAACTACCAAATGCAGACACTATTGCATATGCCAGCAAGATTTTGCTGACATGACCCCGATATAGCGGTCTCTTGTGAGGCTATACCAGTGCCTGGCAAATACAGAAGTGGATGCTCACAGTTATCTATTGAATGGAACACAGGGCCCCCAATGGAGGAGCTAGAGAAAGTACCCAAGGAGCTGAAGGGGTCTGTAACCCTATAGGAGGAACAACAATATGAACTAACCAGTACCCCCAGAGCTTGTGTCTCTAGCTGTATATGTAGCAGAAGAAGGCCTAATTGGCCATCATTGGGAGCAGAGGCCCTTGGTCTTGCAAAGATTATATGCTCCAATACAGGGGAATGCCAGGGCCAGGAAGCGGGAGTGGGTGGGTTGGGGAACAGGGCAGGGGGAGGGTATAATGGACATTCGGGATAGCATCTGAATTGTAAATGAAGAAAATACCTAATTTTTTGTTTTAAAGGAAGCTGTTTTTCGAGAGATCTGTAGCAGTAAACAGTTAAACTGCTTTGAGATCCCATCCGTCACATTTGCTGTGCGCCTACCCAAGAGCTGTGGATTTGTGGATGAAACACACACACACACACACACACACACACACACACACACACACACACACACACACACACAGTAGTGTTATTTTCTAATATGCCTTACTAGCTTAATGGTTGGACACTTCCCTGAATGTTCCCAAGGCTAGCGCACACTCCCCTCCAGCATTCCTGAGTTAAAACCTTTTAAAATCTATATTTCATCTCTGCTACCCCAGACCCTATTAGAGGAGTGGCCCCTTTGGACACTTTTGTGGACTTTTACATGTCTGTGGGCCTTTAAGTGTGCTCTCTCTACTTCTCTGTCATGCTGTGGTGCATTCTATGCCTGTCTCATCTTGGACTCTCTTCCTCTGCTCCCTGTGTTTCTTTCCCAGGAGTCCTAACAGTCCTGCCTCTTTGACCTTGCCCAGCCATTGGCCTTTGGCTCCTTAATGATTAATCAAAAACCAGTTTGGAGACAGTGACCCTCAACATCTGTACATGCAGATTCTGTGTGATTTAGGGAGCCAAATTAACACAAAGCAATGGAAGCAAGCCCCAACACAGATCACGTGATGTTTCCTTAAAACAGCCCCTTGAGAGGGCACTTGATGTTTAGGAAGAAGGTATGTAGAACCCTCTTGCACTGGTATGCCTTACTGGTCTTTGCTGGCAGTACAGTGCTTCATTGGTCCTCATGTGGTAGAGCAGGAGAGAAATGCACCTCATGCTATTCCGGCTGCTTCTGGCTGCTTCTACTGACTAGTACTGATTCAGCAGTACTTTGTGGTTTCTCCTGGACTGCGTCACCTCTACTGATTTTTGTTTGGTGTTTCACCCCAAGGAACTACTTCTAAACAGGTCCATAACCCCCCAGTCCTATTAATGGTCTTTCTCCCCTACTTTGGGTCCATAGGCTTAGAAGGAAGGATGAAACATTAAAGAACCCTAAAAAAAAAAAAAAAAAAAAAAAAAAAGAGTAGGCTTTGAAAAATCTAAACCTACAGTAAGGAAGCAGCTCTTCTTGGCCTGCAGCTAGCAGGAACAGGAAGAAATGTGACTGTGATGTGACTGTAGCTTTAGGCTACAGGGCTTTGAGTGGGACAGGAGAAGGGGAGTCTACTGAGACAGAATTCTGAAAAATCAAGAACAGAACAGAAAAGATACACGAAGTAAAAAAAAAAAAAAAATAAGTGCAGTCTCTGCACTGCAGGAACCCAAGCAGACTTCTTGGCCACACTGCAACTGAAACCTCATTAGCTTCCCTAATCACACAGGAATCTGCATGTCCAGATGCTGAGGGGTCAATGTCTCCATCTGGTTTTTGATTAATCAATGAGGAGCCAAAGGCCAATGGCTGGACAGGCTGGAAGTGGCAGGACTCTTTAGGACTCCTGGGAAAGAAACCAGGGATAAGATGAAGGGATTCTGCCCTGAGGGGCATAGAACAGGTCACACCATGATAGAGAAGCAGAAAGAGCAGGCTTAAATGCCCAAGGACATGTAAGAATCCAGGATTGGGTTTGGGGTAGCAGAGATTAAATATAGATTTTCAAAGGGATTAACTCAAAAACACTGGAGGGGAGTGTCCACAGGGACATCCAGGAAATACCCAATCATTAAGCTAGTACGGCATATTAAAAATAACACTGCACTCTGTGTGTGTGTGTGTGTGTGTGTGTGTGTGTGTGTGTGTGTTTCATTCACAAATCCAGAGCTCTTGGCTGGGTGCAGAGCAAGCATGACTGCCAGAATCTCAAAGCAGTCTAACTATTCACTGCTGCAGATCCCTCCCAAGGCATCTTCCAGAAAAATACATGACACATTTGAGTTTTATTTATTTATTTGTTTATTTATTTATGCTTTTTTCGTTTTTTTTTTTTTTTTTTTTTTTTTTTTTTTTTTTTTTTTTTTTTTTTTTTTTTTTGAGACAGGTTTTCTCTGGGTAGTCCTGGCTGTCCTGGAACTCACTCTGTATACCAGGCTGGCCTCAAACTCAGAGATCTGTCTGCCTCTGCCTCCCAAGTGCTGGGAATAAAGGCGTGTGCCACCACTGCCTGGCACGACTGAGTTTTTAGAGAAAGCAGATTTCATTTCACCTTACCTTCAAGCTAACTCTGCATCTCCTTCCACAAAATCTGTTCATGTTCTCATGTTATTTTTGCCAGGGTATTTTATTACAGCAACAAGAAAATAAACTAGAAATGGCTCATTGTGCAAAAGTCATATACCTTATATGGGCATGATCCTATCAGTTCACATCCTACATTGCCAAAGCTAGATATTTGTGACTAGAAAACTGTACTTTTTATGTTTTTGTTTAATTTCATCTTAAGTTGAAGCTTATTAGGAACTTATAGTACAGAAAGAGCCAATTGCTAAAGGACTCCTAATTAGTTAATATTACAATAGGTATTTATTATTTAAAAGATAATTATTGAATATTTGTAGAAGTAATATACCTTGAAGTCAATGACACATAGTTGGTTTTACTCTTGACTTATTTTTAAAAACTCCAAGGAAACAACTAATGCTTTCCAGTGTTTTATGTATGCACAAAAGCCCTTGGGGAACTAAGTGGAGCTTCTGAGGTGGGTCTGGTGGTTCATGCGTATAATCCCAACTCTCTGGAAGATGGCCCAAGCAAGGGAGAACATCATGAATGCAGGCGTTACTGGAGCTACATCATCCACTATAGAAACATAGGAAGATTATTTCAAATAAATATAGATTCATCTTCAGATGGGCCTGGGGAAATGGTACTATGCTGCTTGTATGAGGATCATAATTTATGGACATTACAAAAAAAGAGAAAGAAAAGATGACAGCAGTATAAAACCAAAGATTTGACATACTAAATAAACACTACCATTAAGCTACAACTTTATATACTTTTCCATATATATATCTGTATATCTATATCTATATCATCTATATCTATATAGATATCAACAGGTTTACAAACAGAAATCTAATAAATTCTTTGTTTGGTTGCTTTATTCTTCATCTCTGTGCCCCTGTTCCTTGGGCTCCCTTGTTCTTTTAAGTTCTTTTTTTGTTGTTGTTGTTGTTATGTACACTTAATATGTTAACTATGAAGGATCTGGTATTTATATTTCTGCTTGTGTATTTGGTGTTCTTTTTTTTTTTTTTGTATCTATATAGGTGCATATTTCCTTGGTTTAGGAAAATTTTGTTCTATGATCTTTGGAAGATCTTCTCTGTTCCACAGTTAGGGATTCTTCTGTCTATGCCTGTAGTTGGAAGATTTGGTCTTTAAATGATGGCTCTCATTTCCTACATGTTCTTTTATTTGCCCCTCCTTCATATTCTTTGATTGGTTTGTCTACTTCTATTTTAACTTCAAGTCCTGGTATTAGGAACTTATAGTACAGAAAAAGCCAATTGCTAAAGGACTTCTAATTAGTTAATATTACAATAGGTACTTATTATTTAAAAGATAATTATTGAATATTTGCAGAAGTAATATACCTTGAAATCAATGACACAACATTGGTTTTACTCTTAACTTATTTTCAAAAACTCCAAGGAAACAACTAATGCTTATATTTGATTTATTCTACTATGTCTTTTTTCTTAAGTTTTGTAATTGTGTTGATAAGTTTTTTTCAAGTCTATCTTCAATTAAGCTTGAGTTCCCTTCAATGTCTCTATATCTTTACTTAATTTCATTCTCAAATCCTGGATTTTCTTCCTCATTTCCATCTACCTTAAATTTCTGTTTTCTCTGGCATCATTGAAGTGTTTCTTCTCTCCATAGTTCTTGATTCATTTCTTTTTGTCTTCTTCAAGCTCAATGTATTCTTTGATAGAAATTATCATTTTTTTTTTTAAATTTTGTGCCCTGGTGTTTATTCAGGCAATTCTCTTAGAGATCATTGTTATAGGACTATTAAAGATTTGTGTGTGTGTGTGTGTGTGTGTGTGTCTGTGTGTGTCTGTGTGTCTGTGTGTGTGTAGGGGATTAAGGGGTAAAAATATTGCCATGATCTTTCATATTATTTGTATTTTTATGTGAGATCTAATAAGTTTTTTGTTGTTAGTTCTGTGTCTGATATGAACATATCAACCAGAGCCACTGCACAGAATATGCAGTTTAGGTAAGACTTAAAGATTCTGTTTAGGGTAGGTGGAATGAAGTCAAGTGGACACAGTGGGCAGGGATGGCATGAAAAGACATTCATTTTGGTGTTAGCCTCAAGTTTGGAGGCATAGATGGAGCTTGGAGGTTTGAGGAGAGGAGAATTAGGTAGACCCACACAGTTAGAACTTGGACCAAGTTGTTTATAACATGACTGAATCATGAGAGTGGGTATTTGTGGGCTTTTGTGGGTAGTACTCCATTGTGAAAATTCACCACATTTTCTGTATCCATTCCTCTATTGAGGGACGTCTGGGTTCTTTCCAGCTTCTGGCTATTATAAATAGGGCAGCTATGAACATAGTGGAGCATGTGTCCTTATTACCAGTTGGAACATCTTCTGGGTATACACCGAGAAGAGGTGTTGCTGGATATGCTTGTAGTACTATGTCTAGTTTTCTGAGGAACCGCCAGACTGATTTCTAGAGTGGTTGTACAAACTTGCAATCC
>NC_034611.1:27190158-27191302 GCF_900095145.1 Mus pahari | reverse complement strand
ATATCTTCGAGACTTTTCCCCACTTTCTCCTCTATAAATTTCAGTGTCTCTGGTTTTATGTGGAGTTCTTTGACCCACTTAGACTTGAGCTTTGTACAAGGAGATAAGAATGGATTAATTCGAATTCATCTACATGGTACCTACCAGTTGTGTACCATTTGTTGAAAAATGCTGTCTTTTTTCACTGGATGGTTTTAGCTCCCTTGTCAAAGATCAAGTAACCATAGGTGTGCGGGTTCATATCTGGGTCTTCAAGTCTGTTCCATTGATCTACCTGTCTGTCGCTGTACTAGTACCATGCAGTTTTTAATTACAATTGCTCTGTAGTACAGCTTGCGGTTAGGCATGGTGTTTCCCCAGAGGTTCTTTTATTGCTGAGAATGGTTTTTGCTATCCTAGGCTTTTGTTTGTTCCAGTTGAATTTGCAAATTGCCCTTTCTAACTCATTGAAGAATTGAGTTAGAATTTTGATGGGGATTGCATTGAATCTGTAGATTGCTTTCAGCAGGATAGCCATTTTTACTATAGTAATCCTGCCAATCCATGGGCATGGGAGATCTTTCCATCTTCTGAGATCTTCAATTTCTTTCTTCATAGACTTGAAGTTCTTGTCATACAGATCTTTCACTTCCTTAGTTAGAGTCACACCAAGGTATTTTATATTTTTTGTGACTATTGTGAAAGGTGTTGTTTCCTTAATTTCTTTCTCATCCTGTTTATCCTTTGTATAGAGAAAGGCTACTGATTTGCTTGAGTTAATTTTATATCCAGTTACAGCACTGAAGCTGTTTATCAGGTTTAGGAGTTCTCTGGTGGAATTTTTAGGGTTACTTATATATACTATCATATCACCATGCAAATAGTGATATTTTGACTTCTTCCTTTCTAATTTGGATTCCCTTGATTTCCTTTTGTTGTTGATTTGCTCTGGCTAGGACGTCAAGTACAATATTGAATAGGTAGGGAGAAAGTGGGCAGCCTTGTCTAGTCCCTGATTTTAGTGGGATTGCCTCCAGCTTCTCTCCACTTACTTTGATGTTGGCTACTGGTTTGCTGTACATTGCTTTTATTATGCTTAGTTATTGGACTTTAATTCCTGCTCTTTCCATGCCTTTTATCATGAAGGGCTGTTTGATTTTGTCAA
>NC_034611.1:27178328-27189853 GCF_900095145.1 Mus pahari | reverse complement strand
GGATCTTTGTGTGGTTTAGGTATCAGAGTAATTGTGGCTTCATAGAACGAATTGGGTAGAGTACCTTCTGTTTCTATTTTGTGGAATAGTTTGAGGAGAGTTGGAATTAGGTCTTCTTTGAAGTTCTGATAGAACTCTGCACTAAACCCATCTGGTCCTGGGCTTTTTTTGGTTGGGAGACTACTAATGACTGTTTCTATTTCCTTAAGGGAAATGGGACTGTTATGATTATTAATCTGATCCTGATTTAATTTGGTACCTGGTATCTGTCTAGGAAATTGTCCATTTCATCCAGGTTTTCCAGTTTTGTTGAGTATAGGCTTTTGTAGTGGATCTGATGATGTTTTGGATTTCCTCAGAATCCATCGTTTTGTCTCCTTTTTCATTTCTGATTTTGTTAATTAAGATACTGTCCCTGTGCCCTCTAGTTAGTCTGGCTAAGGGTTTAATCTATCTTGTTGATTTTCTCAAAGAACCAGCTCTTGGTTTGGTTGATTTTTTGAATAGTTCTTTTTGTTTCTCCTTGGTTGATTTCACCCCTGAGTTTGATTATTTCCTGCTGTCTACTCCTCTTGGGTGAATTTGCTTCCTTTTGTTCTAGAGCTTCTAGGTGTGCTGTCAGACTGCTAGTGTATTCTCTCTCTAGTTTCTTTTTGGCAGCACTCAGAGCTATGAGTTTTCCTCTTTGGACTGCCTTCATTGTGTCCCATAAGTTTGGGTATGTTGTGGCTTTATTTTCATTAAACTCTAAAAAGTGTTTAACTTCCTACTTTATTTCTTCCTTAACCAAGGTATCATTGAGTAGAATGTTGTTCAGTTTCCCTGTGAATGTTGGCTTTCTATTATTTATGCTGCTATTGAAGATCAGCCTTAGTCCATGGTGATCTGACAGGATGCATGATATAATTTCAATATTTTTGTATCTTTCAAGGCCTGTTTTGTGACTGATTATATGGTCAGTTTTGGAGGAGGTACCATGAGGTACTGAGAAGAAGGTATATCCTTTTGTTTTAGGATAAAATGTTCTGTAGATATCTGTTAAAACCGTTTGTTTCATAACTTCTGTTAGTTTCCATGTGTGTCTCTTTAGTTTCTGCTTCCAGGATCTGTCCATTGGTGAGAGTTGTATGTTGACATCTGCCACTATTATTGTGTGAGGTGCAAGGTGTACTTTGAGCTTTATTAAAGTTTCTTTAATGAATGTGGCTACCCTGGCATTTAGAACACAGATATTTAGAATTGAGAGTTTCTCTTGGTAGATTTTACCTTTGATGAGTATGAAGTGCCCCTCCTTGTCTTTTTTTTTTTTTTTTAATAACTTTGGGTTGGAAGTCAATTTTATTTGATATTATAATGGTTACATCAGCTTGTTTCTTCAGACCGTTTGCTTGGAAAATTGTTTTCCAGCCTTTTACTCTGAGGTAGTGTCTGTCTTTGTCCTTAAGGTGGGTTTACTGTAAGCAGCAAAATGTTGGTTCCTCTTTGTGTAGCCAGTCTATTAGTCTATGTCTTTTTATTGGGGACTTTAGTACATTGATGTTAAGAGAAATCAAAGAAAGTAATTGTTGCTTCCTGTCATTTTTGTTATTAAAGTTGGGATTCTGTTCTTTTGGTTGTCTTCTTTTCGTTTTGTTGAAGGATTACTTTCTTGCTTTTTCTAGGGTGTAGTTTCCATCTTTGTGTTGGTGTTTTCCNTTTATTATNNTTTGAAGGACTGGATTTGTGGAAAGATATTGTGTGAATGTGGTTTTGTCATGGAATACTTTGGTTTCTTCATCCATTGTAATTGAGAGTTTTGTTGGGTATAATAGCCTGGGCTGCCATTTGTGTTCTCTTAGGGTCTATATAACATCTGTCCAGGATATTCTGGCTTTCACAGTCTCTGGTGAGAAGTCTGGTGTAATTCTAATAGGTCTGCCTTTATATGTTACTTGACCTTTTTCCCTTAAACCTTTTAATGTTCTGTCATTATTTCATGCTTTCTGTCAGAATTTATTTTTATTGTTCTGATTATTATGTGTCTGGAAGAATTTCTTTTCTGGTCCAATCTATTTGGAGTTCTGTAGGCTTCTTGTATGTTCATGGGCATCTCTTTCTTTAGTTTAGGGAAGTTTTATTCTATAATTTTGTTGAAGATATTTGCTGGGTCTTTAAGTTGAAAAATCTTCATTCTCATCTATACCTATTATCCTTATGTTTGGTCTTCTCATTGTGTCCTGGATTTCCTGGATGTTTTGAGTTAGGATCTTTTTGGATTTTGCATTTTCTTTGACTGTTGTACCCATGTTTTCTATGGAATCTTCTGTACCTGAGATTCTCTCTTCCATTTCTTGTATTCTGTTGCTGAAGCTCACATCTATGGTTCCTGGTTTCTTTCCTAGGATTTCTATCTCCAGAGTTGTCTCTTTTTGGGTTTTCTTTATTGTTTGTGCTTCCATTTTTAGATCTTGGATTGTTTTGTTCAATTCCATCACCTGTTTGGTTGTGTTTCCCTGTAATTCTTTAAGGGATTTTTGTGTTTCCTCTTTAAGAACTTCTACCTGTTTAGCAGTGTTTGCCTGTATTTCTTTAAGTGAGTTATTAATGTCCCTTTTAAACTCCTCTACCAGCATCATGAGATATGATTTTAAATCTGAATCTTACTTTTCCAATATATTGGAGTATCCTGAACTCACTGTGGTAAGAGTGTTGGGTTCTGATGATGCTGAGTGGTCTTGGTTTCTGTTAGATTCTTATGTTTGCCTTTTGCCATTTTGTAATCTCTGGTATTATTTGTTATAGCTGTCTCTGGCTGGAGTTCGTTTTCCCTGTGATTCTGTTAGTCTCTGGCACCACTCCTGGGAGTCCAACTCTCTCCTGACTCTCAGTGGTCACAGCACTTTCTGCAGACAAGCTCTCCTCTGGCAGGGAAAGTGCACAGAGGTCTGGGTCTCAGCTCTGCCTCCTGGTTGAAGATGAAGGTCTGCAGTGACCCTGTCCAAGAAGCTATGTTGCATCTGCAGTTTATGTGCTCTCCTGCACAGACTTGTCTCTGAGGGACCTGGGATACAAGATGAGGCAGATGATCTGGGGACCCCCTGAGTGAGCGAAGCAGAGCTGGGAATTGATGTAAAATCAAGAGGAATGTATTGTTCTAACATGTTGGGCACACACCTGCACATGGAGAGAGAAAAATGACCCACTATTTCCTTTTTTAAGTTGAATATTGCATTTTATTTTCCTGTTACTTATGCTTTCAAAAACACAACATAAAAACTCAGGGAAATGAAATAGTTCAAATTATCACTATTTTCTACATTTGTTGGAGAACTGAAGTGTACAGTAAACCATAGGAAAATGAATATGGTTGTGCTGACTACTTGTAAGATGTCTGGAGTTTATAATCGGCAAACAACAAGTTAATAAATGTTACATGTGGCAAAACCACTGATAAATAAGTTTGTTTTATGGAAAGGGAAGAATAGTTGTTTGTTTGAAATTTTTCCTTGAATTATGTAATATTTTAAATGTTTACAAGCTATAACATATAATTAAATTATGTATGGTGAAAATAAATATGTTAACTTCTAAACTTAGGGTACAATGGAGTACAAATATAACTACACTAGTGACTGAAAAAAAATGGAAGCACTAAGAAAGAATGCTATTCAAATGTTCATTTGCTGTCAAATGATGTATTTCTACTATTGAGAGTAAAGTAAAACTCTATGTAATGTTTTTATGTGCTGTGAAATATTATTATTGTTTCCTTGTTCAGAAAATCTGCTGTAAGGCTAGCAGAAAAGAAACACCAACCTGCTATGCCACACAACATATCTGCGTATCTTAGAGAAGCTCGCGGTGGCCCTTCTATTGATGAAGAAGAAATAACTGAAGAAAAGTTTCAGGAGTTCTTAAATATCTTAAAGAAGCTGTGAGTATTCTTAATGGACCAATTCATTTCCCAGAACACTATTGTAATGTGTTGATTTTAGTTGGTTGGTTGAAAATGCATGTGCCTTATTTATTCATGACTTACCATGAGTGTTGGAATCAGAAGAGGAATGCTTGGAGACTATTCTATGACAACAACCGTCATGAACTCAATATTCATGATGAGCTCTGGATAGCTACCATTTTTAGTTTCACATTGCAAGAAATACATAGAGTCTGTACTGATGTTAAGTTAAAACTTATTCTTATGATTTCATTAGTTTTTGAATATTTGATGGCTTTTCACAGAACTTAAATTGTCTTTTCTATCACAGAGCCTTTAAATACACTTACCTCATATTACCTGTCATTTCCTGGAGCATTTTTTCTTTTAACTGGGACACCACTGCTTAGTGGTAGAAAGCAAAGAAAAGGAGAGGGGAGGAACATAGCAACAGACAAAAAAAATGGATTATAATACAGTTGCATCATCTAACATTTCTCCTTCCTTCCTCTACATTTTCCCATATAACTTTCCTCTCTCCCTTTCAAATTCATGGTCCCCTTTTAATTAATTGTTACATAACTATATGTTTATATATATACATCCATGGCAGTTCTTTGAGGTAGATGTGATGTGTTATTAGAACAATATTTGTGCTAAAATCAGTCTCTGTGCTTCTATAAAATGTGCCTTTATTCCTTGCCCACTTAATACTAATACATTAATGTTATTTTTGTTGCTTATTAAATTATTACTTACTTAGTGACTTAAATAATGTACATTTTGATATCTTTGTGTGTGTGTGTGTATGTGTGTGTGTGTCCATGTGTTTATTTTTGTTTTATTATCTTTAGGCAAAATGTATTTGCTCTGCTTAATATGTCATACTTCCAACTTAGGTATGTCACCTAAACCAATAAACCAAGAAAGGGTCAGATACAGATATATGTACCCACCCAATGGACAGAAGCAGCTGACTTCTGTTGTTGAATTAGGGAAGACTGAAAGACGCTGAGTAGAAAGATGACCATATAGGAGGAACAACATTCTCAATTAATCTGGACCCCTGAGATCTCTCAAATACTGTATCACCAAACAGACAGCATACACCAGCTGATATGAGGCCTCCAAAACACACACAGTAGAGGACTTCTGGGTCTGTGTTTATTCAGAGATGATGCACCTAACCCCCAAGAGAATGGAGGCCCCAGGGAGTTTAGAGATCCAGTGGGGTGGGGAGTCGGAGCATCATGTGGAAATGGGTGGGTTGGGAAGGAGGTATAGGATGTGGAGCAGACAGAGGGTGAGGAATGGAATATGGGGTGTTAAAAATAAAATAAAAATAAAGTAAAAATTTCAAAAATGTTTTAAAATATATTGTGAAATAATATATTAATATGGTAAATCTGTGTTAGTAGATATATTATAGTAGAAGACCTTGTTTATTTCTAAACTGCAGAAGATTGGAATAAAGATACATTTTTAAAAGCACACTAATGTGTGAGCAACTGTAATATGAAGCATTTTAAATTATAGTATGGAAATGTTATGGTCAACTTTGTAAACTAATACAGATACATAATAAATAACAGTTATTATTTGTTCATATATCATAAGGAAAATATATATTCTTTTGTAAGGAAAGAATTACCTTGAGATGGTAGCAAACTTTTTTAATTCATTCACATAAAGTACGTACAGAGCAATTTTGATTCATTTGGGTTTGACAACAATGATAACATGAGTTCATCCCTACTATAGATTAGTGAACAGAAAATTAAGAGGTAGAATATTTCCAAAGAATGCACAGCTAATGTTCAGAGCCGTCTGGTTCGTTTCCTGCTTTCTTCTGATGACTACAGTGCATACCTCCCTTGTAAAACTGTGTCCCTTACTGCTACAAACAGACCAAGACCCAGGGGCATTCTCTTTCATAATATCTACATGATTACAACAAGGTTGATATTTCTGTTCTTTGTTACCTCATCTCAAGTAATTGTCTTCTTATAGTCACACTCCTGTACCATCTGTGATCATGGTTCCTATCAGAAATACCTATTCTGACAAAGCAGAATACTACACAATTCTTTATTAATCCAGCTTCAAATGAAGTTTGTTTCTTCTAGACGAGAACCTTCCCAGCCTATTTCCAAGCAGCTTTCCTTCCAGTGCGGCTTTTCCTCAAAACTTGAAAGCTTCATAGCATGTTACTCTGATTGGCACATAGCCCGGAAATGTAGTCCCAGACTGTGGTTCCTTATCTTATGAGGCACTTCACTAGAGGACACAGTAGGAGATCCAGGCTGCATTTGGATTTTACATGGCCCAATTCTAAAACAGCAAATAGGCTGATTTCTTTCAGGGAGTGAGTCCTCTGAGTCCTTCCTGAGAAGTGGCGCTGCATCACTGCTCTGCTGAAACCTAATGATCTTCGGATGCCACGGTCCCTCGAAGGAAGCATCTTTAATTGGAGAAAGTAGAAGAGATAACAACTGGGCCAGGTTTTCTCTAAGGATCTCAAGCTGCTTTCACAGTTTGTGTTTTAGTTCCCTGCATTTCATACTCTTTGCACCATCCCCACACTCATATAAGTCACCTTTTTAAAAAGTAGCAGATTATAAATAAGAAATTGTTTTCTACAAGAATTCCATAATAATATTTTAGAAGCTGGTGGTATTATAGTCAGCACCACAGATGGATAGCCCACCTTGAATCTCCTCATGACAATCACAGTTTTACTACAAAGACATGAATGGTTCCCAACCCACCAGCATTAAATTCCATCCCTGACTCTGAACTGAATCCTGAGTCCTTCCAAGATCTCCCCATTCTCCCCAGCCCTCCTCCTCTCTTGTGTACTTTTCAGGAATGTGTCCTTCTTACTGACATTGTGCTACAAACCATGATGTAGACTGACATGACCACGCTTCTTATTACAGAATATACTGAGGCATTTGGCTGCTACCTTCTTATTTCATACAATACCCCACCCTGTCGCCCATCAGAGAGAATTTCACTGATTGTTTCCACCAAGCTCTGTCTGCTGAGGCTGGATTAGCCTTCTTCTAAGCCCTGACCACTGAGTTACGGTATGGTGCTCAGTGCACTTTTTGGTTTATATTTAAGAATATAAGCTCCACAGAAAGTAAAATGCTGGTTGTTCCTGAAATTGTGATGTTGGAAAAATTACTAAAAAGAATACAATGATTATGTTGAGTTTGTTCATATATGTGTAAAATTACAAATCCATAAGGCCCAAACTATTTAAATGTTCAAAATTGTCCATAGCTTCTAGTTGTATTTATTGTTCAATGCTTAGTCCTCCTGGCAAGTGTTTTCTTTTGAAGTGACCCCCTTTGCCAACTATGCATAGATTCAATAAAAATATTCATCAGAATATACTTCCCCTTTAAGATTTGTCTAAGGAATGGGTAGACGAAAGAACAAGCTGATGTCCTAGTGATCATCAATCAAAAGTAGCATTTGAGAAATGATTCTAAACTCTATTTTACCATCTTTAGAATGTACTTACATTGCTGTGATGAGCACCTCTAGCATTTTTCTAGTTTCCTCACTCCTGTTTTTGTCTATTGTAGTTTAATTCCCAACTCCAGGTCTTATTGTAGAGTTCAGTGCCTTAATGAGCACACAGAATTACCACATGAATTTGTAGCCAATACAATATTCTTTAAAAACAATATTCTACATTAGGTCTCCCAAGCAACTTTTCTATCCTCCCTCCTCTCTTCCCTTCACCCTATCTGTTTGACAATCGACTTACTGATGCTGTATCTTTTAGTTCTCAAATAGGTACTGTGTCATGCCACCTCAATGATGTGATGTCTGCTGGTGATTTTAATGTTTCAAGGCCCTCATACATCATCAACACTAAATTCAGAATTACTGGATTGAAATAGAAGTTATGATAAAGTCAGTGTGACTAATATCAAACTGAATTATCAGTATTCAATAGATTGTTAATTTTCTCAGGAATATTTTATTTCATTTGAAAGTAACTACAGCAACTCAAAATTAACATCTATTTAGTAAAATTTAAGCAGTATTACACAGAATTTTAGAGAGTGTAAGGTAGTTACTTTTAAAATTCTGCTAACTTACTATCTACTCACTAAAGCAGCATAACAACTTATACGATCATGGTTCATTTAGTCAGAAATAAACAAAGGACTACAGACCTGACAACTTATTCACCAATGAGTGGAATTTAGTTGAGTCACATTTGTGTTTTGCACATAAAACATGAATCTCCATTGCAAATGTGATTAACATAAAAGTGTTCATGTTACTAAATATGGCTAGCACCCTTAGGAGAACTACCTACCCACATGGTTTTGAGTTTATATGTAGAATCAGAGGCTATACTTAACTCTTAGAATACAGAAACAGTTATGAGACTGGGCCATACAATTTTTCATTGTGAGATTATATGGCATGTCTAAGATGCATGTTCCTATTGAGAATTAGCAAGAAGAAGATATTCATCCTTTAACTTTAAGGAATTTATAATTCTGCCAACAGTATGACCATTGAAGAGGATTTCTTGTTCCAGAAATGAACAGCTCATTACATACCTAAGTTGGAAGTTTGACATATTAAGCAGAGCAAACGAAAAAGAAACACATGAACACACACACACACACATACACACACACACACACACACAAAGATATCAAAACGCACATGATTTAAGTCACTAAGTATATAATAATTTAATAAGCAACAAAAATAATGTTAATGTATTAGTATTAAGTGGGCAAAGAGTAAAGGTGGGATTTGGGTCTGGAGAACTGTGACACAGGGTCAGCTCCTGGGTGCAGATGGAAACTAGAAGGCCATCACATTTTTCTTAGTGTAAATTTCTCCCCTTTGAGAATATGGCTTGCTTCTCACCAAGGGCTGTGTCTAACTCTTCTTCAGTATATGCCCTACTACTGAGTCTCATTAGCCTTCAGATTCTGTACTCTTGCCTTCTGATGTCTTGTTCAATGTTTCCTTTTTTTAGTTGGGTCTTATCTGGAGTCAGTTGCATTTACTGGGTTTTTCTAATATGCATCTACACCTTCAAAAATACACCTAACAGTTGATCATTATGAAATTATTTGTTTCAAATGTTTATAAATAAAATTTATTTCTTTAGAACTTCCACTCATAATTACTGACTTGTGATACAATTTTATTATATTTTAAATGTGTTCTGCATTTTGAGTAATTATTCTGTTTTATTAAATTTTATGTCAATTTCATATGGATTTAGGAGTGATTTTCTTTTATGACCTCTTTTGTTACTTGTTGAGAAAATATCTTAGTGCTTTGTAAGTGTACTCAATAGACAAATGGTAACTTTCTTATTTAGGAGCTTGGTAGATATTTATATATTCTTTAAACTTCCCTAGTGGACCTTAGAAAAGTTTCATATAGGTTTATGTTTTTAAAAGAGAGTTTCCCTTTTTAAAACATTTTTATCAGTTATTTTGTTTGTTTACATTTCAAATGTTACCCCCCTTCCTGGTTTACCCTCTGAAAACCCCTATCCCACCCCATCCTCCTGCTTCTATGAGGGTGCTCCCCCCCCCACCCACCCACTCATTCATGCCTCATTGCCTTAGCATTCCCCTAAGCTGGGGCATCAAGTCTTCACAGGATCAAAGGCCTCCCCTCCTACTGATGCCAGATAAGGCCATCCTCTGCTACAAATGCAGATGAAGCCATGGATCCCTCCATGTGAAGTCTTTGGGTGGTGGTTTAGTACCTGGAAGTTCTGAGGTGTCCGGTTGGTTGGTATTGTTGTTCTTCCTATGGGATTGCAAACCTCTTCAGCTCCTTCAGTCCTTCTCCTAACTCCTCCATTGGGGTCCATGTGCTCAGTCTGATGGTTGGCTGCAGGCATCCTCCTCTGTATTTGTCAGGCTCTGACAGAGCCTCTCTGGAGACATTCATATCAGACTCTTGTCAGCAAGCACTTCTTGGCATCAGCAATATCATATGGGATGGATTCCCAGGTGGGGCAGTCTCTGGATGGCCTTTCTTTCAGTCTCTGTCCTACTCTTTGTCCCTGTATTTCCTTTAGACAGGAACAATTCTAGGTTAAAATTTTGAGAAGGGTGGGTGGCCCTATACCTCAACTGGGAATTGGACATGCCTAACCTCTGGATATGGTCTCAACAGGTTTTCTCTTTGCATTGTTGGGTATTTCAGCTGTTATCCCCGTTGGGTCCTGGGAGCCTCTTGTTTTCCTGGCGTCTGGAACTTTCTATTGGCTACACCCAGTTTCCCATCCTGACCTTCTGTACATCTCCCCTGTCTCCTCCCATATCTGATCCTGCCCCCTTCTTTTTCTCTTCCCCTTCCTCTTTTCCTCCCATGTCCCTCCCACTCTACCTCCCATGATTATTTTGTTCCCCTTCTAAGTAGGACTTAAGCATCCACACTTTGGTTTCCCTTCTTCTTGAGCTTCATATGTTCTGTAAGTTGTATTGTGCATATTCCAAGCCTTTTCCCTAATATACACTAATCAATGCGTACATGTCATGTGTGTTCATTTGTATTGGGTTACCTCACTCAGGATGATATTTTCTGGTTCCACCCATTTGCCTGTGAATTTCATGAAATCATATGATGTCACTAGTTACATATTCCTATTGCTGTGATAAAACACCTTACAAAAGAAACTTAAAGGACAAAGGCTTTTTTTTTTTTTTCAAGTTGCATTTTAAAGGTAGATTCAATGTTATCAAGAAAGGCGTGGCATCCAAATCCTTAACAGCTCGTTAAATTACATTCCCAGTCAGGAAGCAGATACTGAGAGATACATATGCTTATCTTGCTTCCATAATTTTATTCAGGCTTACATAACATCCTAGTGAGTTATGCTGTTCACATAGAGTGACAGCCTTCCCACCTCTGTTAACCTGATCAATATAACTCTCCACAGATGTCTTCAGAGACTTTTCTTCAAGGTGATTCTAGACTCTGTTAAGTTTGCAACCAATGTAAGCCCTAAACCTAGAATAAGATTATTTTATTATACTCTTTATGAATCTTTAATATATGTGAAAGTTATTTAACTAGGAGCCTATGTATTTGTAAATGGCTGCCTTAATGAACACACAGTATTTTAATATATTTACATATATATTCTTTTAATCATTATAAATGATTAATGAAATCTAGGAATAATGGTAATTTTATCATATATATATATCTTTCAAATTTAAGAACAAATTAAGAAATATATATATATATATATATATATACATATATATATATATCCATTTTGTGGTAATTGGAGCATTAAAGCAATGACAAAATGGTTTTCATGTATTTTAGTAATTTGTTTGTAGAAATTTCCCATACCTTAAAATGTAGGCTTTTAAAAGAATTGTGACAGAATATCATATAACTTGCCTGAGTTTTATCATTTAAATATATATTAAATATATCTAGTTTCTAGTGCATTATAAGACTTAAAGAGCATGTACAAGAAGTAACTAAATCATGTACATGAAGTACCTAAATGCACAAAAGTATACAGTATAGAATTCTCTCTCTCTCTCTCTCTCTCTCTCTCTCTCTCTCTCTCTCTCTCTCT
>NC_034611.1:27159149-27178271 GCF_900095145.1 Mus pahari | reverse complement strand
TCTCTCTCTCTCTCTCTCTCTCTCTCTCTCTCTCTCTCTCTCCATTTTCTATTCTCTCCATTTTCTATCCTGAGTTAGGCCCCCACATGATGGCTTATGTTAGTTACATCAGATATGCTTCCTTGCTATTCACTGTCAGTTGAATCCATCCAGTATAAACAGTAGAGAATAACAGGGGTCAGAGCCTTAAGGTCTGAGTTTTCCTCTGGCTGCTGCTTGCCATTCTGCCATGGTTGGGTGAATATGTTTATAAAATGCCTATATTAGCTGCTTTTGTGTCACTGTGACCAAGACAACTGACAGAAACAATTTGAAAATGATGCCAGCCTAAAGTCAAGTATTTGTATCACAACTATATTGACAGCATTTCACATTCAAACTGTAGTCCCTCACCTTCTAGTTCTCTCTCTCTCTCTGAACATAGTGACCTCAACTTCCCTTGCCCCTTCAGGCCAAGAATGCTCAAAACTTTTGTTTGTTTTTTATTTACCTGGTTTCAGCTTCAGATCTATTAACCCCTTACTGTTTTCCCTTAATCCTGTGTAGTTACTTCCATATATAGTCTTTTCAATTATCCTTCCTCAGAATGTTATTCTTTTGTACGGTAGAATTTATATGTGCTTCTATATTATACTTATATATCATCCTCAGTAGCCCAGATTGCTACACTGATCCACATTGTCTGGTTCCTAGTAGAAAACAACCAAACCCAAATCACAGCCTTATTATATCATCCCATATTCTCTAACCAGAAATCTCTTTCCTTTGCTTTTGACAGCGTTTTTCCTTGGCTTTGAAAATTTCTCTTCCTATCAGGTATCCACTGTCTTCCTGAATACTTTTGGGATACTTCCACGTGCAAATTTTTATTTAGGCACTGTTCTCAGCAATTTCCAAAGAGCTTATTTCCATAGACACTTCTTACTAAAGTGAAATATTTCCCAAAGAGCAAAGATTCTTGCCTCTTCATCCTAGTTTGGTGTTTGCTTTGCATACAATTCATAGTGTACACTAAGCTATTGAAGACATATTCACATTGAATCCAGCTGTATTAGGAGCAGGGAATGCATGCAGTCCCTGTCAGAATTGGAATATTGTGGTCTATAGTTATCACAATCTTTAGCATTTTCATTGTTTTGATATGTTTTTCATATTAAGTTGGCACTTTAACACAAGCTAGAATTCCATTGAATTTAAGCTACATAGGATGTGTGGATCGTAAGAAAGGTATTAACTCTCCCAGAAGAATCAGTGCAAAAGCATGAGGACTGAAGCAGCTGTACTTATTTGAAAATCAATGCTCACTTAACTTATGATGATTTCATAGTGTGGAATTTGGACTTTTAACTGGCTTCTATCAAGAACAGAATAGGATAGAAATAAATATTTTTTCCTTAATGTAATTAAACCACTGAGGGAAACTTTCTAACCAAGGAAGATATGGTCTAAATAACTATTGAAAAACACAATATAATAGAAAGATGGCTCCATGTGTAAAATACTTCACACATATGAAGAAGACTGAATTTGGATGCCAAGAACCATATAAAGCTGAGGGTGGAAAAGCATGACTATGATCCCAGCACTACTACATTGTCATAGAATGCAGAGACAAGAGACTCCCAGAAGGTCCTGGGTGTACAGCTAGATTGCTATATATAGGAACACATAATGTAAAAGCCTTTATCAAACATAGTGGAAATTGAGGACCTATACCTGAGGGTGTTCTTATGGCACACAATTCACATACCTAATAGGTGTATACACATAGACATACTCTCACGTGAAGGTTTTAAAAAGGATACAAAATATTTATTCTGTAATGTTAATTGTGATAATATTCAACAATAAAAATCAAGTGTTTACTTTACAGAAAGGGCAATAATATGACAAGTACACATATGGAAAAATCCTTGGCCTGAGGAGAAAGAGGGGAATGACCAAATGATAGTAGATCATTGGTACATCCCATGAAACAGGGGAAAAGTTAAAAGATGTAAACCTGACAAAAATTGTATTCTAGATACACATCCACACTGATATGGGTAAAGGAATATATAGTAATGATTAAAAAACAATATTGTGTAGAATATTTAAATCTTCACACACTTGTAGGGCACGCTGGCCCACAGAGCAACAACTGTACCTATTTATACCTCACACAAGAGGTTATTGGTATTGTGATTGTGACAGATGGCCCATCCTCAGCAGTCATCCACAAGAGAATAGCGGAAACCACAGTAGAGCTACACAGCAGACTGTGGCACTGCTGGAGAGAGGATTCTGAAACAGTGCTCACCCACACAGCAATAGCTGAGGTACATAGTTGAGTTGTAAAGTAAGTTGTGGCTATTAATGTATAGCATCATTTTATTTGTGTCAAATTTAGAAGGAAATAATAGCAAATGTATGTTGTGTGGAATAAAATGTGGGTTATGAAAAAGGAATAAGAGGAGACACAAAAGTATTTTTAACATTCTATTTCTTAAAGCACAGTAAATTAACTGGAGTTTTTTATTGCTTTATTATTTAAAATGGATATATGTGTTATAATTTTGTGGATTATTTACATACCATATAGAGATTCAAAAATATAGGACCTTAAACATAAGACTATTCTCATTTGAAATGTAAAATGTCAAAAACCATTGAGTAGGTTTAATTTAATTTATCGTGTCTAGGAAATCAATTGGAAAAATGTATTTTTAATAATAGAGTCTACATGCCCTCTTTCCTTTTGTATTTTTTCTTTAAAATGTTTAACTAAAACCCAGCAACCACATATGCAATAGAAGTGATAGTTTGAGGCATGTAGGTATTATGGAGTATCAGTACAAGCTAAATTTCTATCTCTATATATGTCATTTCTGTGAGGCAAGAACATTGAATATCCGTTCACTTATAAGTTTTGAAATATGTAATACATTTTAAATGATAGTCATGATCACCAAGTGTCTTCTTCACTCTGAAATTTTGTGTCCTTTCACCAAAATCTCCTCTTTTGCAATTCATTGCCATCTTTCCCCCTCCCCCACTTCTGGTTACTGTTTTTCTGTGTGTGACTCCTATTAGTTCAACCTCTCCAATATCACAAAAAAGTTAGATGTGATATTTGTCTTCTGGTGCCATCTGACTTCAGTTTGAATAATGCTCCTTAAATTAATCCACATTTCCACAAATGATAATTTCTCTCTGTTTTGATATACGTACATCACATATAAAATAATATGTTGACAGGCACTGTAGTTGTTTTCATATCCTATGCTGTCTTCAGACATCCCAGAAGAGGGCATCAGATCTCATTACAAATGGTTGTGAGCCACCATGTGGTTGCTGGGATTTGAACTCAGGACCTTCAGAAGAGCAGTCAGCGCTCTTAACTGCTGAGCCATCTCTCCAGCCCTGGTAGCTCATTTTATTTTAAGATTTATTTTACTTTTGTATATGTTCGTTTGTGTGAAATGTATGCTATGTGGGGGTGGGTGTACCTGTGAAGGCCAGCAGAGGGCAACAGTTGTGAGCCTCCTGATACAGGTGTTGCAAACAGAATTTGCATTCTCTAAAAGAGCACTAAGCCATTTCTAACCATTGAGCTATCATCGTTTTGTTTGTTGTTGTTAAATAAATCTGTCTATTGTTTTGCATAATGACTGTACAAATTTATATCCCCAATGCACAAAAAAATTGTCTCTGCGCGTTTGTCAATATATGTTTCCATCTCTGATTATAGTCATTATAACAGTTTTTCATTGCATTTTAATTTGCAACTCCTTGTTCATTAGCAGTGCACAGTGTTTTAAATATATTCATAGGCTACTTCTGGGTCTGTTTTAGTCTTAGTCCATTTTCTGTTATTATAACAAATATTACAGTCAGAATGGCAGTCACCAAGAAAACCAATAACAAGTGCAAGGACTTAAACATAAAGACATCTTCATATACTACTGAGAAGGATGCAAACATGTCCAGCCACGATGAAAACCACTATGGGATTTTTGTAACACCCCCCCCCCAAAAAAAAAAGCCCCAGAACTGAGATACGATCTGTCTCTGAATACCATCCTATTGTCTTCTTTACTTGTGATACATTGAGATATGTAACAAATGAAAATTTATCATTGTAAGAATGATGTCATACAACAAAACCAAATTACTTTCTTGAATAGTATAGGGAGTGTCTGTATTGCCTCTGAGGTGATCTGCCTGTTGGGATGTGGACTGCCTATGTCAGCCTTTTGCCTTCCATTTTGAGGAAGAAAAGAGATTCCAGGTACAATGGCCCTGCCACCCAGCAACTGGGCAGAGGGTGAAGGGCGCCTATGCTCTTTTCATTTTCAATATTTCATCCCTTTCCTAGTGAGTGTCTGGTTCACTGCCCAATATTTACGCCTTAATTTGTTTTTATTTTCTGCTTTAAATATAATTTGAGACAGCATAAACATTCAGCAACTGAAGTAGATAAAAAGTTACCATGTTAAGTCAATTAAAATTAACAAATAGCAGAGTTCTCTTTAAACACAAAATTTACCTTTATAGCTTTTTAAATTATGCTATGAAGAGTCTAAAGAGGACTCCTTACAGTTTTTGTTATGGTTGTCAGTGTGTTATGGAATAAATTATTTGTATATTGGTGCTCAGAGATTTGCAAACTCTTGGGATATAGACTAGCATTAAACATTGACATTTACTGAGCTTTTCATTAATTGATTTAACATTCGTAATAATCTAGTCCTCTTTCAACAGATGAAACGATGTGTGTTAGTACCAAGGTTTAGGTGAATCAAGGCTCCACACTGATGTTGGGCTGACAGCAAGGCTTCTGTGATCAGACATCCACTGCATGCCACAGAGCTTGGCAGTTCTTTTATGCACAGGTGCCTGGACCTTCCCACAGGCCTATGCACAGGGACTTCCAGAATGTACATACAAAAGAATATTCATTAAGACAATTGGTTGGGTCATAGTCTGGAAAATTTTCATAAAATTGAGAGCATCAACATTCTAATATAAAAGTAGAATGCAGACTGGGTGTCATATTGGTGTGTGTGTGTGTGTGTGTGTGTGTGTGTGTGTGTGTGTGTGTGTGCACTCACATTTGAGAGCCTCTGAGGGATGTGGCAGTGACATATGTGTTAGAAACCACTGAAGCATGTATGTCTTTATCTTCCAGGTGAGCTCAAGCTTCACTGTGTTGTGTTTTCCCACTAACGTCTAGTCTTTTGTCTGATTTTCGGGCATTCTATGACTCTTCCATCCAGTTACCTTTAGCATCACTTTGCTCCTATTCTACTTGTTTTAACTGTAATCTTTATTGAGTTATAATTTATATAAAATAAAGTTTTCTTCTTCAAACTATCCAAGTTGGTAGATCTTGGCAATTGTACCCAATCTTGTAACTATGTCTACGATGAAGAATTCTAAGTATGCCTTTTATGTCCTTCAACCCATCCTCTTCCCCTGCTGATGTGCCTGCAGCTTTTAAACCTTCACCTTTAGTACAATTTTATGCCAAAACAACCATGTAATATAGAGGTATTTCATATTGCTTCATGTATCAATTTTTTTTTAGGACAGAGTACTTGTCGGTAATAAGACTGGCCAATTGTTTGTAGGCTGGGTCGATTTAATTACTTCCAGTTTCTGAATAACATGAATAAAGATTTGCTTGCAAGACCTTTCCTGGGAAGCTATGACCAAATTTTATTCACCCCAGACATGTAATTGATGTCAGTGCAAGGAAGCAATTCCAGTCAAGCATGGCTAAAAGCTGTGAGTTTATTGGAATTACTTACAGGAGTGGTAGAGAAGGGTTTATTTTTAGGATCATGGGTGCTTCAAAGGTGTCCATTTCACCAAAAACCAACAGAAACCAAAACCAAACCAATAAAACCAAATAACCCACACCATCTTGGATGATAACTTAGAAAATCTAGTTTTGCATGCATAAATTTCTGGCAGCTCTGCTAGTGGCATAGTTTCTTGCAGGTTACTCATCTGGATAGAGTTCCTCCTCAGCAACTGCCATTGTTTATATAATCCCAAGAGATGCCTTTGATTCCTCCAAGTTTGAGTGGTTTTCTGAAACTTAAGCATTTTGTTTACTTAGTCTTAGCAAGCCCCTCTCCAGAAAGGAACGCTTGAGTCTGAGGACATATCTACAGTCAGCTTCTATTAATGCGGCTGTGTGCTTCATATTGACATCTGCCTATATTTACCTTGGATAAACCTGTAGAAACCAGATTGTTGGGCCACTTCATAAGAGCCTCTGGACTGCTTTCTGACAGCCTATGTTGTTATATTACCATCAGCAGTGGAACAGTTCCTGGCATTCCTCAATAGCACTCAGGGTTGACAGTCAAAAGTTTCAGCCATTCTAAAGGGTGGGTAGTGGCATCTTATTGTGGATTAAACTCTTGTCTATTTAACAGCTATTAACGTCGGGTGTGTCCTTGTGTGCTTAGTTTCCATTTCTGTGTGTTCCTTCCATTTCTGTGTGTTTCTGTGTGGATGGTATTCTGTGACCACTGTCTTTTATGAATTCACTATGTATTCTGGGAATCCGCACTCAGCTAGATATATTTTCTCCGGTTTGTCACTTGATATCTATTTTGATAGTTGTTCTTTCAAAGGTGTCAAGGCTTTAAATAGGTCAGACAGATTTTTCCAAATTTTGTCCTGGGAGTTGGGGAGCCTTTAGTTTTCATGTGCTCTGTGACCTGTTTGGAGTCACCCTTTAATAACTGCGGGGCAAGAGGGAAGAGTGGGTGTCCTTTTGCACATGTGACTAGGTAGCATCAATTGCTGCAAAAGACTATCTACTAAATTACTTCTGTAGGTTCATTAACAATTCATTTAATCAAATTAGAACTCCTTTCAAATTATTTTCAAATGTTTTAAAATGTATATTATATATTCTTAATGTCAGTAGGACATATTTTGATCACACTTCATCCATTAAATGTTGAAACTAAGGCCTGAAAATTCTCACATTTCATAGTTTTTGTTTGTTTAAATTCTCTTGTCTATACAAAACTATTCACAAGGCATGACTATACATATATAAGGAATATAATTATTATGATTATAAAACAGTTTTTATCAAATCCTTAAAATAGTAACTAAGTACAATTAAAAAGTTATGATCAAAACAGGCAAAGTAAACTAATAATAGACTCAGTATTTACTAATATGCTAATAAATTCTTTAACAATAAATAATTAAAAATTAAAAATTTACCATTTTATTTTTAAGACCATAAAAGAAATAACAAATTCAAAGTTCTATAAGGTGTACAAAGCTCACAGTGAAAACTATAAAAATATAATAAATGTATTAAATAAGATCAAAATAAATGGATAAAGACATTGAATTTTGAGTAACAAACCCATTTTAAAATTTATTTGCTAATTAATCCTAAACGATGTTGATAATGTTTTGTTTGTGCTTGTTTTACAATCATACTTCTATTTCTGTTCTTTTTAGTAGTTGAGTCTCATTATGTGAGTGGGAACTTGCTCCTCAGGTTTTTGTTGTTGTTGTTTTGTTTTTTTCCAAGCAGGGTTTGGTTTCTCTGTATAGCCATGGTTGTCTCGGAACTTGCTGTGTAGCCCAGGCTGACCTCAAACTCAGAGATCAGGCTACCTCTGCCTTCCAAGTGTGGGGATTAAAGGCAAGTAGTGCCATTCCTGGTTCTCATTTTTGACAGAGTTTATGTAGAATTGGTGCTATCTTTTCAATATTAGGTGAAATTTACTGATGAAGACATTTGAGGATATTGTTTTTAGGCATAATTTCTAATTAGGGTTTCAAAAGATAATTCAAAATCTCCATTGCTACTTTTTTTTAGGTTGTTTATTCTGTGACTTACAAGACAAAATTCCTTAAAATCTAAACAGTCAAATTCTTGGCCAGAACAGTATCTGTCTGTCTGTCTGTCTATCTATCTATCTATCTATCTATCTATCTATCTATCTATCTATCTATCTATCTATCTACTTATTTGCTTATTTACTTACTTACTTATTTTATCTGTGAGATCTGAAATTGGATCTCATCTTGCTAATCTGAGTTGGTAATTGATTTTGTTTTCTTGAGCAGGCTAGCTGTGGATCTCTTCTGTGGATCTCTTCGTTTCAGAACCAGCACCGCCCCATGACCTGAAAGGATTAGTAGGTCAGTGGAGCCTGCTGTGTTGAAAAAGACCTATTTCTATTTCTGTGGAAATTACAGTTCCACAAACAGTTTAACAGGAAAGAAAGTGAAGATGCCAGCACAGGTTCAGTATTTTCTTAAATGCAGGGAGTAAAATAAACAAGGGTTTTGATAAAGATGAGGGGAGTGGAGAAAAAAGGGTTGTATCCTATACACAGAAGTCCATTAGAGGCTGTAATCAGTCACCTGAAATCTGAGGGCATCAGTGAGCTGGTAAGTGTGCTAAACAGAGAGAGCATCTTGTGGGAGGCTGTCCAGTTAGGATGGTTTTAGTGGAGACAAGTAACATGTGGGCAGGGTCGAATGTGGAACAAATCAAGATAGATGACCTGGGCAGAATTAAGCTTTGTATTAACTTTTGAACCACTTTAGGCAACACAGCTATTGATTTCATGAGTTGTGGAATGTGCAAACAAATATTTATGAAACAAGGTATTGAGTTCTGTGCTTGAGTCACAAAATATTAAATATTAAGATACTAAATTGTTTATTGGGACGACTCAGCTGTGCACTATCGTGCAAAGCATCCATAAGAAACTACTGAGTGAAGCTGTGCTCCCCAAGAAACAGAGAGTAGATCTGGTTTCAGCTGATAAGTTACACTTTCCAAAAATCCTGACATGAATCAAGCTTTGTCTGTAATATAGTCTTAGGGTAAAAAAAAAAATGCATAGTAATTAACTCAAATAGAATTTTGAAGTGTGAGAACTTATTTTATTACAAAATAAAATACATATTTCTTTTTTCTTTTTTCTTCTTTATATTTACATTTCAAATATTATTCCCCTTCCCAGTTTTCCCTCCCCAAACCCTCTCCCCTTCTCACTCCCCTCTGCCTCTGTGAGGGTGCTCTACCATCCACCCACCCGATCCTCAGTGTCCTAGCATGCTCCTACTCTGAGTCATCTAGCCTCCACAGGACCCAGGAGTTCCCCTCACAGTTATGCTCCATAAGGCAATCCTTGCTACATATTCAGCTGGAGCCATGGGTCTCCTATGTGTACTCTTTGGTTGGTAGTTTAGTCCCTGGGGGCACTGGTAGGTTTGTTTGGTTCATACTGTTTTTCTTCCTATAAGGTTGCAAATCCCTTCAGCTCCTACTGTCCTTGCCCTAACTTCTCCATTGGGTTCCCTGCATTCAGTCAGATGTTTGGTTGCATACATCCACATCTAGATTGTTCAGGCTCTGTCAGAGCTCTCAGGGCACAGTCTACCAGGCTCCTGTCAATAAATGCTTCATGGCATCAGCAATCGTGTCTGGGTTTGGTGTCAGCAGATGGGATTGGTCCCTAGGTGGGGCAGTCTCTGGATGGCCTTTCCTTCAGTCTCTGCTCCACACTTTGTCCCTGCATTTCCTTCTGACAGGAGGGATTCTGGATTAATAGTTTTGAGGTGGGTGGATGGCCCCATCCCTCAACGGAAGGCCATGCCTATCTACTTGATATGGTCTTTACAAGTTCTCTCTCCTCTTTGTTGGGTATTTCAGCTACTGTCAGGTCCTTGGGAACCTCTTGGGTCTCTGACATCTGAGACTTCCTAGTGACTTCCCCCAGTTGCTCCCCTCAACTGCTACACACCTACTTCCAAATTCCTAACCCTCTGTACTGCCCCATCTCCTCCCATACCTCACTTGGCCCCCATTTTTCCTTCCCTCTCCTCTCTTCCTCCATAATCCCGCTCTCCCTCTACTTCCCAGAGATTATTTTCTTCCCCCTTATGAGTAGGACTGTAGTATCCACACTTTGATGTGCTCCTCTTTCTTATTGGGCTTCATATGGTCTGTAAGTTATATCGTGGGTATTTCAAGCTTATTTTTGGCTAGTATCCACTTATCGGTGAGTATATGCCACTTGTGTTCTTTTTTGGCTGGTATACCTCACTCAGGGTAATATTTTTAAGTTCCATCAATTTGCCTGAGAATTTCATAAAGTCATTGTTTTAATAGCTGAGTAGTACTCCATTGTGAAAATGTACCACATTTTCTATACCCTCTCCTCTGTTGAGGGACACCTGGGCTCTTTCTAGCATCTGGATATTATAAATATATCTGCTATGAACATAGTGGAGCATGTGTCCTTCTTATATGGTCGAACTTCTTTTGAGTGGTATAGCTGGGTCCTCAGGTACAAGTAATTTCAGTTTTCTGAGGAACTGCCAGACTGATTTCCAGAGTGGTAGTACCAGCTTGGAATCCCATCAGCAATGGAGAAGTGGTCCTCTTTCTCCACATTCTTGCAAGTATCTACTATCACCCGAGTTTCTGATCTTAGCAATTATGACTGGTGTAAGGCAGAATCTCAGGGCTGTTTTTATTGCATTTCCCTTAAGACTAAGGATGTTGAACATTTCTTTAAGTGCTTCTCAGCCATTTGATATGCCTCAGTTGTGAATTCTCTGTGTAGCTCTGTACCCCAATTTTAATAGGGTTGTCTTGTTCTCTAGTCTAACTTCATGAGTTCTTTGTATATTTTGAATGTTAGCCCTCTATCAGATGTAGAGTTGGTAAAGATCTTTTCTAAACCTGTGGATTGCTGTTTTGTCCTATTTACAGTGTCCTTTGCCTTACAGAAACTTGTCAGTTTTCTAAGGTCCCATTTCTTGATTCTTGATCTAAAGCATAAATCACTGGTGTTCTGTTCAGAAACTTTTTCCTTTTACCCATGTGTTCGAGGTTTCCCCCACTTTCTCTTCTATTATAATTCAGTGTATCTGATTTTATGTGGCAGTCCTTGATCCACTTCGACTTGAGCTTTGTACAAGGAGATAAAAATGGATCAATTTGCATTCTTCTACATGCTGACTGCCAGTTGAAACAGCACCATTTGTTGAAAATGCTTTTATTCCACTGGGTAGTTTTGCCTCCTTTGTCAAAGATCAAGTGATCATAGGCGTGTGGGTTCATTTCTGGTTTTTCAGTTTTATTCCATTGACCTACCTGTCTGTCCCTGTACCACCACTATGTAATTTTTATCACTATTGTTTGGTAGTATAGCTTGAGGTCAGGAATGGTGATTTCCCCAGAAGTTTTTTATTGTTGACAATAGCCTTTGATATCCTGAGATTTTTGTTATTCCAGATAAATCTGAGAATTGCTCTTTCTATGTATATGAAGAATTGAGTTGGAATTTTGATGGGGATTGCATTGAATCTGTAGATTGATTTTGGTAAGATGTCTATTTTTCTTATGTTAATCCTGCCAATCCATAAGCATGGGAGATCTTCCCATCTTCTGAGGTCTTCTTCAATGTTTATCTTCAGAGAATTTAAGTTCTTGGCATATAGATCTTTCACTTGCAGGTATCCAATAAAATAAACTTTCAACCAAAAGTTATCAAAAAAGATAGGGAAGGACACTTCATACTCATCAGAGGAAAAATCCACCAGAAGGAACTCTCAATTCTGGACATCTCTACCCCAAATGCAAAAGCACCCACATTTATAAAAGAAACATTACTGAAGCTCACAGAACATGTTGAACACCCCAGTCCAATGGACAGATCATGGAAACAGAAACTAACCGAAGTTATGAACCACATGGACTTAGCAGATATCTACAAAACATTTCATCCTAAAACCAAAGAATATACCTTCTTCTCAGCACCTCATGGTACCTTCTCCAAAATTCACCATATAATCAGACACAAAACAAACCTCAACCTATAAAAGAAAACTGAAATAATCCCTTGCATCCTATCACATTACCATGGACTAAGACTGGTCTTCAACAACAACTAAAACAACAGAAGCCCATGTACACATGGAAGCCGAACAATTATCTATTCAATGATAACATGGTCAGGGAAGAAATAAAGAAAGAAATTGACTTTTTTAGAATTTAGCAAAAATAAAGGCACAACATACCCAAATTTACGGGACAGAATGAAAGAAGTGCTAAGAGGAAAATTCATATCTCTGAGTGCTTCCATGAAGAAACTGGAGAGAGTATATATACTAGGAGCTTATCAGCACATATGAAAGCTCTAGAGCAAAAAGAAGCAAATACACCTAAGAGCAAGAGGAGTCGATGGCAGGAAATAATTAAACTCCAGGCTGAAATCAACCAAGTAGAAACAAAGACAACTATATAAAGAATCAACAAAACCAGGAGCTGGTTCTTTGAGAAACTCAACAAGATAGATAAATCCTTAGCCAGACTAACCAGAGGGCACAGAGAAAGTATCCAAATGAACAAAATCAGAAATGAAAAGAGAGACATAACAATAGAAACTGAAGAGATTGAAAAAATTATCAGATACTACTACAAAAGCCTATACCCAACAAAAATGAAAAATCTGAATGAAGTGGATGGTTTTCAGACAGATACCAGGTACCAAAGTTAAATCAGGATCAGAAAAACCATCTAAACAGTCCCATAACCCATAAGGAATTAGAAACAGTCATTAAAAGTCTCCCAAGCAAAAAAGCCCAGGACCAGAGGATTTTAGTGCAGAATTCTATCACACCTTCAAAGAAGACCTAATGCCAATACTTCTCAAACTATTTCATAAAATAGAAAAGGAAGGAATACTACTCAATACATTCTATGAAGCCACAGTTACACTGATGCCTAAATTGCACAAAGATTCAACAAAGAGAACTTCAGACCAATTTCCCTCATGAATATCAATGCAAAAATACTCAACAAATTCTTGCAAACTGAATCCAAGAACAAGTGAAAACAATCATTCCCTATGATTAAGTAGGCTTCATCCCAGGGATGCCGGGGTGGTTCATTATACGGAAATCCATCCATGTATTCCACTATATAAACAAACTCATCTCATTAAATGTTGAAAAATGCTTTGACAAAATACAACCGCCATGCTAAAAGTATTGTAGAGAATAGGAATTCACAGTCCATACCTAAATATAATAAAAATATTATACAGCAAGCCAATAGACAACATCAAACTAAATGGAGAGAAACTTGAAACAATCCCACTAAAATCAGGGACAAGACCAGGCTGCCCACTCTGTCCCTATATTTTCAGTATAGTACTTGAAGTTCTAGCCAGTTAGGCAATACAGGAGATGAAAGGGATACAAACTGGAAAGGAGGAATTCCAGATATCACTATATATTGGTAGATGATATGATAGTATACATAAGTGATTCCCCCCCCCCAAAAAAAAAATCCACTAGAAAACTCCTACAGCTGATAGACAACTTTAGCAAAGTGGCTGGATACAAAATTAACTCAAACAAATCAGTAGCTTTGTTCTACTCAAAGGATATCCCCCCCCCAAAAAAAAAAAAAAAAAAAAAAAAAAAAAAAAACACACACACACACACACACACACACACACACACACATAGTGGGACTCATGGCTCTAGCTGCATATGTAGCAGAGGATGGCCTTGTTGGTCATCAATGGGGAGGAGAGGCCCTTGGTCCTGTGAAGGTTCTATGCACCAGTGTAGGGGAATGCCAGGGCCAGGAAGCAGGAGTGGGTGGGTTGGGGAGTTGGGTGAGGGGAAGGGGATAAGTCGTTTTCTGAGGGCAAACTAGGGAAGAGGATAACATTTGAAAGGTGAATAAAGAAAAACCTGATAAAATGTGAATAAAAAAATATCTAATTAAAAAATCTAAGAAAGAAAAAGTATCACTCTACTAGAAAGGATGCCTGTGATATATTAGGAATGGCATGGAGTCTAGGCACTATACTGGGGAACATCTCTGAGTAGGGTATACATCATACAGAGAGGAAGCATCATGACCCATTTGGAGACGGATGAGGTAAAGATCTAAGAAACAAACATAATAAAGTATTTTTCAATTAGGCAAAAGCAGATGCTTAGATTATATAACAAGTCTGCACAAATGTTTAGATGTTAAATGACATTTGTGTGAACGATAAATTGTGGTGAACAAAAGTGAAAGTGGATTTCTTGTTGAAATTCCTCAACACCTCATTGCTTTTGTTGTTGTTGTTGTTGCTTTTAATGTTTTCGTTGCTGTTGTTTGTTTTTAGATTTGTATTTTTCCAAATAAACCTGAACTCCAAGTGCTCTTGAGGACCTGTATAGCCTCCACCCACAAACCCAGGCTAAATTTATTTGTTCTCATTTCTCTGGGAATGAAGCTTATCTCCCAGATTTATTTCCATCTGGAAATTTGGCTTCTCTCATTTGCAGGATCAACTGCTCCCTCATCACATTTTTTTTCAATCTAGGAAGAATTTCTAGATGTTTCCTAAGGCTGTTTTATCTTTTGACTGTGACTCATAGTTTGGGCAACTTTTTGGCAAGGTCTTACTTGTGATTCTGTTGTATCTGTACTTCTTTTGTCTAACCAGGATTATAAACTTTACTGGGATAATCACAGCTTCCTGCAAAATGCTTGTCTTAATGTAGAGAATTCTCTAGAGCCGAGTAAACACATTGATCAATTGATACAAATATCAATAACATTGAAATTTCGTCATTTGCACAAGTTAATGCAAGAAAACACTTTATATGTTTGATGAATATTTTTGTTAGAATTTCTAAATCACTCTTCATATTGTTATTTAGCATGTGTAGAATAGTCTACCTTAAAACATTATTGTAGTATTCTGAATATTTACATACATTTATATGTCTGTTTTTCATTCCTAAAACTAAGATATTTTCTGTCTTAAGGTTGAAAGAGGTGCCCTAGTAATCATTTATGAAACTGTCCTGGCAAAAGGCACTAAGCAGAGTTGTGAATGCCACCATGTGAGCACAGCAAAATCTCAGCGAGTTTAAAGTTTAAATAGCTATGCATTCATACCTTTGTATCTTTGGGCAGCTCTAACTAAGTGCCATCAAATAATTGGCTTATAAACCACAGAGATTAATTTCCCACAATCAATGTAGGGAAGTTGAAAATGAAGGCACTGGAGTCCTGGTGATGAGTGGTTCTCTGGTCTTTAGTCAACACACCTCTGCAATATCCGACTGTAGGGGGGGCGGGGCAGCTTCTGAGGGACTTTTTCAATAGCCCTAATTACCTTCTGGAAGCTTCATCTTCTGAAGCTATGGGAAGTATTTTCAGTGTGTAAAATAATTGAAGAACATAAAAATTCAAACCACAGCAAAACCCCAATAGAAGTTCCTGAGATTCTAAGTTTCTTGGTACCTTTAATATGGAGTGCATAAGGAATAGTTTTTTCTTTGTGTGTGTGTGTGGGGGGGGTAATGTAAAATAATTCAATTAAATGAGGCAGTTTGCTTTAATCACACAACTAAGAGAATGTAGGAAAATCCTGTTAATTAAGGTTGAAGACTACCACTGACTGAATAGAGTTCTGAGCTTGGTCATAATGGAGGACTCCCTTCACTGGCCCTTCTCTGACTTTGGGGAGCAAAAAATTCTCTACACAGCTCTACCTGCAGAATGTCACGTAGCCTTCATTAAGATTACAGGTTTAACTTTCTTCTGTTAAGGTCCCATTAGCTAGCACCTGATATTCCTGAAACGCTTCCCCAGGCATTTCTGTACCCTAATAATGATAAAATGAAGCCAAGTAGCGTGGAAATAGCTACCGATAATTGGAGTAGATCCTTGTACACATTTCAATTGTTCCATAAATGCTAAGTGGGTGTGACATTTAAGAGTTACTTAAATATTGAGTAATTTAAGAGTTCTTTGTAATGTAGTAGCTAAACTCTTATTAAGTATAAAGACAGAATTAACAAAAAAAATCTCTGAAAGAAAGGGGAAGAGGGCAGGAAGGAATGAGAGAGAGAGGAGAATAAACATTCCAGAGAATTGATCACGCAGATATTAAGAGGAGACGAGAAATCAAACACGAGTCATTGATTTATAAGTTGCTATACTAAGATGAACAAGGGAAGAAAGAAAAGCTAGCAGACATTGGGAACCTGATCACCTGCTTGAAGTGCTAACAGAGCTGGATTTGAGGAAACCTAAGAGGAAAGAAGGAGTGAATGCTTCAGGAGATGGAATGCTCAGGACTGTGGAGGGAGACCCTTTCCTCATACACCACCAGAAAGGTCTGACTCAGATGAAAGCCAGTTCCCAGGGCAGGGGAAGAACAAGGACTGCATATACTAGTAAATGGGACAGAATTGGTAAACAACATAAGGACTAGATTTGATATTTTACACACACACACACACACACACACACACACACACACGTGTAATATACATATGTAATATACGGGTGTGTGTGTGTGTGCACATGCATATTTTCCTATAACTATTAATGAAAAGTAGACCTGCTTACATGTTTTCTTTGTTTCTATAGATAATAATGTCATAATTTCTTTATATCTTATAAGCTTACATATATTTCTTTTGAGGCAGTATTTCATTTTTTAGTTTTCAGGTCTCCAGTCCCCATTGTTTTAATGCTGGGATTATAGGTATCCACCTGACTAAATATAGTTTATCTTACTCGTTGTTGACTTTTTCAGCAAAGATTTTATCTCCATTAATTCTGCTTGTTGGAAGTTATTCTCTTACGGACTCATGTAAGTTAGTTTTCAAATCACAAAACACAAGTATCTAAGTGATGTCTTTACCAAATGTAATTGAAAACTCAACAGTGAAATCTCATCACATACTTTCCCAAAGAGCTAGTTCACAGGAAAGATGTGCTGCCTAAGTCATGTTTCTGGCAAGAATGAAATCGCATATGCCACATAAAGGGAGTGAGAAGAAACCTAAAACTAAGACTATACCACTTTTAATTTGAACAATATGATATATTATCTCCCTTGGTATTTAAGCAAGTTGCTCTTTGTAATTCATACCACCCTCAAGGCTAAGTGTTGAGATTCAAAACATTCAATGGTGACCTTTAATATTTTAAACTAAAACTGGAGTTCTTTTTCTAATGGGTGGTGATAAAATAAAATAATCTGATACGTTTGGACAAGAATCATAAGAATTGTCTCAGACAAGCCAAGACAGTGCACATGTTGAAATACACTAGTTATAAATTACTTCATATAATGTCCAGATACTTGTTGAAATATTTTAAAAAGATTACACCTTAAAATATTGAAAAGGGAAGTTCTAAGTCACTAAAGCTATGTTTCACAATAATAAATAAGGTTTTAAATAATTGCTTTGACAATGTTCCTCTAAGTTAACATACAGCACGAACCCCATATGATAATATATATATATTGTTATTACTAACAACAAGTTAATGCCACATATTATATCCTTTCTGATGTTTTTATTTATACTTGCCTCCTTATTGAGGAATGCATAGCTACTCTTCTACTGGGTATTGAGTATCACCAAAATGTCAAAGAACATTTGCTCTGGAGATGCTAAATAGGCATGGAAAATTCTCTTTGAGACTGTTCAGTGGGGAAAAGAAACTGAACTCAACTTCATTGAAGCAACAGGTTGAAAGGTTTATAAGCATGAAGATGAGTTAGTGCAACAGTATTGGAGACCATTATGGTTCTGTGTGATTAGGCCATCTGTGTGTGTTCATTGCTGCTTGGATTTGGAGCTTTCTCTTCCTCGATGACCACAACTCAAAGTGTTCTTCTCAGATGGGTATATGAGTAAGACATTACTGTAAAACCAGAATGAGAGTGAGAGGAAAAGGCCAAAAGTTCAGGGGCCACAGTGCAAGAGGAAGCCTACCCAGTTTAGCCAGGCAGATAGGAATCTTGTCAAAAGATCTTCCAGTCAGCCTCTTAGAGTTAAGATTCAGGTTCAAGGCAAGACTATAAAGTTATTCTGTGGTTTTCTTTTCTGTTAATTGCATCTGGACAGTTCACACATTTGCGTAAGCATACTGACTACACTTGCTGGCCACCTCCTTCCTTCCTGGCCACCCCTGTCTTCCTTCCCCTTTCCTCACAAACCTTTCTCACATTCTTGTCCTTGTTTGTGATCCTTTGAGGTTAACCAGGGTCTTTTATGTGACCATGGTTTTGGAGCAATCTGTTACAGACCCAGGGCACTGAGCAGTGGGTATGTACCTAAAGAGAGTGGCTGGTGATCTCCCAGAATGTATCAAAAGCCAATGGTTCAGTGGGAAAGGACAGGGCTCTGGGAACCTCTCCTCCTTCCTTAACAGTTTGTTGAAGGGCTGGTTTTGTGTGGCACCAATGCCACCAATGCAGGTGACTATACTTGTTAGGATTTAATGACTGTAAGGGTTGACTTTTCACTGCTCTTTATCATATTGCCTAACTCTGACCTATCTTCTAGTCTCTTGTCCATCATCCTTGAGTCTTAGATAAGTGATATAAATGACTTTGAGGGATAGACCCACAACTATTTAATCCAGAACCATCATATCAGGAGTCTCTGAATTGTTTAGTGATACTGATGAAGGAAGCTCAGTATACTTTTGATTTTCATTTCATAGGATATGAAGTCTTTCATATCCTATGAAACATAGGTTATAAAACATAGGATATCATAAACATATTTACCTAGTGGCCATCTCATCTTTTGAAATGGATTTGTTCATTACTTTAGCCCAGTTATGATTTGGATTTTTCATTTTTTATGTTTTTATAGCTTCACATTGTTTACCTTTTTCAGATATTAATCTCTATTCCTCAGTAGAATTGACAAAGATTTTATTTTATTCTTTGGGCTCCTCACCTTCTTTATTGTTTCTTTTCCAGTGAAGAAGTTTTTTTTTTATTTCTTTAAATCTTGTGATTAATTCCTAAGCTATTCAATTCCTTCAGAGAAAGCCTTTGGTTCTGTCTACCTCGTTATAGGTTTTGCCTAGAAATTGTCAAGTAGTTTTTGAGTTTTGTGTCTGACGTTAAGTTCTTTGATCTATTTTGTATTGATTTTTGCACACAGTGTAATATATGGATCTACTTTCATTTTTCAACTTGTGGGCATTCAATTTTCCCTGGATTAATTTAACTTTTTTAAAAAATATTTTTCTTATATATGTGATGTGGTGTGTGTGTGTGTGTGTGTGTGTGT
>NC_034611.1:27155840-27159084 GCF_900095145.1 Mus pahari | reverse complement strand
TGTGTGTGTGTGTGTGTGTGTGTGTGTGTGTGTGTGTATTGTGTATGTAGACCTGTGAGTATATGTGGGTTTGTAGGTCTGAGGTTGAGGTTGATACTGAATTCTTCCTTATTCCTTTTTCTTGAGGAATTGAGACAGGATGTCACAATTGAATATAGAGCTTGCATATATGACTTGAGTAGGGAGCCAGCTTGCTCTGGGGAATCCTCTCTCTTCATTTTCAGGCTGCTAGAATTACAGACAGGACACCATGCCCATGTGGAAATTACCTGGATTCTAGGGATCCAAACTCTGGTCCTCACCCATTCATGCTTGCATTGCAAGTTATTTCTAAACCGAACGATCTTCCCACCCAGCACATTTGTTGAAGAAATTGTCTTACATTCAATATGTTTTTGCATACCTCTATCAAATATTCGTAGCTGTGGAAATTTAATTTGGGGTTCTGTTTTTTTATTCTATGTGTTTGTGTTTAATTTTCTTTGTCCCAGAATTTGCTATTTTCCTACTACCATTCTATAATACAACTAGTAATTAGGTATTGTTGTATCTCCAACTTTCATATTTTTACTTAAGATTACCTCGGGGAGTTTTGGTGTTTTCTACATTTGTGAAGAGATTAATTGAGATTTTAATGATGCTTTAATTTCTTTAAAACAATTTTAGTGGTACAGATAATTTAGGGAAATTAATTGTACAAGTCTCTGAGCATTGGAAGTTTTTACTTTTTTTTTTTTTTCAGTATTTTCTTTCCTCAGGCATCTAAGATTTTCACTATAGAAATCTTTCAGCTCTTTATATTAAAGCAAACTGATACAAGAACCTTACTTTGAATTTGGTCCCAAGTAAAACAGAGAATATTTTCTTTAAAACCCTAGAAACTCTTGTTTTTTTAATGTTTTTAAGTAGCACATACTTTTGCATCATTTGATTTAATTTTCCATGGGTTTAGCATTTGTGTTGCTTGCTTATAAAATATCTGTGAGCTTTCAGTGAGGATGCCCTTTGTTTTTTGAAAGGATATTGAGATAGTGTGATATATATTTTTTAATCCAGGTTTTACATTTGTTTCTTTTCTATCTTGATTTTGATCTTCTCTTAGTCAGTGAAATTTACTTCCTGCTATACTTTAGAGTGTTTAAAATTATAACTGTGGATAATTCGTTCCTTCTTAGAATGGGGAACAAAATACCCATAGAAGGAGTTACAGAGACAAAGATCAGAAACTCAAGAAGAAGGAAGACCAAAGTGTGGGTACTTCGGCCCTTTAGAAGGGGGAACAAAATACCCGTGGGAGGAGTTACAGAGACAAAGTGTGAAGCAGAGACTGAAGGAATGACCATCCAGAGACTGCCCCACTTGGGGATCCATCCCCTAAACAACCATCAAAACCAGACACTAGGCAGATGCCAACAAGAGCCTGCTGATAGGGCCTGATATAGCTGTCTCCCGAGAGGCTCTGCCAGTGCCTGTCAAATACAGAAGTGAATGCTCACAGTCATCCATTGGACAGAGCACAAGGTCCCCAATGAAGGAGCCAGAGAAATACCCACGGAGCTGAAGGGGACTGAAGCCTCATAGGAGGAACATCAATATGAACTAACCAGTATCCTCAGAACTCCTTGGAACTATACCACCAATCAAAGAAAACACATGGTGGAACTTGTGGCTCTAGCTATATATGTAGCAGAGGATGGCCTAGTCGGTCATCAATAAGAGGAGAGACCCTTGGTCCTGAGGAGGCTCTATGCCCCAGTATAGGGGAATGCCAGGACCAGGAATGGGAGTGGGGGGGGGTTGGGGAGCAGGGGGAGGGTGGAGGAGATAGGGGATTTTCAGAGGGGAAACTAGGAAAGGGGATTACAGTTGAAATATAAATAAAGAAAATATCTAATAAAAGTATTTTATTAACAAAAATATATAGTTCAGATAGTAGGCTCGTTAATTTTTGTCAACTTGATACAAATTATAATCATCTGGGAAGAGAGAGCCTCAGTGCAGGAATTGCCTCCACTAGATTTGCCTGTCAGCAATTCTGTTGGACAGGCTTCTTAATTAATGCTTGCTGAAGGAGGGCATGCCAATCTGGGCAGTGCCTTGCTTGGACAAGTGGTCCGGAGTGTATAAAACAGCAAGCTGAGGAAGCCATGGAGAGCAACCCTGTAAGCAACATTGATCGGTGGTTCTGATTCACCTCTCCACTCGAATTTTGGCTATGGATTCCCTCGATGATGGAGGGCCACTTGTAGCTGAAAAAAAAAAAAAATCCTTTTTGGCCCCAGGTGTTTGTTTGCTCGTTTGTTTTTTGTTTGGTTAGTGTTTTTTATCATCCACATCCTTATCAAATCAACAGAACTAACAAGACAAATGACATCTTTTGTGGTTAAAATAATGTTCACGTGTTCCTCTTGAGATTATTGTGATCAATTAGAATTTACTATTTAAATTCCAAATGTCTAGGCAAAATATTAACTGGTTTATTTAATGAATTATTGGACATTGTTTCCACAATAATTAAATGTTTGTAAAAACATAATTGTGCCTAGATATTTTAAAATGAAGTACTTGTTTTTCATAAAGAATGCAAAAGATTATGTCTGGTCATTTATATTAAGGTTGTTTTTACCGATCACTTCTATGAGGTATGGAAAGCTCTTTTCCATACTGTAACTCTCTAGGGCTACAGTGAATCAGGGCTGATGTAATAGGTGCTTGTAGGACCTATATGAACTCAGGTTCTCTAGTTACCAACAGTTAGCAGCTTTAGACCCGGAGGTGGGTAAGCATCAGGGTGCTGGCATTTCCCCTATGATTCACACAGAAATTCCTTTCTTTGATTAAAGCTTTGCATGTTTCTGCCTTCAAAGTTCTTAATTAGAATTTATTCAGGAAATGTCAGTTTTTTTAAAGGAATATTTAATACCCAGAGTTGACACATCAAATGTATCCCTGCATCTAAATGCCTGCTGAGAGAAATATTTTTGCTTCAGCTAAATGTCTAGGAAGAAAAACAGAAAGCACCAGGGAGTAAGCTGGGTGCATGAAAGTCAGTCCCATAGGAGGCAAAATTGAGGTAATGTTAGTCAATAGTAAGTGTTAAGAGAGAACGGGAATGTGCCAAATAGTTCCATAAGCTTATTTGAAGAACACTGTTTCTTCTTCTTCTTCTTCTTCTTCTTCTTCTTCTTCTTCTTCTTCTTCTTCTTCTTCTTCTTCTTCTTCTTCTTCTTCTTCTTCTTCTTCT
>NC_034611.1:27153933-27155775 GCF_900095145.1 Mus pahari | reverse complement strand
TGTTTCTTCTTCTTCTTCTTCTTCTTCTTCTTCTTCTTCTTCTTCTTCTTCTTCTTCTTCTTCTTCTTCTTCTTCTTCTTCTTCTTCTTCTTCTTTTTCTGACAAACAACTTTTATTCATTTCCCCTAGAAGCAAAATGTCAATTCACATTACCCGAAAGGGTTTGGTCAGATGCAAACTAGAGCTTTTTGTTATTGTTTATTGTTTGAATCAACCTGCATTGGTACTTAAGTCTAGTGCTATCTGCCTCTAAACTGTGGCACTTACTTAACTGTGGCAATTACTCTGTTTATTATATAATATAGTCAAGTGTCAGTCAGGCTTATTTCTCTTTCTTTCCATTTGAGTTACCTGTTTGTGTAATTTCTTCTTTCCTTTGAATGTTATGTGGCTAGATACACCATCCTTGATTTTTCCCAGAAAGTATAAAAGTGATCCTTAACTTACTGGGCTCTATTAGAAAAATCATTCTCTAACTACAAGGGAACTTAAGTGATCATAGAAATATTTATGCCATAAAATTCCCCTTTGTTTTGATATTTTTTAGAGGGAGGGCGGATACCTGGTCTCACGTAGTCCAGTTAGGTCTCAAACTCCCTATGTATGACCTTCAGGATGACTTTGGCTTCCAATCTGCTTGTTTCTGCCTCCTGAGTGCTGGAATTAGAGCATGCACTAACCCAGCTGGGTTTAAATGTCAGTGGGGAACCAAGTGGAGGGCTTCCTGTGGCTACGCATTGCAGTGTACCAATCTAACTACAGTCTTACTCTTGTTTTTTGTTCTTTTATGCCCACTGATTTAATTCTACATATATTTCACAAGTACACAGAATTGTTAGTGTTATGCATTCCACCATTCCTCTACAGACACCCATAAATTAACCTTTCTGGTACTTGCCATATCTTCCTGTACTTGTGTGTTGTAAAATAGGGTCATCTTTCTTTAGGAAAGAACACTAGTTAGTACTTCTGGATAATGTATGTCTTCTAATGACAAGTTTTCTTTGTTTTAACGTGTTTTTTTTTTTTTTTTTTTTTTTTCCCTCTGTGTTTAGAGAATTCTAAGTTGGAAATACTTTAAGGACACAAGTTTCGTCTTTCTCCCAGTATTTGGATAGAGAGGGTCTAACCAAGCTTTCTGTACGCCTCTTGCTCTTTTCTCTTCTCTCCTTTTTTCATAACAATTATTTAACTACATTAAAGATGCCACTCTACTAGATCAGGTAGTGCTAGCTGCAACAACCACTTTCCCTTTCTTTCCTTTCCTTTTCAAATAACATTACCTATTTGGTTTTCTTTTTAAAAGGAATATCTTTTAACTCTGGAAGATTTTTTTCACTTATTTTTAATTTTTGGATTTTTTTTTCGTTAATGTATCTACTATTTAATTTCGTGTTATTTCAAGTTGACAAAATTCAATGAAATTGTAGCTTCTCTCTTATTAATTTTAATAAAAAAAATACATGATCTTCTCAGATATTGCTTTGTACTCTCCTGACCCCATGCTCCACCCCAACATCATTCCAGTTCTGAACCTATAAGAAAATAACCCATTTGCTTCTGATACTAATTTGTTTTTATTTTGTTTTATCTTTGAGATTTTATATAGTTACAATACCTCTCCCATTCCCTCAAAAACCCTCACATATACCCCTCCTCATTCTTCTTCAAATCTATGACCTCTTTTTTCTTTTTTTTATTGTTATTTTTTTATTTACATTTCAAATGCTATCCCGAAAGTTTCCTATACCCCTCCCCCCCACCTCTGCTCCCCTACCCACCCACTCCCACTACTTGGCCCAGGCCTTGCCTTGTGCTGGGTCATATAAAGTTTGCAAGACC
>NC_034611.1:27150516-27153888 GCF_900095145.1 Mus pahari | reverse complement strand
TCTTCTGCTACATATGCAGCTAGAGACACAAACTCAGGGGGTACTGGTTAGTTCATATTGTTGTTCCACCTACAGGGTTGCAGCCCCCTTCAGGTATGACCTCTTTTTTCAATCACTGATATTACTGACTTCTTTTTTTTTCTCCCACAGCAGCCGCATTCTGATACTGTTCTACTTTTCACTTCTCAAGATATTCGTGTCTAATTTCTTTACAAAGCTACTGGTTTTCTACTTTTCTGCTACAATAATTTCCTTGCTAGAATTCACTTCAACTCTCCTAGATTCTATTTCTACAATAAAATTCATCCTGTTGTTACAAATTGTTTTGAACACGTAGAACACATTCCTTTGAAATGCATGTCAGAAGCCTAGTCTTGGAACGTTTCTAATACCTGCTTTTTCCTTTCTGTCTCTAATTTTTTGATCATTTCATTCTTTCTCTTGGCAGCACTAGCCATGAATCTTCCTCCCGTAAGGATTTGATGCCTTTCTAGTAGAGAAAAATAAAACAGCTCACCTTAAGGTGATTATTGAATTCACAGTTGTGGGGGGATTTAATTAATATCATTTATTTCTAAAATGCAGCTCCACCAAGTATTTTGATGCTTACAGTAGGCCTTTCTCCTTTACAGGCCCCTGATTTCAATATTTAATCCTCCTATACTGAGATGGCAGAAACATCTGCTTAGATTTTACGGTTTTTGGTTTCTTTTGTTCCTTCCTTCCCTGGCTTCTGACTCTGTGTGCCATCAGAGGTTTGGAGGGGAGACCCAGGTAATTGTTCTCACCTTTTTCCATGTTAGTCCCTGCAGCTTTTAGTTCCTTGCCTGCTTTGGGAGTCACTGCTACATTCAACAGTCTGTCCTACTATTGTTTTTTTAGATTGTTGTTTAAAATTCACTTCTTTTTTTATTCTTGGCCTGTGGTTGGAGTTTCTGTGAAATACAAAGTTAATTTATCAAACAAAGTGGCTTTTAAAAATTTCATGTTATATCTCCTCTGTGAAGAAAAACAAACAAACCAAAAACACCAACCATCAAAACTCAAAAAAACAAAAACAACAACAGCAACAAAAACAACGAAGCCCTTTCTTTCCTGAGAGTACACTGTAATAGGAAGCGGTTGTCAATGTAAGTGGTGGTAACTGGTTGTAGGAATGTTGGTAATTTTGTTAGTTCTTGCTGCTGAGTTCTGTGGTATGCATAGCTTATGAAGCACTCTCCAACCATCCTTTCTGAAGACTTTGTAAAGGCTGATTCAGTGAGTTTCTTCATCATTTGGGAATACTTTGCCATGAGTCCCATTTCCTGTTATATTCCAGTTGTGCTATACAGATGTGAGACATAAACACTGATAGCTAAATGTGAATTCAGAGTCACATATCTTAATTTGAATTGCAGAGTTTCAAAAGTTTTAAAAAGTACTTTATTTATTTTTATTCCAATGTTATTGATACTTAAAATTAGTGTTATAATTTTTAATATTTTCCAGGCATATTAATTTAAAGAAGAATAGACATTGATGTGTGAAACAACACATACATACTCATTTTTAAATAAATGAATATCAGTATTTTTATGAAAAGTAATTATCAAAAATATTAATAGCAAAGGGAGAACCTCAGGGCTTAGGAAGTGATGCAAGAGGAGGCAGAATGAGTGCATGAACCAGAGGACATGAGTGACACAAAGGAAGCAGTGTCTTCAAGACAGCAGGACTGATGCACATGGAAACTTGCAGACTGTGGCAGCATGCATGGGGGCTGTGCAAATCCAAGCCAGACTGGGTCCCAGTGTTGAAAGCCAGAAGGAAGGAAGTTAGGGAAGTTTCCCTAACCTAACCTCTATCACTGAAGCTGGCTTGAAAAGGAAACTTAGTTTGCTTCAATGGAGTCTCACTGAGTGGATAAACCACCCTTAATGGTCAACTTTATGCCCAGCAGGTGATGACCAACACAAACAGATTCAATGATGTTCTTGCAAATTATCTTGCTCTCATATTGCTTTTTTGGGAGGGTGTTTTTTTAATCTTTTTTTATATCTTACTAGTCTTTTGCTTATATATTCTAATTTTGTATTTTTGTGGCTTTTGTTTGACACTGTGTATGTAGTCTCTCTGTGTGACTTTCTTATGCTTTTTCTTTATTTTTTGAAATTCTGTTTTATTTTTATTTGGCTGCTTGTTTTCTGAAGAGAGAAAGAAGGCATAATGATGTGTCAGCGTGGGGACAATTTGAGAGAAAATGGGGAAAGGGAAACAGTGACCAGAATATGTTATATGGATTTCCAGTCAAAAATTACTCATAGCTAACCTTTTCCATTGGAACCAGATGACCAGATAGTTAAACTTCCCCCATCTAGAGATGTCATTTTCAAAAGAGAAATAACATACAGGAATAGACTTCTATGATATGGCAAATATTGTAGAATATCTCTGACTTCCTGGAATTCACAGAATGATTACATGAATAATCATGACAACCCAATCAACTTCACAAAAAGTTACTAGTATTAAAAAGAGTGACAGGATGAAGGAGCTAGATGTGAATTTCAAGTGGTCTTTCATGAATTAAAATCTTGCACATATCATGGGAGGGGGGGTGTGGAAGAACTGTGCCTATCAGTCATATGACTTGTTTTGACTTACAGATTGATTGAAGTGTTTTGTTGTAATTTGGGGTATAAGTTGTTAAAAACTGTGAACTGTAAGGGTTATATTTTCCTGTTAGGGAGAAGAGGTGCAACTAATGCAGATGAGATCCAGTAAGGCAAACACCTGGAGAAGAGTATTTCATCTCAGGTGACATTGGCAAGGGGAGAGGTAGAGTAGAATGCAGGAACACTAGCTTGCTTGCTTCCCAGGTGACCTCAGCTCCACCTTGGTTCTCTTGGTGTTATACTGGTGTGAACTGTCCCCTTACAAAGCTCTCATGTTTGAACACTTGGCTCTCAGCTGGTGGCACTGTTTAGGGAAGTTGGTAAACCCACCGAGAACCAAGTATTTAAACACAGGATCTTGGAAAAAGACATTTCACATTCAAACACGAACTGCAAGTGTGTCCCAGGAAAAGTGAGTATAATACCTAGCTAATTTTCTTTTTCTTAAGATTTACCGATTCATATTCTGTTTACGTGTGTTTGTGTGTAGTGGGAGTTTACGTGTATACAGTGCCTGGGAGGCCAGAAAGGGTGACAAATCTCATGTAACTGTCCCGCGCCACCTTCTCGCCAGCAAGAAAAGACGCGGCACACAAACAGGATCCTTCTGCAGCAAAGCTTTAATGCTCTTGAGAGGGAGAGCATAAGCTTCCAACAGGCAAAGGGCGAAGAGAAGAGAGGGGAGAAGAGAAGAGAGAGAAGAGAAGGGGGAAAA
>NC_034611.1:27149437-27150505 GCF_900095145.1 Mus pahari | reverse complement strand
CCAGCACATGCGCAGCTGCCTTGTTTGTTTGTTAGAGCACAGGACATCAGCGCTATCTTGTAATGGCGAATGTGAGGGCGGCTCCCCACATGTAACCAGTCTTACAAGTGGTTGTGAGCCACTAGTGTGGGTTTAAGAACTGAACCCGGGTCCTCTGCAAGAATAGTAAGAGTTCTTAACTGCCATGTCACCTTACCTGTCCTTTAAGTTAATTATTGATAAATATCAACTAGTAAAATGTGGTAGAAATGCTTAAATATTTTTTGAGAAAGAGATACTTTACAATTTGCTGAAAACTTGAACTTGCTTGCTTAAGTCATAAAATTTGATATCTAAATTTTAAAATACAAAGGGAAGAGGCAGTTGTTTTGAGAAGAGCATAGTGTTTAAATTCTAAGAATTTGAAATATTATTAGTAATATTGGGATTTTTTTGAGACAATGTTTCTTTGTGTAGCTGTGGTTGTCTTGCAACTTGTTCTTTAGACCAGGCTGGTTTTGAACTCAGATCTTTGCCTGCCTCTGATTGGGATTGAAGTGTTGGATGAAAGTCATGTTCTACCATGCTTAGCTATTTTCAAATATTGTTACAATGATAGCTGCCAGTAACTATTCTCAGGGATATCAGTATGAACATCTTGTAAAAAGAGGAGGACACCAGTGCTCTGAGATGTACTTTCAAAATGGAAAATAATCTGTGAAGTCCATTCCTTTGAAATAAATTAGCAATCTTATTATACTCATGGGTATAACTTTATTGAATCTAGTGTATGAGTGATTTTAATGAAGAAAACAGAAATACAGATAGACACATGCACATGCATTCAAATATGTATATATTTGTAAACATACATACACAAACATATATACATATGCATATACATACATTGCGTTTTCCTTTAGATAACTTTAATAGTACTTAAATTACAAAACAGTAATCTAGTCATGTATTTCTTCATTCAATTTTCAATGCAACTAATTGTTATGTTAACCATCTTCTCCCTGTATCCACGAATGCCAATCAAGTTTAATGATGTGGAGTTGAATTATTATTATTATTATTTTTTTT
>NC_034611.1:27147850-27149112 GCF_900095145.1 Mus pahari | reverse complement strand
TTTTTGCTTTTTTTTTTTTTTTTTTTTTTTTTTTTCCAGACAGGGTTTCTCTGTGTAGCTCCAGCTGTCCTGGAACTCACTCTGTAGACCAGGCTGGCCTTGAACTCAGATCTGCCTACCTCTGTCTCCCAAGTGCTGGGATTAAAGGCATGTGCCAACACTGCCCGACTCTTAATAACTTTCTTAAATGAGTGAGCATGGTAATATGGCTGGATGTCTTCCTTGGCTGACAAGAAAACCTATACTTTTTCATTTGAAATGTTTTCTACAACTACCAAATTATCTCTGGAATTGTTTGATCATTAATTGAAATTGATATAATACAGTTTAGTTTTGTATATTTTCTTTGTGCTAAAGGGTAGGATACTTCTAACATGTAAAATGAGAACTGCCCCTAAATTAATGTATCATACAAAAAGCAAGAATATCCTCTGGAGAACCAGTAGACATTTCCTTGTTTGTGGTTTTCATAATGATGACAAGAATCATTTTACCACTTTTAACTTTATATGTTTATCATTAAACAACTATAAGAAAAACGTTACTGTTTGGCTGTCCAGTGGCAGCTTAAGGCTCTTTGAAGGGGAAATCATTATATACCATATGAGTGAATAAATAAAACCATTTCTTTATAAAGATTTTTGTCAATCACGTGTAAATCACAAGATCTACAGAGACTGATATATAATGAGAAGGGCAGGATTCTACTTTTATAGTAATTGCTTTCCTGCAGCGAATAGAGTCAGAGTGGCTGCAGGGAAGACTCTTTCATCTTTGGTCTTTTTTTCTCCTTCATCTTTACCATACTTCCGCTTTCCATCTTTCTCCTTCCCCTGTCTTTTCCCTTATTCCTTTTCATCATAAAACCATTTTGTGAAAACAGCAAAATTTATACACAGAAAAACTGTGTATTTTTGACCTTTCTGTTGGCCAACAAAACCTATTCTAAATTCTGCCTATGTACAGAATATGCCTTTAAATTTTAAAGTGAAATATAGCACCTATTGTTGGCATTTTGTCTACACTCTGCCCCAAAGTTGCCTGGCAATAGCCAGGTGTGCCTGACTCACTATAAAGGGGCTGCTTGCCCCCTCCTTACCCTCTTACTCTCTTGCTCTTGATCCTGCTCCCCCCTCTCCCATTCCCTTCCCCCTTCTCTCTCTACAAGCTCATAGCTGGCTTCTACTCCTCTCTCTCTCTGTTTCTCTGTCTCTGTCTCTTTCTCTCTCTCTCTCTCTCTCTCTCTCTCTCTCTCTCTCTCT
>NC_034611.1:27072918-27147370 GCF_900095145.1 Mus pahari | reverse complement strand
ATATATATATATATATATATATATATATATATATATATATATATATATATGAGACCTCTTATGGGGTACTTAATTTTTCCCAGAGTCAGACTGATAAATAAAATACCTTCATATGTAAAGCATGTAATGTTTTGATATACGTGGAAACTTCTGTGATTGACACAATAAACCAGAAATCACATACCCATAGCGCCACTAACATTTCCTTCATGATAAAAATATTTGAGATGTACTTGTTTAGCAAATTTCAAATATGTAACATTCAAATTTGTCTCCAGGCTATAAATTAGGTGTCATGGACTTTTATTCATAACTGAATGTGTAAACTTTGACCAATATCTCGTCTTCTTCTTCTACCGAGACAGCCTCTGGCAAGACTATTCTGCTGTAGTTTGTTATAAATTTGACATGTATTCTTAAGTTTCATAAGTGAGTGTAATCATGTAGTATTTATCTTTCTGTACCTGACATATATGACTGAAAGTATCTATCCTCTAGGCTTCATGTTGTAATAAATGTGGAAATTTCAATTTTTTAAGACTAAATATTTCATTTGTATTTAAAGGGTATTTTCTTTATGCATTCATCTGTGGAGTATTTCTGTCAGATAAGGAGTTCCCAACTTTGGATGGTAGTTTTGCAGGATAAAGTGGCAATTCTATTTCTTGTTACTTCTTGACTTTATAAAAGTATCCATGCTCACCATGAGAAGATACCTTATTGTACTTTGACTGACTTTAAGAATACTTATAGGTACATACTGATTTAAAACATTAGCAAAATCTATGACTTTTTGTGGAGGTTTGAATAATGGCTTCTAAATTTGAATTTAGGCTCAAATGTGTAAACAGCTGTTCACCAGTTGATGGAACTGTTTATAAAAGATTGGGAGGCGTGGCCTTGTTGAATAGGTGCGTAAAATGGCAAGATTTGAGGTATCAAAAAACTCTTGTCATTCCACGTATGCCTTCCTTGTCTCCTGTGTGCCATTGCTTTGTCCTCATGGGACTAACCCTGGGCAATGGTAAGCTCAATTAAATACTTTCTTTTAGAAGTTGCCTTAATCATAATGTTTTATCACAGCCATGGAAAACTAACTAGAACTGAGGCCTGGGAAGTGACCTATTACTGTGACTGGACTAAACATGCTTATTTCTGGAGGACTATGGATGACTTCAGACTTTAGAAAAGAGATTGAATGCTGTAAAAAGATTTTTAAATTTGTTGGCATGTGAAAGATTAAGGAATCTTTTGAAGTTGGACCAAATAAATTATGTATTATGATATGATCACAAGCTATTGGGGTCTAGGGATAATAATCTCATGGTTTGAATGAAAATGTTTTCCCCCTTTGGCTCATACATTTAAATACTTGGTCTCCAGTTGGTGGAACTTTTTGGAAAGAAGATACATGGGGCCTTATTGGAATGGGGATTGGCTATGAGATTTCAAGAGGCTCCCTGACACCAATCACTGTGTACCTTCTTCCTACCCTCATGGACTCAAACTGTAATCTCAATTAAGTGGTTTCTTTTACAAGTTTCCTTGGTTGTGGTGTTTTATCACAAAGACAGTCTTAAATAGACAGTGTTTGGAAACCCTGTGCTCTCCATGGGCATCCTGTTCCCTCCTTCTAAGAAGAATCAAAGTAACCATATTTTGGTCTTCCTTCTTAAGTTTCATGTGTTTTACAAATTGTATCTTGGGTATTCTGAGCTTCTGGGTACAGGGTTCACAATGAAGGAGCTAGAGAAAGGACCCAAGGAGCTAAAGGGGTTTGCAGCCCAAGGAGGAACAACAGTAAGAACTAACCAGCACCCCCCAGAGCTCCCTGGGACTAAACCACCAACCAAAGAAAACACATGGTGGGACTCATGGCTCTAGCTGCATATGTAGCAGAGGATGGCCTTGTTGGTCATCAATGGGAGGAGAGGCTCTTGGTCCTGGGAAGGTTCTATGCCCTAGTATATGGAAATGCCAGGGCCAGGAAGCAGGAGTGGTTGGGTTGGTGAGCAGGGGGAGGGGGAGGGAATAGGGGATTTTCAGAGGCAAAACTAGGAAAGGGGATAACATTTAAATGTAAATAACGAAGATATCTAGTTAAAAGAAAGAAAGAAAGAAAGAAAGAAAGAAAGAAAGAAAGAAAGAAAGAAAGATAGAAAGAAAGAAAGAAAGAAGAAAGAAAAAGAAGAAAGAAAGAAGAAAGAAAGAAAACGAAAGAAAGTGCTTGGGGGTGGGAAAAAAAATATTTGTTAGTCCTGAAACTTTACTCTTGGTTGAGTGCACTGAGTTCCATTACATAGCATCATCTTATGCTTCACTTTGGAATGTAGATTAAAATTAAATATACTTTTAAACTGATTTATACAGAATAGAACACAGTGCAGAATCATTTAGGGAAAAAGAGGCTAGTCAACAACGTTACAAGTAGACAATGGTACTAAAGGTAACCATCACTGGGTGAACTGCTTTCAAAGCATAGTGATGTAAACCCAGAATGTAGAATCAAGAAAAATTATCATAATTTTTGTCTTGTTCCAAATTTTGATGTAGCAATGTAAACATATATTTGAAAATAGGGAGGCCCACCAGTGTGAGGATCAAAACCTATGGTGTGCTCTGAAAGGAAGGTGAAAGAATCCAAAGGGAATTGAACAAAACAATAATAGAACATTTGTATTATTTTGAAATGAATATCAAAATTCATTTCTCTCACACAGTATTTGAGTGCCAGAGGAAAAGAAACAAAACAAAACAAAACTAAACTAAAAGCTAGCTATAGCTATCAGAAGTGGCTTTCCTGTGTAGCAAGGCTGGGGAAGGCATGGGTAAGGCTCAGAAAGAGTTTTAGTAGAAATCCTTAACGGTCATTTGAAGAAAAAAATTTCTGTAAAAAAAAAGTTTTATATCCTACTAGTCTCCTGGCATAATTATTATGTCATAAAGGTTAATATGTGTGTGTGTGTGTTTTTTACATTTCTTTCTTTATTTGTTTATGTCTGGTGTCTTGTGTCTGTGGATGAAAGCCATAACATACATGTGCATGTCAGAAGACACCTTACTGTTAGCCAATTCTTTCCCTGACCATGTCACTCCTTAGGACCACATTCATGGAGTCAGGATTAGTAGCAAGCATCTCAGTCATTGATCCCTCTGACCAGTACTGAAGTTTTATTTTTAGTGTGTACTTTCATTTAAGAAATCAGCTTAAAACAAATTCTAGACCCGATGTAGAATGAAAAGATTGCAATCTACCATGGAAGAACACTCCTATTCTGGGTTCTGGTTTTAGTTTTTTGTTTTTAAATGTCCTATGACAAACAAATATGTATGTGCTCAGCAGTTTACTTAGAAATTGGAATAATAAATATGAACGACTAAAAGGAAAAGTGAGATGAACTTTGATATTAATTTCAATGCACTCTGTATATCGTTTGTTAGACTGCACACATCTGTTGGATTCTGAGTATTCTATCGTACAAAAAAGCTAGCCTAGGTACTCAACACAAATATTCTTAAAAACTGTAAAAGAAATGCTTAATACACCATTTTTTTAAAGCTGCTTTCTAAATATTTTATGGCTGCTGGTTTAATACTGGTAACCATGGAAACTCACAAAGCTTTGTGATTGAATGGGATTTAAAATATCCATGTTAAAGCAGAAACACTCTGGCAGCTGTAAGTGTACTGACATTAGTTCAAATTCTGACTTGATGGTACTATTTGGAGAATGTGACACAAACACATTAAAGCTGAAGAATCTTCAGGGCTGGCAAGATGGCTAATCAGTAAAAGTGCTAGCTATGCACATTTAGCTACCTGAGTTATACTCCTAGAATCATGTAAACAAAATAAAAAAAAAAAAAACCTCAAACTAAAATATCTTTAAATAGTCTTGAAATTTCTTGTTTATTTTTTGTGCATGTGCTTATACTGGTGTGTGTGTGTGTGTGTGTGTGTGTGTGTGTGTGTAGGGGTGGTGTATGTGGTTGTGCTTGCCCATGTGTGTGCACATAGAGGCTAGATGTTGGGTATCTTTTCTCTATTACTCTCCACCTTATCTGTTTATTTTGAGATAGATCTTTTCACTGAACATGACACTAACCATTTAAGCTCGGCTGAATGGCTGGGGAGCCCTTGGGGCCCACCTATCTCTATGTCTAACTATTCATTGTCCTGCTGTTACAGAGATGTGCTGCAATGTTTAACTTCTACGTAGCTGCTTATGCTTGCCAGAAAGCACTTGATCTACTGAGTCTTCTGTCGAACTAGTTTTAAAATTCCTAAAAATCATCTGGATATTTTACAGAGTTTTCAGTCTTGGTTGGTTTAATAAAGGCTCAGAAAAACCTAAAATTCCCGATATTGCCTAAGTACGTGGTAATCACATGCTCCTTTTGGTGGTTTTTGTTTGTTTGTTTGTTTGTTTGTTTGTTTTTGTTTTTGTTTTCGAGACAGGGTTTCTCTGTGTAGTCCTGGCTCTCCTGGAACTCACTCTGTAAACCAGGCTGGCCTTGAACTCAGATATCCGTCTGCCTCTGCCTCCCAAGTGCTGGGATGAAAGGTGTGCGCCACCACTCCCGGCTTCCTTTTGGTTTTATAGTATAGACTGTTGGCTTTTCTTCTTTCTTAAGCTAGCAGACAGTTCATTTCTTGTAAACATATTCTGAATTCAAAGTGGTTGGGTATTTTGATTCTGTTCCCAACCTCATCATGAATGCAGCATATTATTACCATTCTTTAAAGAAATATGAAAGCTTGTCAAGTTAACAGAAATCACAGATCTTTTTTTTTTTTAATGCATTACAGGATTTTATTTATCAGTTTGTTATTTATAATTTAATTAATGTGATTTAACTATTTAAATTACATAATTTTTAATGCTTGAGTACACTTAAATTTTAATGTTTTCTTTAATTTTACAAGTCAAATTTTATAAACTCATTTAAGTGTTCATAGCCTAAAATATAAAATTAAAGTATGGAGTTTGAAGCAGGAATAAAAGTTCCTCAGCGCTATTTGTTCACTCTTAGGAAGAGCTTCTCAGAATACAAGTGTCTGGACTCTTTCATCTACTTCTGCTACTTTTATGTTTATGTCTAAATGAGTCTCTCGGATTTGTCTGTGGCAGTTTTAATACAGTTTGCCTTAGTACAAGCTTCAAATAAAAGTGGCTTATATAAGTTAGAACTGTATTTCTCTATCATGGAGTGGGCCAATCATCCAAGGAAGGTATAGAGATCTGCTCTATGATAAAACACAGTAGCTCAAATAAGCACGTCCCTCACAGCTAATGATCCCTTATATGCCATCGATGGGAGGAGAGGCCTTGGTCTTGCAAAAATCATATGCCCCAGTACAGGGGAATGCCAGGGCCAGGAAGCAGGAGTGGGTGGGTTGGGGAGCAGGGCAGAGGGGAGGTATAGGGGACTTTCAGGATAGCTTTTGAAATGTAAATAAAGAAAATATCTCATAAAAGTAATAATAAAAAACAAAGAAACCAGCACATGTCCCATTAGAACTTAGTCGTGTGGCTGTAAGAAGCAGTAAGTGAAAAGGATGAGATGGCTGAGCCTGACTGTCCACTTGGGCTGTAAAACAGTGGGTGAGAAATTAGGTAGGATGGTCTAGCAGACTCAGGCACTCCTTAAACTTAGCTTTGCTCTTGCAGATATTCTCTCTAGGTTTAATTTACAAAGTTAGATTAAAAATCTCTGTACCCTTCAAATCTTGTGTCTTCCTCCCCTCCCCTTTTATGTTTCTTTTTAGTTCTGGGTTGCTGTGTGGGCAACAGTCTGTCCCATTTTTACAGATCAAATATTCCTTACAGGTATTTTAGGTAGCTTACATTGCCTCTTTTATACGACTTTTTTTTTTTCTTTTGCTAGAGATAAAACTGTCCTTCACTTTTTCATTTGCTGATCTCCGCATCTATAATTAATTTATGTCAACTGTTCATACTCAGTATAAAAGTCTCTCAAGAAATCTAAGTGTGTCCAAATATATGCCCATACCTCTCCCCGTCCCTACTAAACTCAGTGCCCTGCAGGCCCGGCCTACCTGCTTTCCTTTGTGATCTGTGTTCTCCAGGCATCCTTTAGAACCACTTCTTGGGATTTCTTGCCTGTCTCCTGTAAAAGGTCCCCCCAGTTTCGCTTGGGAAGATCATCTGGCAAATGCCTTCTGTTCTTTTCTAAAAGTCAAGCATGGAAGAGAACAGACATTTTCAATAGCTCTGTCCTTTCATTAAGTCCAGAAGGACCCAGGCAGTGGTCAACCTAGTGCAGACCCTAGGAAAGTTTTGATCTCTGCAACCCTTGCCTCCATCTCATACAGAAACTGTGCTGTCTCTTTAATGAGAAATTCCTTTTCAAAATGCCCGGTGTCATGTCTGTGAAGTCTCCAGTCAGACGTTCTATGTCTGGTCACATGATCAAGGTTCCTGATTGTCCGAATCTCCACCAAGAGGTCTTTGTATCACTTTTTTTGTTTTTTGCTGGCTCAAGTGAGCTGTGTGCCATACAGATGATAGTTGGACTCCATGAGATAAATGGTGATTAAATGGGATTAGCAGACTTCCACAGGCCTAATCAATCCTGTTATGTGGGAAACTCATTTGCATCACACTGACTAGAACTACATACGTAGCCGCAGTTTGCTGAGTAATATTACAAATGGTACAAACAGTATTACTTTTCAGTAGCAGCACAATAGTCACAAGTGACGTGTATGTATGTGTGTGTGTGTGTGTGTGTGTGTGTGTGTGTGTATACATTTACTTTCTTAATCATAAAGTGTTAACTCTTGGAGTCTCCATCCTCCAAAGGTTTCTAGAATGACTTTCCACCCACAGTGACAATATCCTTATTATTTTCAATGGCGTTTCTGTCACAACTTGAAACTAAAAGTGTGCTTTTATTGTGTCTAAAGATATTATAACAGTTTTATCCTGAGGATTGTATAGATGAACTGGAGTCATTTTAAGTGACTTTGTTTTGTGTGTTCTAAGCATAAGAAAATATGATTTTAATGTAAAATATTAAGGCAAATTTTCCACAAATAGTTATTTAAGAAAATCAACAAAAACAAAATAAAACAACAACAACAAAAAGTGTTACAGAGGGCTACATGACCCCACGAATGACTTCTCTGTGAGTACATATGTAGCTATTTTTACACAATGGTGTGACCTGTCAGCAAAGCAGATTTGACACAGAGAATATAGAGATCAATGATATTTAAGATCTTCTTTCAGCTGGGTGCTGATTGCTGAGCAGAGACAGACACTCGTCCACTGGCGAGCACTCTCATTAATGCCAGGAGGACTGTGGCACCCTCAGAAAGAAATGTGGGAAGAAGGTTGCTAAGCAGCAAAGCAACACCCAGCATCCATTCAAAAATATAAATAAATGACCATAACCTCCATTCAAAAACAAGAGCAAGCACAGAGGCCTGCAAGTACAGCTAGAGTTGATTTCAATTTCGGCACTTCTATTTCAGTAGTTACTCAAGATACTATTCTGGTTGCTTATTTTGAAATACTCCATATACTGTAATAATCTGTGATGTAAATTTAATGTAACCCTTGTAGCCTTGTTTGAAAGTATCACGCATCTTCACAATTCAAAATGGAGATGACGAATAAGAATAGTAAATGTTAGACAGGTGGCAGCAATGCTCGGCAGTCATTGATGCAGCTTCTGACCTCATGTGGCCTCAGTCCACATGTGGCTGGCTACCCCAGTAACACAGTAGAACCGTAAGAACTGTAGTTCGGGTTAGCTGCATATAAAACCCATTGACTTTTGTTAGTGTGCCTGTAAGGCAGACTGACAAATTGTTGCTTTGTCTGATGAAGATAAGTGTTCAAGCATATAACAGTCTAAACAAACATACCACTTAGCCAAAGAACAGAATTCACAGGAGCCATGTTGCAGCTGCCAACTCACTCCTACTTAGGACAGTTACTGTTCCAGAAAGGTGGTGTGTTGATTGCATTAGCTTTTGGGGGTTGTTAAAAACAAATAATAGCATAGTACATAAGGAGTCCACCGAACATCCAATCACACCAACACAGTGTAGAGAACAGGGCTAAATTCTCTCTTGCTTTACAGTACCATCTTTGTTCTCCATAAGTATTCACATAACCATGAGTCCGGTTTCAAAACTGAATCTCTTATTCAGTTTTGACATTTTGATACTGAGATTGTAAAATTATAATTGTCTAACTTTAGGCTTGATCTCAGATAAGATCCTTAAATCTTCAAGTTTAAATTAAAAAAAAAAAAAAACGGGAGTTTTTCCTGATGGTCAGGCTAGCATCAGAGTTTTCAGAAAGGAATATTAGAAATTCTGACTCAGGTTTTATTATTTATATATCAATTTGAGAAACATTCCTCTTTCCAAGACTGGCTCTTCCAGTCTATGGATAAATCTTGTATCTACATTTATTTAATTGCTTCAAATTTCTCTCAGTGGACTGAAGAGTTTTCTAAAAAGCAGACTTTCACATCTTTATTGGGATCTGAGGAGTTTAATCCCCTACTGCTAACACAAGTGGTGTCTTTAAATATGGTATTTTATTTATAATTGCTGCTATATAGAAATGGAATTCTATGAACTGTATTAGGTATTCTGTACTCTTTTTTTTTTTTTTTTTTTTTTTTTTTACTAATATCCACTTATTAGTAAGTACACACCACACATATTCTTTCGGGTCTGAGTTTCCTCACTCAGGATATTTTCTAGTTCCATCCATTTGCCTGCAGAAGTCAGGATGCCCTCATTCTTAATAGCTGAGTAGTATTCCATTGTGTAAATGAACCACATTTTCTGTATCCATTCTTCTGTCCTGGGACATCTGGCTTGTTTCCAGCTTCTGGCTATCACAAATAAGGCCTCTATGAACATAGTAGAACATGTGCCCCTGTGGAATGGTGGGGCATCTTGGGAGAAAAAAAGCAATCTTAAGTGGGGAGGGAGGGGGGACTGGGGAGAGAAGGTGGGTAGGAGGGGAGTGGGATGGGGAGAGGAGAGAGTTGTCCTGTGATGCACATATGCAAAGTACAGTATGAGCATGCCCATGCTCTCTTCCCTGCTCTCTGTGTGTACCTGAGGGGGGATTGAATTTTACAGATATGGGCTTCATCTTCTATGTGATATGGTTACAGTGTTACTGATTCCTATATTCTTTGCTCTTTTTTTCTTCGAGTCCCTGAACTTATCAGAGAACATTTATTACATATAGGCATAGTATTGTCTTTGACTTTTAAAGTTGCTTAATGAAACACTTTGTTCAAATCTTACTATTCGAGCAAATGTAATGAAGGAAATGATCATTTCAAAGTAATTGCAAGTTGTATTTTTATCATAAATGTGTTGCCATCAATTTATACCATTTTATCATTTGTTACTGGTGTCTTTCAAAGAGTTTGCAGTATTCTTTTAACTTTTCAACTTTCCTAAATGAAAATTAAGAAAGGCCGTTGCTTTCACATCTAATTTGTTGCCTTCTATTTCTTTCAATTTGACTTTTGAAAATGTGATTGAGCTCCCTTAATATATGATTGCTGTGTGTATATGTTTTTCATGCCTCAGTAAATCAATTTTTTTCTCGAGAATACTTAAGAATATCATTTCACTTTCATGTTCTTCAACAGTAAGCAATGCAGATAATTGCTCACAAAAAAGGTGTGAAACTATTCTGACCTTAGAATAGTGAGCAACTGATTTTGTTCTAGGGGGAATAACTATTCTCTAAAGCATATGACGCTGAAACTTTAGAAAGTCAGACTTTGAAGATATGTTAAACACCTTGAACTGTAGTTGAGCAGCCATCCATTCTTTCATTCGTTCGTTGCTTTTCAACTTCCAGCTGTGCTTTTTACCACCAGCATAAACCAGACGTGACTTACTGGTTTACACAGACAAGGGAAGAAAGTGCTTCTAAATATATGGCATCTGACTTATCAAATCCTGACAGGTTTTAGTTACTTTACAAATACTTTGCATATAAGAAGACAGTTAAGAATGTACTTTTAGTGAATCCACATAATAAAATTTAAGTCGTATTTTTTATTGGTAAGGAAACATTTACAATATACCAAGGACAGAATGAGAAGAAAAGAGCAATTGATTTTTATTTCAATCCAATTTGATCACTACACACTCTGAAGGTATTTTTATATTAAGAAACAAACATACATGTTCTGTGTGGTTAAGTAATTTTTCAATATGGTGGCATCAGTTTGTATACACCTAAGTCGGGATGTTGGTCTCAGTGTGTCTTGTAAATCTTGCTTCTCTTTTCATCATTTGATTTAAATACTTTTAGAAGTAAAAGCTGTATCAGTGAATAAATAGATGCACAAATTCACGTATCAGAGGGTATAATAAATTGTCAGAGTTTATTCAGGATTTTATATTTAACATTATTAAATAATATTAAAGTATATTTGAAGAACCTTCAAATAAAATACTTTATCTTTCATTTCTGAATGAAATCACCGTTCTTTCTATTATTCTCTTCTTTCTCACAACAAAGCACCTTTGCTCCATGACAGAAGGGCATCCAAATGCCACTCAGTTAAAGTGGTTACCTGTCTTAGTGTCTCCTATGGTTTCCCACACAGGAAGAAAAATATTATTTTTGGATGCTCTATCTTCTAGGATTTAGTAGGTTCAGAAACTCTCTTGCACAAAACACTCCATGCTACAAATAACTTAACGGTGAGTTCAGTTCCCAGTACCCACAACAGGGCATTCACAGCTTCCTATTACTGCCGCTACAAAGAATCTACGCTTTCCTTCTGGTGTCTGTGGTCACATTGGACTTTGATTGTTCGCACTACATGGCTTTGATGGCTGTATCCAGCATCCTTCTGAGTTCAGTTTTCTCTGCCTCCAACTATAGCTTCCCTTTCCTAATGTCTGGCATTTTGAACTTTCAGGGGTTTCTACTGATACATTAACTTTGCTCCCACACCTTCTCCCATTACTTGGAGACCACACAGGGACCCTATCCTTATCTATCACACGTTGAATGTCTTCTAGTTTTTCCTTTGAAATCTGGATGGAAGACTCCTTGAGTTCTGTTGTAACCTTTGAATTCTTGAAAAAAAATTCTCTATGTAGTTCAATAAAAGAGGTGTTCCACAAGCTGTGTTGTGCAATCAAGGGAAAGTCTTTTCGTATTTTTGTTCTTTCCTCACTGGGCCTGTGATGTGCTGAGGTCATGCTGCTTTCTAGGTGTCCTATATCATTAACTTGCAACTTTAAAGAGACTTATTTTCTGGCCAAACTACATTCTTTTAAACCTCTGGTTTGCTTTCTCTCTGAAGTCTTAGGATAAACTTGCCTAAAAGCATATAGTAATACCTCAACGCTGAGCTGACACTTGGCCTTTCCTTCAGTGTGAGTACCCGGTTATGGAATTTATCTGCATATTTATCTACATAAATGTATATTTCTAATGATCGAGATACACCTCTTATTAGGGGTAGGGAGTTTTATCTTCTTGCCTTAGTGTTCAGTGGCAATGGCTTTTCATCTGCCTCTTGTCTCCTCTTGTCTTTTGAAAACTACAGTATTTCTTGCCTTTCCTTGAGTGGCTTGATTTTTTTTGCTTATACTAGAGATTGGCCAGGCAACTCCAGGCAAATCTTCTTGCCTATCTTCCAGTGATTGTTCTTTCTCTTTTATAGGCATACCAATGAGGGGGAAGCATTTCATTCTTCTGTCCACCCTTCAGTGTCTCTCTGACAGCCTTGGTAAAATCAGAAGGGAAGAGCAGAGAAAGACTCTGTGATTTTTCAGTGGAACCTCCCATGCTCTCCTCTTTTGGGGAGACAGGGGGCACCAAACTCTTCTCAACTGCCCCTGTAACCTGAGGGTTGTATATTTAAGCTCTGCCACCCTTCTGAAGACTGTTTAGGTCTTTCTGGTTATTAAACAGTGAGTGATATTTTTTCCCAGCGTTTTGCTTGTTTAGCAGATTGCAAATAAGTTGTAAATAGAATAAAATAAAGTATGGGCAAAAATAGCTGAGCTCAAAGTATAGTATAAATTATAGTGAAATAAAATGTGATAATACTGAAGCCAGGTTACAGTTACCTAAATGCTGATTTTCTGAAATAATATCCATTGAGCAATGTGAATATTATAAACTGGTTTGTATTAAATACCACAACATTGAACATTTAAAATGATGCTATTATGAAATGTGAAGGAATTCGTTAAATTATGGGACTATATTTACTAAAAATGCAAATTATTGAATTGATGTAAGCTCATAAGGCAAAGGACTATAATTCTCCTGGTAGGCATTTGTTTTGTAAATGCTTTCTAAGGAACTGTAAATCAGATCCTAAACAAAGGCATTATTTATCACTTGCATTTGGATGTTTCAGTTGCATTTAAGAAAAGTTTAGTTTTAATCACCTGAAATACACAAATGAATAAAGCATAATAAATGAAGCTAGTAAGTTTGAGTAAAAGTAGATATTTCAATCTCTAGAAAATATCTCCTAGTTCAATCATTCTTCTCAAAGGGGGTACAGTATGTTTTCCTAGCTTGAATTAAACTTTGGAATCATTTCTGCAAGCATCAGTGAGTTCAAACTTTCTTAGGTTAAAATAATATGCAAATGACTTTTAGAGATGCCCAGGAAGCAGAGAAATGGATACTAGTGAGGTAGCTCCTAAAATTCATTCTAGATAGTGTCGAGTACCCAGTAGATGTTCAGTACCAAACCAGACACACCAGGGATTAAGATTGCAAGGAGAGTAGTTTGTTTCTACTTTTAAAGATAGAATCAAAGATGACAAAAATATAAAAACAGAAAAAAACTAAATATGTATTATAAAACTCTTGAAGGTTCTTTTTTTTTTTAATCAAACAAGTTAGAAGTTTAGCACTCTAAAACATAAAAGGACATTCAAGATTGAAGATTTTTTTCTAGTTCTATTTCTCAACAAATTTAATGGTGTCTTAAAAATAAAGGATAATACTCCATTGTGTGAATGTACCATATTTCCTTTATTCATTCTTCTGTTTAAGGACATCTAGATTGTTTCTAGTTTCTGACTATTATGAATAAAGCCTCAAAGAACATGGTAGAGCAAATGTCCTTGTGGTAGCATGGAGCATCCATTGGGTATATGCCCAACAGTGGTATAAAGCTGTATTAAGGTAGATCAATTTCCAGCTTCCTGGGAAAGTACCAGATTGTTTTCCACAGTGAATGTACATGTTTATACTTTCACCAGCAATAGAAGGGCGTTTCCCTTGCTCTATATCCTTACCAGCATGAGCTATCACTTGGGTTATTGATCTTATTTAGTCATTCTGACATGTATAAGATGGATTCTCAATATAGTTTCCATTTTCATTTTCATGATGGCTAAGGATGTTGAACATTTTTGAAGATGTGTCTCAGACACTTGAGTTTTCTCTATTGAGAATTCTCTGATTAAATCTGTACACTATTTTAAAATTAGAGTATTTGGTTTTTAATATCTAGTTTCTTGAGTTATTTAATTGTTTTGGACATTAGTCCTCTATCAGATATGAAGTTAGTAAAAATCTTTTCCAATCTGTAGGCTGACTCTTTGTCTAACAGTGTATCTTGGCTTAGAGTGTTTCATTTTTATGATATCCCATTTATTGATTGTTTATCTTAATAACTGTGCTTCCTGTGTTCTGGTGTTCAGAAAGTTCTCTTTACTCATCGTGTCCAAGGCTATTTCCAACGTTCTCTTCTGTTAGGTTCAGTGTATTTGGTTTTATGTTAACGTTCTTGATCTATGTGGACTTGAGTTTTCAGCAGCATGATTAATAAGGATCTATTTGAAATATTCTACATACAAGCATCCAGTTTAACTAGCGCCATTTGCTAAATATGCTTATCATTTCCAGTGTGTTTTTCTGGCTTATCAGAAGTCATGTGTCCATATTTGTTTGGGTTTATGACTGGGTTATCCATTTGATTTTGTTGATCAATATGTATATTTTATGGCAACACAATGCAGATTTTGTTGTTGTAGCGCTGTAGTACAAACTGAAATTGGGTACAGTGATAACTCCAGCAGTTCTTTTATGGTCCAGAATTATTTTAACTATCCTGGCTTCTTTGTTTGCCTTATTTTGTTTTTCCTTATGAAGATGTAAATTGTTCTTCAAAGCTCTGTAAAAGATTGTATTAAAATTTTGATTGGGTTGTATTGAACCTGTAGATTGCTTTTGATAGCCTGGCTATTTTTACTATGTCAATCCTACCAATCCGTGAGCATGGGAGATCTTTCCATCTTTCTATATCTTCTTCAATTTCTTTATTCAAAGACTGCAATTTCATCATCTAAGCCTCTCACTTGCTAGGTTAGAATCACCTCATGATATTTTACATTATTTGTGGCTATTGTTAAAGATATTGCTTCCCTGATTTATTTCTTCGTCCCTTTGTCATTCGTAATCAAGTGCTGCTGATTATTTGGAGTTAATATTCTATCCAACCTCTCTCCGAGTGTGTATATCAGCTATAAGAGGTCCTGAATTACTTTGAAGCTTCTTCTATAGAAAACAGTGCTCAGAAACAGGAGTTTGGAACTTTGAATTATTTTAAAGTTGATCAAGTTCAATTTTTCTCATTTTCCAGTTTGAGTAAAAGTTCAGAGATGTTAAGAGACTTGACAAACAGATGGGGAGACCTGGAAGAGCACACACTTTCTGTGACTTTGAGCTTGTATTTCTTTTTAATATTCTATGTTTATTCTTTAAAAAAAAAAGACAGAAATAAACCTGATGATGTTATGGGCATGTGAGGTCATTTGTTAGCATTCCATAGAATCTAGATGCAGTAAACTCTTTGGAATTGTTCTATAGAAATTTCTCAAAACATAGACTGTGGTCACATATAGGTTATAAGTGTAACTGTCAACTTAAAATGTCTGGTGGAGTTTTCTTTTTTCTTCAAAGACATTTTCAAATGTTTCATCTTTCACACTTCACCTACCAACACTTTGAATATTAAATAATGTTAGAGGTTAATGTACTACTAATGGTAGGTTGTTAACCCCCAATTGACCCCTTTTGGCATGACATGTCCAATAAAATATTCTCTTGTTGTAAAATTAAATAGATTTATTTATGTTTGCCTGAGAGGAGGCAGTAGAGTTTTATGTCTTCACATGGAGTAACTCTTTTGGGATACTGTGAAGAATCTTTGTGATTTTCATAAATTATTTAACAAGCCATTGATGACTTCACTGCTTTTTTAATGCTTTCATTCAGAGTTTTTTCTCAAAGTAGAGTTTATTTATAAAATATTATACATAGTAATCTAATACTTAATTGAATAATATTGAAATCACATTTGAGATACTTTGCTATATGAACATCAATATAAATAATAGCGATTAAGATAATTACAGAGACTATAAATCTGAACATTGGATCTACTCTTGTTCTCTTAACACAAGCATTTTCAACTTCTTTTTATTTTAAAGATAAAAGAGTATATTGTACTTAAGAAATTAATTTATAATCTAAGTCTTCCTGAAAATAAATTGAAATACTTAATGGAATATAACAAAAAGATCAAGCATTAACTTTCTTGACATTTTGGTATATGGAGTATGGAAAAAGAATTTCTATTTTTGCTGACAGTTTTGTAAATGAAACACAGTATTGTCACAATTAAACATAACATCTCCTAGTATCTATGGAGAAATTCGTTTAGCATATTCCATCATACTACAAAATCTGAGTGTTTAAACCATGTGTGCAACATAACATAGTTATCATACAACCTATGTATATTCTCCAACATTCTTTGATCCATTAATAAATTAGTTTAAATATTTAATGAGTTGTCATTGTTATTGTGTTAGGGCTTCATTTCCCTGAAGAGACACCATGACCAAGGCAACATTTATAAACATTTAATTGGGGCTGGCTTACAGTTTCAGAGGTTTAGTCCATTAGAATAATGGTATCATGGCAGCATTCAGGCAGGCATAATGCTAGAAAAGGAGCTGAAAATTCTACATTTTTATCTCAAGTCAGGCAGAAAGAGATTATCTTCCTCCCAGGGTGGAGCTTAAACAAAGGACCTCAAAGTGCACTCTCACAGTGATATATTTCCTCCAACAAGGCTACAATTCTTTAATTACCGAACCTCTTAATAGTACCATCTCCCATGGTCCAAGCATATTCAAACCACCACAGTTACTTAGTTTTTGTACGACATTATTTAGGGAACTATGGCAAGAAATATGCTTGTACATAGTCAATATAGACACATTTTAAAAGATTGTTTTATATATTGGTGATATTGAGTATTACAATGTAAATTTCTTCATGAAGATGAAGAATATTATTCTGCAACTCTATAGGGAAAAATGGCAAGGAAAACACTTGCACATGTTCAACATAAACACAATTTAAAAGAATGTTTTATAACTTGATGATCTCGAGAATTACCTAGTAAAGTTCTGCATGTACTTAAAGGATATTATTCTGCCACTGCATAAATAGTTAAGTCAAATACTTGGATGTCCAGGTCTGAAAGGAGAGTCATGAAAATATCTGAAATGGTTATTAGAGTATTCTAAACACCATGTGATTAACTTAGTTTTAGTCATAGAGATACAATCAAGAACATAAACATAATTATCATGATAGATCTTGATTTGGTAAAAAACAGTGATGAACTAAATAGGAAAAAAATTAGGGCTTGTCAAAGAGTGATGGATGCATTTGAAAAGATTAAAGTTTCGGATACTTTATAGAATATTAGAAGAATGAAATTTAAGCCGGGCATGGTGGCGCACGCCTTTAATCCCAGCACTCAGGAGGCAGAGGCAAGCGGATTTCTGAGTTCGAGGCCAACCTGGTCTACAAAGTGAGTTCCAGGACAGCCAGGGCTATATAGAGAAACCCTGTCTCGAAAAACCAACCAACCAACCAAACAAACAAACAAACAAAAAAAGAAGAATGAAATTTGAAATTCACTGTTGTATTTGTCAAAGATTCCTCTTTCTATATTTATAAAACTTACAGGACAGTGGGAGTGGGAATACATATGAAGGGTTAACATTAGAAAGAAGTAATAAAATGTCTTGAGAATTATAAAATAAGAAATTCAAGTTGAATAAGGCTTCGTATTTCTCCTCTTCTCCTATATTATGTTTTGTGTAAGTATAGTTACGCAAAGAATATACTGTAACATTTTCACATAGTTCCATGGAATCCATTTTAAGGGATGTGACATTCTCTTTCATTCAGTTGCTAGTTGACTAGTATGAAGTTGTGAGGCAGGAAACGATTAATTCATAATCAATAAGCAAATAAATCTTGCTGTTTCTTCATGTCTGGAAGACAGATTTAGAGATATGCAGGACCGCTGATGCTTTATAGATACTTTTAAATAACACTTTTCTTTTGTCATTTGGTAATATGTCCTTTTTGAAGAATGATAGCATATCTCAAATGACAAATTCATAAAAAAATAAAAAAAAAAAACAAGTTGTCAGTACCTGATGGTTAACTAATCTCTAAAGCCAGTATTCTTTAATAAAATTAAGTAATTATTTATTATTTTTCTGAAAAAGGTTCTCATGTAGCCTAGCCTTACCTGGCATTTGTGCATAGCTACAGATGACCTTGAACTTCCTGGTCTTGCTACTTCCACTGAAATTGCAAGGACTGGCTAGAGCACCCTGAAGGCAAAGTTAATTTTAATAGAAACTTGTGGGTTTTTCCCCCCAAAGTTTTATTTATCTGTATATCACAAAGAATTAATTCATGGAGTTTATTGGCTAACCAGGCTTAAATTATTAATTTTTCTCTGGAAATTTTCTTCCAAATAAGATATCTTAAACAGATTAAGTTTGTTAGATGCTAAAAACAGTTAAACAGATAATTAAGATTTACAAATGTTAATTTATTATTTTTTTTAGTCAATTTTTACCACGACCAATTTCCATGGAATTTTATGTGGCATGTCTAGCTTGTAAATCTCATTAATACTGTATATTTGTACAACAGTGGTATATGTTCTGTATTATTAGTTTGTGGAGTATGTATGTGTGTGTGTGCACACATGTGTATGTGTGTGTTATAATTGGGTGTCTGTGACTGTGTATGACATATGTGTGATGCCCAATGAAGCCAGTAAAGACCACAAGATCCTATTGGATGTGAAGTTAAAGGTGCCTGATGTGCATTCTGGAAATTGAATTCCTATCCTTTGGAAGATCAGCAGTATTTTTAACACTGATTCATCTCTCCAGCCCTCAATTTCTTTTCTTACTACAATCCTAAAGAGCTTTAAAAAATGTTTCAGCTCCTTCTTTTTACTACACAATCATTCTACACATTATATGAATAGGCAAAGGAGAGGATATTCAAGATAGAGTGGCTGAGGGATCAAGTACTTTCACCTTTACTCCCAGATCCAAAGACTATATGTCAAACTCTATAGACTCCTACCATCTAAGGACCTGTCTTCATTTTGTTTCGGGAACAAAACTTTTCTTGTTCTACTATGTTTTATGTTCAAATATCTCCCTTTGTAATTTATATTTAATAGTACAGCAAGAGAATGTTCAGAATTTTGTAGATCTTAAATGCCAGCTGAGATAGAAACTAAAGGGCGTCCTTTTTGAACAAGGGACTGGGTGACAAAATGTAAATTTTTAGAATCTTCATCTTGAAGTCTGCTGTGCTTAATGTCCACAACACCCTGACTCCAGATCCTCCATCACTTATAAATGAAGTGGACAGTGTTCGCCTCAAATCTTTTCTATATTAATGAGGCTGTAGTTTCTATTAAAGTATATTCATGTTTACAGCAAGGCCAGAGAGATGCAGGCCATATATGTGTCTGTAAGCAAGGATCAGAAGAAGTCCTCTCAAATGTTCAAAAAAAAGGGGGGGGGAGGCATTGTGTTAAAGAATTTATAGATCAGGAATTCATTTCCTGCTTGCTTTCTTTTTATTATGCTAAGGATAATTCTTTCATATAACAGTCACAGACAAATAAATCTAATCATTTCACTTAACTGAGGATATAGATGAATTAAAATATGTAGGGTCAAAGACATAGCATGAGAAAATAATCAACACATTGAGGTGAGCATACTGCTTACACTTCTAACTCCACCTGCCTGCTGGTCTGGAGGAATAGCTTGTTTTCCAGTCCTTCCTAGTAGAGGACATCCTGTTTGTTACAAGTCTTCAGTGCACGGGAGCTCCAGACATACCTGTATATAGTTTCCCTTTTTCTACTTTACACTTTGCCTTTATTTCCTGTGCTGGGCTTTCTCGTACAAAAAACGGCAAGCATGGCTGCTTTTCAGGGTCTGGTCTCTGGAGTTGTTCTTTCCTTATGCTATTCGGTTATTTTCAGTCTACCGGAGGGCATAGAGGAACATCTGCATGTTATTATCTCATGGATTTATATCCCCAACTGCTAACTTCTTTTGTGAGATCCAGATCCATCTATCAAATCTGAAATTAGATATCTCACAGATTCATATATTCAACACCTGCAAAACTTTATTCATAGATTCTCTAAAACCTCTCTGGATTCCAGCCTGCTTCATTTCAGCTGACACATTAGAAATCTATCTGTCATCCATCTTTGATCTGTTTCCTTAACAAGAGCCCATCCAATTAACTGCTAAATCATTAGCATCCTGAATCGTTGTCTCCTGAATACAAGAAATAGAGGTTGTTAACCTATTGATAAACACCAGCTCATTCTTTCTAACTTCTTGGATAGATGCATACACATTTTTTGAGGACTCTTCAAAATATCTGTAGATATTAGAAATGGTTAATTGACGATTTTACATTTTTATTTGCATATGTATATGTACACATACATTATTGAGAGTGATCCACTTCACTCAGAATTTACTGTTTACTGAATTAATAATTTAAAATGGTTTTTATTGCGCTGCTTGGTAAAACAGGGACACTATAGGTTGTATTGATTAAATTTAATTATTAAAGTAGAGGAGCTATTCCATTCTGGCTGTACAAGTTACTCTGGTCTAGTAATAATATTTTCCTCTAGTATGTCTGACCATCCCTCACTGTTTGTTTGTTGTTGTTGTTGTTTATCTTCTCCAAATAGTTTTCTTCCACATTTGCAAGAAACCTCTTTCATTTCCTGTGTTCTTGTACTGATCTTGCTTGTTCACTGGAACCCACAAAGATCCAACAAAGTCAATTTCCCTGTTCCATGCCTCCAATAACATACTAATCATTTGGTTAGAATCTCTGATCCTTTCTAGGCACAGTATCATATACCACCTTCAGTCATTACAACATCTGTAGCAGGATCTTCCCTAGAATATACTTGACTTGCAAGTCAGCTCTGGCAGATGTTCTAAAGTCGTCCCCTCCCCCCCACCTCAAGGGGTGGGTGGTGCTGTTTTAGGTCTATTCAATCCATCTTTACTGTTCATCACTGGCGGGATTACACTGTGCTCTGCATAGGGACAGCATGTTTGATAGTGGGATGGATAAGGGGACCAAAGTCTTAAGATTTTTTCAGGAGAAGGCACTTGGAAATCAAATTCTTCTCTATTCCTTATGTAGCTGCTAGAGCACTTGGGAGAATCGCAGCGTCTACCTCATAAGAAGGGCTCAAACTTGTCTAAGATAAGTGAAGGGATGGATGTCCTGACCCATTTCTGTAATCCTAGCACTCAGGAGACAGGCGCAGAGGATTTTAAGACAAAATCAGGTTGTAAAATTTTGTGACATCTTGTCTTACAAGAAACAAATAAACCTAAATAAAGAAAGAACCTATATAAGGAAACAAAAGACAAATTCCTTAGCATAACATAAAAAACGAATCTTCTTTTTAGGCTTTAGATCATATATACATGCAGTTCTTATCTTTTCCTTGATTAAAAAATATATTTTTATTGTCTTTTTTTTTTTTTTTCAGACTAAGGATTGAACTCAGTGCCTTGCGCTTTCCGCTGAGCTAAATCCCCAACCCACCTTTTTTGTTATTTTGTCTTTTTTTTTTTTTTTTTTTAGTATATATTTTTAAAGTTTTTCTATCTACTGAAATCTACTTTGAGGGTCTAGAAAAAACGGAGGGCATCTATTTCACAAACTTAATTATTATATAATTAAATACTAACTTGTAAAAGATTTCCAAATCTCCATCTTGCCCTCTGAAATGATGGCTGACCCCATGGTTCTGGGACTATTAAGCATTTTCTCCTGTGGATCCCTGTGCACAGGCTGAGGATTAAGCCTGGAAGCCAGAGGATGAGGGTTCTTTGGAAAGGAGGATTTCTGTTAATTCCACAACAATGGCACATTCCTTCTGAGAAGATGTGCTTGGCCCACTAAAACAGCAGAGTCCAGTAGCTTACCCACCTCACCTCAGCTGTGAATTCTTTAGATAGGAAGGTTAATTACAGGTCCTACTGTGTTATACTCTCACTAAGTGAGAAACGTAGCTCGAAAAAGTTCAGAGGCCTGAAATGGGAATGAGTGACCTCTTTAGGAACTATGGAACAGTTTAATTCACATTTGTATTCTTGAAGGGAAAAAAACAAAACAAAACAAAACAACAACAACAAAAACTACTGTTTAAAGTTATTTTTAATATAAATGCACACAGAAAATTAACACAGTGCCTGTATATCTTTATCCTAGCTTGTTCTCAATAACTACACAGAGAGACCAAGATTGATTTTCAAGCTTCACCTCTATGCCTCTCAGGTTATTGTAATGCCTTAAATAGTCTGGCTACCTCCAGCCAAGATCCCAACAATACTTGCATGTATGGCCTTCCAGTGTTCAACTGACCTCCTTGAACTCTTTTGTCCTACCGTCTTCTGCAGATCCCTTCCTGAAGTGGAGGTTAGTAGGAAAAAAGATGGTGGGTCTTACAGGAAACAGACATTGCTCCCTGATCACTCCATGTTGCCTCATCTTGTATTTTTCTTGTCAAACTGTCTTTGTGAACCAACGGTTTGCTTTTGGGGGGATGAGGGAAGAAGACTTTAAAGTGTTTCTGTGCTTTTTATTGGAAAATAATGCACAAATGAGACTTAAGTATTGCCAGCTATACAAAATTCTATATTTTAAAAATAGACATCTATGTTTCCAGTAGTTAGTTACATCTGCAATTTACAAAAGAAGAAATGAAGGCTCCTTTGTTCAGGGAATGCATAGGTGGCCTCATACCCCTCAAGAGATAAAATATGATTCATGCCCGGAAGGCAAGACTCCAAAGATGATTTCTTTTCATATGACACTTCAGTTTTCACAGAGACAGCTTGCTATCAGGGAGGAAGCTCCCAGTTCAGTTCTAATTTGATTGATCCACACACTACAATCACCACAATTGAGGTTTATATTATCTTTAGCACTGCAATTTCTTGCTGTTGTTCTTGGTTGCTAGGATACTAACTGGTCCTAGTGGGTGACTGAGACCCATGCCAAGAGAATGTGCTGCCTAAGGAGCGTCTGGTGCTTCCCTGACCAGCAACTCACGAGGAAGTGTTTCATTTCTGACTGAGAACTTTGCTTAGCAACTCTTGGCTTTCAAGAGTAGCATTATCCAGACATGGAAGATACCTATATATCTTTTTTTAGGTCATAATTTCTAATTGACTCACAAAGTAGTATTTTTTTTTCAACATGGCTTTTTATGCATTCTTAGTTTTGATTACTCTCCTTTCCACCCCTCTTATCACCTCCATTCCCAATGCCTGTCCCTTCTTAAATATTTCCAGTACACATTTTCCCCTCTCTGCTTTCGTCTTACTTGAATTATACAACCCACTACCTTTAAGGTAGCCAAACTCCAATAACTCTTTTCTCATTTTCTTATTCCATAGTACTGTTGGTTAAACAAAGAAGACTCATGACTTGAAGCTATGAAGGATCCATATCTTAGAGGGAACATGCTCTGCTTTTCTGAGATTATTTAACCTGCTTAGCATTACTTTGTCTAGCTTAATTCATTTCTGTAAATTTTATAATTTTTTAAAAATTTATAGCTGAATAAAAATCCATTGTGTATATGGACCACATTTTCTTTATCCATTCATCCGTTGATGGGCATCTGGAGTGATTCTATTTCCTAGTTGTTGGGAATAGAGCAGTGATGAGCAGGGATAAGCTAGTATCTCTATAGGCCTTCATTGTCTCTTTTGCTTTTGACAATTCTCCTTAGGGCTATGTGATTACCTTATTTAAATGGGAAAAGGACCATACCTTATCCGAATCAGGAGGATGACCTCAGGGAAGAGGCATAACCACTTTCCTATTAGTGAGCATGGCTGCTGTGCTTCATCTTACCATTCCACATTTAGATTGCTTCAAGACCCTTTACAAGCTATATCTCGGATATTCTGATTAAGCTTCATGACAAATATCATGATCATGCGCCCTAACCCAATGACACAGGTTTCATTTGTCTCTCTCTCCTTCCTGACTCTCAGATGAAGTCTCACTGTTTGCACAGCACAACCGCCGTGGTCACTGCACGATTTGTGAATGTATTTTGAGCCTTTGAAGAACTTTTTAATATCTCATACAGTTATGCAATGATCTAACAATGGGGATCAAAAGCAAAGCTTGCCTTTGAAAGGGCTGACATTCTACAATTCATCATCCAAAGTTGTACTTACCTGTTTTCCTTCATCTCACTGGGTTGCCTGCTGGCCTTAATTGCTGTCTCTAATCAAGTGCACACCTTTTAAATATCTCACTGAGTGCTCCAACCTGGTGAACTCCTGTGTTTATAGCACTTTTTCACTGACATTTCAAGATCAACTTGTACAAACCCAAACTTGTGGTTTTACTCTCCGAGGTAAGATTCTGGCTGTCCTTGGATGAGTCTGCTAAATCATAGCCGAACTGTGCCAGTTTGACTATCCTTCACTGTCTAAAATAACCCTCCTTGCTCCACAGCTTCTAGAAACACCACGTTATACTGTTTTCCTGAAGACAGTGAGTACGGTAATGCTGGTGGACACTGACCACCCTGATTTCTTTTCCCTCCATGCTGTTTCGTTATGTCTTACTTCAAATCAGACAGCTGCAGAGATCCCTTAGCTAACTACCTATCTACAGTTTGCATCGTCCATGGCTACTTTTCTATATTTTATGGTCTGTGAGTATTTTTAATAGTACTGCTTTATTTCTAGCAGTTTTTATTCAATTTAACTATGTCAGTATAAATTTTAGAAAAGAAGTGTCACATTGTTCCTATAAATTTTTATAATGCCACTGACCTATTTTAATAGTAACTAAAATATAGTAAATTTTAATAGTAAGTAAATATATGGGATGTATTTGATGAATGGCTATGTCTAGAAAAAAATGTTCCTTGGAAGAACATTACCTTTGTCTTGTCTTTGACTATTGCTGCACTATCTTTACCACAGTGTCTTACCCAGTAGCTTTAATATAGACATGGAGATAACCTCTTGAGAAAGCTAAAAAATGTACAGTTGTAATACAATCCAACCAGTTCTTGACTTCAGTGCATAATCCATTTAAAACCAACTCACAGCTCAGTTATTTACTTGGTTGCCTCTGTAGCCTTTTGGATAATTTATTACTCCTCTGTTGATTTGTTTATAACATTTAGAGAATAAATAGTATCAGCATGTACATTTCTTTATTGGAATCATAAATAGTGCTCTAGTTAGAAAATGAACTTTCTTTTCTTAATTCCATGATGATTCTGAATTCACGTAGTTCCCCATAACTGAATACCAAGCTTTTTTCTTAATGCAATGACTTTTTATTTTTGTTTTTAATTTAAAATAAAATTTTCCCATACAATATGTTCTGAACATGATTTACATTCCCTCATGTTCTCCCAGATCTTTTTCAATCCCCCATCTTTTCAACCCCATGCTGCCTTTCTCTGTTAAGGAAACAAACAGGCAAAGAAAAAGAAAGATAAAGCAAACTGACAAACTTTAAGTAGTACATTGAACAGGGATGCATAGAGTGGACAAGCTTGTCTTGGTTCTAATTTTAGTGGAAATGCATTGAGTTTCTCTTCATTTAAGTTGATGGTGCCTGTGAGCTTGCTGTAACCTGTCTTTATTATTCTTAGGTTTTTTCCTTGTATCGCTAATCCCACCTTTTGTCATGAAAGGGTATTGCATTTTTGAAGGTCCTTTCCTTCATCTAATGAGGTGATCATGTTGTTTTGTGCTTTCCCTTTTTATGTGATAGCTTACATTTACTGGTTATATATTCGAACCATCTATCCCTTTAGCTCTGGTGTGAAGCCTAATTGATTATGGTGAATAATCTTCTTGATGTGTTCTTGACCTGGGTTTGCAAGTATTTTAGTGAGAATTTCTGCGTCTATATTCCTAAGGGAAATAAGTCTGTAATTTTGGTTTTTCATTGGGTCGCATTAGGGTATTGTAGCCTTGTAAAAAGAATTAGACAGTTTCTTTCTGGTTCTATTTTGTAGCATAATCTGAGGAGTGTTGTTAATTGTTCCTTGAATGTATGGCAGAATTCTGTGCTGAATCTCTCTAGCATGGGCTTTTTTGGTTGGTAGACTTTTAATTTCTGCTACTATTATTTCATTAGATTTTTTTAAAGATATTTTCCTTATTTACATTTCAATTTTTTACTTTTTAAAAATTATATATTTTCTTTATTTACATTTCATATGCTAACCTGAAAGTTCCCTATACCCTCCCCCGACCCTGATCCCCTACACACCCACTCCAACTTATTGGCCCTGGCGTTCCCCTGTATGGGGCATATAAAGTTTGCAAGATGAAGGGGCCTCTCTTCCCAATGATGGCCAACTAGGCCTTCTTCTGCTACATATGCAGCTAGAGACACAAGATGTTATGGACCTGCTTAAGTAGGTTCTCTTTATCAATTTTATTAATATTTTTGTATATTTTATATGTTTTCCTGAATGTAATTTAGGCATCACTTGTGCTTAATACCAGCAGAGGCCAGATGAGGGTATTGGATGCTCTGTAACTTGAGTTACAGATAGTTCTGAGATGTCATATGGGTGATATGAGCTGAAACTGTGACTTCTGAAAGTGTGCTCTTAACTTAATCTTTGAGACATCTCTGCAGCTCTTGGCTTTAATGTTAGTATTAGTATCTATGCACTAGAGATTTATAGCTAATAATTTTGTGAGATGAAGTTTTGGCTACTATTAGTATACAAGGGAATCCATACTTTTTATTAATCCTTGTTGGAATAAAATATTTGCCCAAATTCAACACAGAAATAACTCATTTCCAACTATCATTATAATAGGGACTTGCATTTGTAACACAACCTGTTAAAACAAACAAGTAACAAACCAATATCAAGGTTTTATTTACATATACAGAGAATCATTATTTGACAGTATTCTTATTATCCCACAATTTGTATACACTGTGCCTCTTTTCTAAATCTTTTTGCAATTGTGCCTCCCCAGGCTCTGATCAAACAACCAAAAAATTTGTTCCAACAAACCTGTATTTATTATTACCTTGGGTTAATGTTCTTCCCATGCTGAGTTGATGTCTTGATGAATTTTTCAGTGCTCTAATCCCTGGAGGCTTGTCCCTGCCCATGACCTTCTGGGTCAAAACCAGTGGATTTAGAGTAAAGTTACATTATATTTAATGAATGAAGAGTTCCCAAACATAAATCTATATACTTGCTCTAAAATTATTATGTTCTCCATGTGTGTCCTATTGGGGCTTTCTGTATTTTCCTCTATTAAATTTTGTCCATGATTTACTTCTATATGATGCTCTGCTGGCATGTGACCGGAACGTATGAACACCTTGGTTGCTCCAGATCTTATGAAGAGTGACTTTTGTATTCCTTAATGAGTCAGTGCAGTAATATCTCTTTAAAAGTCTGATCATGCCTACCCATTATGCTTGTTTCTGTGTGGAAAGCAAGATGCAGTTGAAAATACTGACTTGTTATAGTGGAAAGCTTGTTGCAGCATGCCTCAGGTCAAGGGCTTTTGGGAACTGCATTGGTTTGGCAGGTATCCACTGTCCTCTGGAGCATGAAATGACCAGCACATCCAGAGTACTTGCTGCTTTCCACTTATCCAGTGGAATTCTACTGTGTCTGCAATATCAGTCGCATTTTCCAGTCACTTTGGACTGTTAAGGAAGAATGTTAAAATTATTTTCAGAAGAAGGAAAAACAAAACCCAAGTGTGCATATTTTATACCACATGCAAACTGTTAGTGACCCTTTACTAATGGACATGGAAAAAAAATTGAAGGATGAGTTTCCTAGATCAGTGGCCTCACCCACATACTATAAGTGATGTTTTGTAAAGATCCAAAATTACTATATCATCTGCATCAGGATTACCATATAGTAGAGTTTCCAGGAAGGACTCTGATCTGGCATGAACTGTGTATACGTGCATATATGCATGTGTGTTTGTGTATAGGATGTTGACTTGTTAAATAATAAACTGAGACATAATGTTAAACAGGATCAACATACTCTGAGTGTAAAATCTCTAAGAGGTTAGTCCTTACAAGCTGATATTTTTCTTTTACTTATTAATTAATGTGTTGTTTATTATAGATATCCAGGATTTTTCTATTAAAAAATGCTTCACTACCACTGGATTCTTACAGATGCTAAGTCCTTTTCCCAGTTGTTTATTCAAGTACTAGACAAATGACAAGGAAGTGTGTCTATATACCCATTGGTAAACTGAAAAACCTCAGAATTATGAAAAATCTAACGTAAGCCCTGTGGCTTGGTACTCATTTTAGTCACATCCCATAGTGTGGTATCTTCTCCTTGTCCCAAAATATATTTCCCTGGATGCATGGGTGAGGGTAAATTACTGGGAGAATCACTTCTCTTTAACATTTATTATCACATCTGTGTGTGCACGTGTGTGTGCATATGTGTGTGTATGTGTCTGTGTGTGTGTCTGTGTGTACATGAATTAATTCACTACTTCCACCATTTGTGATCTGAAGCTTAATTCTGCTTGTTAGGCTTGGTAGCCAATGACATGTGCCTTTTTTTGTTTGAGCAATCTTGCCAGCCTAAGCATCACTTCTGAATGCACTTGATGACTAATTTCTCCAGCAGATCTGGCTTTTCTTTTTGATGTAAACTTAGCCCAACATCAAGTTCAGTACTAAGAACTGGGAGAAATGATTTGTCATTAAAAAGTCTGATCAGCCTTGCTTATTGATCTCTTTGAGTTTCATAGTAAGCAGTGTCTCTTTGAACTGTTCATGAACCATTCCTCAAGAGCACCAGACTTCATGGGCCATGCTTATGAAACCCTTAAATCAGGATCCTCTTCTCATTATAGTGTAGTGCTATGAGGGACTTTTCTGCCTTGTTTTTTTTTTTTTTTTTTTTTTTTTTTTAATTAGCTATTTTCTTCATTTACATTTCAAATGCTATCTCGAAAGTTCCCTATACCCTCCCCCAGCCCTGCTCCCCAACCCACCCACTCCTGCTTCCTGTCCCTGGCATTCATCTGTATTGGGGCATATGATCTTCACAAGACCAAGGGCTTTACCTCCCATTTATTTTCACCGTGTTTCTAGCTATTAAGAGTTTATCCGCTGATGGTTTGGGAATCCATCTTGCCTATTACTACCCAAGAGTTCTGTTTTAAGCCTCTATCCTCTGACTGCAAAGCTCTGATACTGTAGGCTTTATTTTTTATAAAAAAAAAAGATTTATTTATTTTTATTAGATGCTTTCTTCAGTTACATTTCAAATGCTATCCCCTTTCCTAGTTTCCTCTCTGAAAATCCCCTATACCGTTCCCCTTTCCCCTGCTCCCCAACCCACCCACTCCCACTTAGTTTATGAGAATGTTCATACCCATTTTCCTTCATGGAGACCTTAATGATGGTTTTCCCTGTAGAGAACAGAGTAAGGTAAAGACTCTTCCACAAGGATAATATTTCAGTCCCTAGATTAAATTTTTTGAAAAAGATTCTGATGTTACAGAATAAATTGGAAAAGAATTAGAATTCTATTCCTTCATTACCATGACAAGCAAAACACCATGAGCCAAAAAATGAAAAAGAAAGTAGATAAAAATAATAGTAATAGTAATAATAATAATAGTAATAACTGAACAGAAAAAGGAATTAAAATGCTTTAATTAAAAATTCCTGAGTGGTTGATGAAGTGTGCAGATACTGAAAATTTATGAACTATGTAAAACATACAGTTGATGATATACAGAATGACACAAATAGATCATGGGTGGTGCTGGCCAACAGAAGAGAACGTGGTTGAATCTGTCCTTTGTTAGATTTTATCATGCTACCTATCTCCAAGGAAAGGTTGACATTGAATAGCTACTGAGCTGGGCTAATGCTGGCAGCAAGTCAGCTTTCTTCTGATTTGCTGATCCCTCTACCAGGTCCACAATTTTGACTTTCACTTCAGATCTCATTGATTTTGGCACTCTGATACCCACTCATTCAACCCATCAAACTGTTTCAAACTGTGAGTTTATGAAAAGCCATCTGAGTAGATGCATCTAAATCTATGTAATACCCTTTCACCTGTGACAATCTGAATTTAATACTATTCAGTGTTGCTGACCTAATGTTCTGATGTGCTGGGAAGATAAAGCTTATTTTACCAAGCTGGTACATTTGGGTTAAATCTGGCTGTGGAATGACGTACACTCTTTGAAGGGAATGTGCTCAAGAGGTGGTTTCTCTGGTGAAGACTGAGAAACAGAGAGGTCATAGAGTAGCTGTAATTATAGAATTTGACAGTTTTGGCCAGTCCAGGATGGTTGCACCTTGGGGCAAGGGAGGCCTTGAATGTGACCAAGAAAAGCTGTTTGACGTACTAAAGGATGGGTTAAAGAACACAAGCAAAGTACTGGCTTGCTCAGCTATGCAAATATGAGTTTCTGTACTCTTTCCATGATCTTGCAACCATCTTTTCTACTGAGAGAGACGCAATCCTTGGAGAGGTTAGGAGTCTATGGGTAGCTCTGCTATTGGTCAAAAGGCTGCTGGTACCCTCTTACATTTTTAATGAAAGTGATAATTCTCTCAAGAAAATTCTCTGCAGTGCTTAAGTACATCATCCTCTACTGGTATCATCTTAACTGATCCTCCTTTTTCGCTGATGATATTGCCAGCTCCTTTTCCCTATAAAAGTAGTTTAATAGTCAGAGTGACATGGTATCCACCTCCAAACTCATCAGTATCCATGTGGAGCAGAAGTATAGAGGACTAGGCTTTGAGTAATTAAATTGTTGGCACTGGTAAGGATCAATACCAAAACCTGCAGGAAATGCAGTTGAGATAGAGGTGCAAATGCTCTCCCATTCCATCTCTTTTCCTCCAAGTAGACAGGAGAAAGGGAGAAGAGGTGAAGGAAAATGATGACCTGAGAAAGAGAAGCCCAGGATTGAGGGTTAGGTAAGGGCAGCAGTGGGTGGTAGGAGGAGAAAGTGGGATGCTTCATCTACTGCTTTGGATGGTTCTGCCAAGACCATCAAGACCAAGAGTCTTAGAAAATAACCTCACCATAATTGGACCCATCATCTTCCTGTCCATTTAATAGCTTCTTTGTTATTTAATGTAGGGGACTCTGTCTTTGAGATTCTTATGGAGCAAAGTATTGATATATCTTTAAGCACCGTTGCCAAGATATGACATTCAATGTTATCAAATGGTGCTGTTTTTGACTCCATGTTTCTGTTTTCTGTTTCCTGGTCTTGTTTTTCAGTACCCAGAATTCATAACTTGACTAGGCTTCCAATTCCAATTAATGACATCTATAGTGACTTTACTACAAAAACCAACCAAACAAAAACAAAACTCACTTCTCAGGTAGTGGTCAAACAGTATAATCCCTATAGAGATATGTGACTCATATGTGACTCTTAGTCAGAGACCAGACAGGAGATGTTGATCAAAACTGAAGATGGCAGTGTTGTCCTATAATATGTCTGATTTGAGAACCCTAAGCTGTCAGTAGGATATTTCTGCCAGCACAGAATATTCATGGTAATCTAGAAGTACAAAGCTCTCCCCTGACAATCATGAATATCCACAACTCAGACATTTCAGAGGCTGATATTGTCCTGGAGCATTGTAGAGGATGACTTCAGTCTTCCTTATGTTCTACTAATCATACAGTGAGTCCTAGGCTTCATCTCCAGTCTTATTAGCTCTCCGACTGTAGTAGATGAAGGCTTCTTTACAGGCTGACAAGTGAGTCCATACATTCTGTGCTTTGAATAATAGATTAGAGCCTATCCTTCCTGATTGCATACAGGCCACTCTCAGCATCAGCTACTCACTTGCATAATGTTTCCTTCACCATATCCTTCTCCTGTGTCTTCAAACCATCAAAGACTGCATAAGCTAGTGTATTGGTCACTTAGATTGTGGTCTACGTGTCAAAAAGAAAAGTTTTTCTAAGTTTTTCTGCCTCATTAGTCCAAGGACTATTAAGAGGAGTCTTCTTTGTCAGCTGGCAAATGAAAATTTAATTTTAGACTCTTATCTTTAGTAAAGTCTTAAAGAACTCTCTTAAGGTGGACTTACATCATGTTTCTAAGAAATGGAGCATTGAAAATAGGCATTGCTGTGTAAAACATGGTTCTTAGGAAAAACTTGTAAAACAGCTAGGAAAAAAAATGTCAAGGTAGGGCAAAGAGAATCAATGATGGACTCATGGACCATGAAGATTTTCTTCCCCATCTGGCCATCAGTCATCAACCTAGTACCAATACTAACCAGTGGATAGGCACAGGACCAAGTGGTGATCTTGGAGGTTATACAGAGGAGAGCTCTGGTATGACCATGGACAGTAGCTAAGGCTACTAGGGTGATGACTGATGGCCAGATGGGGAAGAAAATCTTCATGGTATGATTTATGCTTCAAAATACACTATGGGACCAACCTAACTATATTTCTATATGAGTCCATCATTGATTCTTTAACAAGAATTGCTTAAATGCTTGTGAAAATCAAGATAGTTCCATTTTTATTGAAAGATGATGGTACATACATATCTTTATTTAAAAACAAAATAATGGATGTCACTGTGATACTTATAAAGGCTTAAGGAAAACTTGTTTGAGTTTAGTGCAATGTTACTGTCACTTCTGCTATCTCTGGTCAGGGTAGATAAAGCTGCTATTACTTTTTCACATACAAATATCAGTCAGAGTAGTTATTGTGGGTTGCGGCATAGATCTGAATGACTGATGGGCTTTAATTCCTATCTGTTTCTAAGCTCTATGATTTAGGGTGAATTGCATAACTCATCTTCAGTTTCTTTTCTCATAAGCAAGGGTCTGCAGCAGTACTACATGTTTTCTGTGGGGATAGATGTGTCTCTTCTGAAAAGTGGGGAAACAACTTCCCATTTAGAATGGAACTGAGGGCTTGTAAGTTGCCCATTTAAAAAAATTATTAGATATTTTCTTTATTTACATTTCAAATGTTATCCCTTTCCTCATTTCCTCTCTGAAAATCCCCTGTCCCTTCATCCTTCTCCTAGCTCACCAACCCACCCACTCCTGCTTCCCTGTCCTGGCATTCCCCTACACCGGGGCATCGATCCTTCACAGGACCAATAGCCTCTCCCCTCATTGATGTCCCATAAGGCCATCCTCTGCTCATTTTAGTTCACCAAATGTGTGAGAGAAAAATAATAGGCACATGAATGAGTAACTGGTTGGTGAAGAACCTCAAGCAATTTCACTTAATTTCCATCTCTCAGCTTTTTGTCAACTAGATCTCCAGTCTCGCAATTTTGCCAAATGACTTACCTTTTTGTCTTAAACCTTATTTAGGGCTGGATGAGGTTTATGAAATATTTCATTAAGGATTTTTGTTTCTGTGTTCCTGAGAGACATTAATCTCCCTTTTCATATGCTTGTGCTCTGCCTATTTCAGGGGCCAAGATTACACCAGGTCCATCAGAATGCTGCAAAGTGTTCTATAAGTTTTCTGAAAAGCTTTTGTGTCCCGTGTGTTTCCTCTTTTCCTTTCATGTTTATAATATTTTACTGCCAAGGTATGAACCTTTATTATGATAAAGTTTTTATTTGTGAAATTCAATTTACTTAATAGAGTTAATCATGCTTTTCATTTTAATCTTTGTGGGTTTAGTAGATGTATTTTCAAAGAACTTGTTCACTCTACATTTTCAGTAATTTTTGATATGTTTCATAATTTTATTATCTATTCAATGACTAAGTCTACTATTTTAAGAAGCAATAGTTTATATTATTGCTGTTTTTTAAGTGCATGGGATGTCGTTGGTATTTAATGGACTACCCATATTTAAGTTATACAGTAAAGGGTTCTCATAAAATAATGATACTGTTACCATGTCTAAGTTAATAAATGTCCCATGAGTCCTCAGTTCCCTGTTCACCTTTCTGTTCTTTCTATACCTACCATCCTCAGGACATCCTCTTCCCATGTCTAATCTCATGTCTGCCCCTGTGGATTACTAGAATTTCCCAGAATTCATATCAATGGAATCCTGCACACACTGTCCTTTTTTTTCCCTCTCTAGTATGTTTTATTTAGTAAAATTATTTTCATTTGTATCTGTGGTACACATGTCAATAGAGCATGCCTTTAAATTTCAAAGCATATTCTCTTATATCAATATTACACAACTTGTCTATTCATCACCTTGTGAATAGACCTGCAGATGGTTTACAGTTTATATTACACATAAAGCTGCTATATATGCTCACATGTAAGTCTGTTGATGCACATTTGAATTCATTTCTCTGGGGAGTAATTTCATAGGCATAGTATATATCTCTCAGATGGCACGCACATGTCTAAGTATTAAGGATCTCTCAAAATGCTTTGCACAATGATCACATTACTGTGCATTTCCAAAGATGGTTCTAAAAGTTTGAGTTTCCCATGTACTCGACATTATAAAACATAGCTTTTCTAGTATGTCCTCAGTGTGGCTACATGCTGCATTTTCTAGTGTTAACAGAAATGTGTCTTTTTGAGTGAATTTATTTTTCACATTTACATTTTAAAGGAAACCATCTTGTCAAATCTTCATTTTTAAAACTCCGGGTTTTAAGAATATTATTATTAGTATAATTAGTGCTGAGAATTAAAAGTGAATTATGGTTAAAACTCCTTTATTAAACATGTAATTTGGAAATATTTTCTTGTACTCTGACCCATGTCTTCATTTTTTAAATACTAGCCACTTGTGAAGCATAGAGGTTTTGCATTTTGGTAAGGTTTGCTTTCTTAGATTTTATCAGGAGTCTTTATCTAACTAACAGAATCACAAAATTTCTCTATTGTTCAAGAGTTTTTAATGTTGGGCTATATAATTACATTTATAACACATTGTCAGCTAACTTTTCTGCATTGTGCATTTTTGTATTGATTAAATATATCATTTCTCTTCTGAGCTGACTGAATTTTTGTTATAAATCATATCTGATTGCGCCTAATCTTTAACTATATTTTGTGAATACAGTCTTTAATTTTACATTTTTAAAACATTAATTGATTAATTAACTAACTAATTAATTAATTAGTAGTCAAGTCTGACAAGTGCATTTACACCCTGATTCACCGTGCCGGTTCCTATTGGTCTATCTTTATAAAAAATATGTTGCATATTTACTTAATCAGGGTTTATAATAAACAGCGCTAGACTAAAGAATTTTTTTTTTGCATAAAACTTGATATATGCCCAGGAGAGGTATTGCTGGATCCTCCGGTCTACACAAAGGATAAATGGGATGAGAAATAAATTAGGGAAACAACACCCTTCACAATACTCACAAATAATATAAAATACCTTGGTGTGACTCTAACTAAAGAAGTGAAAGATCTGCATGATAAGAACTTCAAGTCTCTGAAAAAAGAAATCAAAGAAGATCTCAGAAGATGGAAAGATCTTCCATGCTCATGGATTGGCAGGATTAACATTGTGAAAATGGCTATCTTGCCGAAAGCAATCTACAGATTCAATGCAATCCCCATCAAAATTCCAACTCAATTCTTCTATGAGTTAGAAAGTGCAATTTGCAATTTCTTCTGGAATAACAAAAAACCTAGGATAACAAAAACTCTTCTCAATGATAAAAGAATTTCTGGGGGAATCACTATGCCTGACCTAAAAATGTACTACAGAGCAATTGTGATAAAAACTGCATATTACTGATATAGCGACAGACAGGTAGACCAATGGAATAGAACTGAAGACTTAGAAATGAACCCTCACACCTATGGTCACTTGATCTTTGACAAGAGAGCTAAAACCATTCAGTGGAAAAAAGACAGCATTTTCAACAAATGGTGCTGGCACAACTGGTTGTTATCATGTAGAAGAATGCNAATTGATCCATTTTTATCTCCTTGTACTAAGGTCAAGTCTAAGTGGATCAAGGAACTCCACATAAAACCAGAGACACTGAAACTTATAGAGGAGAAAGTGGGGAAAAGCCCCAAAGATATGGGCACAGGGGGAAAATTCCTGAATAGAACTGTAAAGGCTTATGCTGTAAGATCAAGAATTGACAAATGGGACCTCATAAAATTGCAAAGCTTCTGTAAGGCAAAAGACACTGTAAGACAAAAATGCACCAACAGATTGGGAAAGGATCTTTACCAATCCTAAATCAGATAGGGGACTAACATCCATTATATATAAAGAACTCAAGAAGATGGACTCCAGAAAACCAAATAACCCCATCAAAAAAATGGGGCACAGAACTAAACAAAGAATTCTTAACTGAGGAATATCGAATGGCTGAGAAACCCCTCAAAAAATGTTCAACATTCCCTAATCATCAGGGAAATGCAAATCAAAACAACCTTGAGATTCCATCTCACACCAGTCAGAATGGCTAAGATCAAAAATTCAGGTGACAGTAGATGCTGGGGAGGATGTGGAGAAAGAGAAACACTCCTCCATTGTTGGTGGGACTGCAAGCTTGTAAAACCACTCTGGAAATCAGTCTGGCGGTTCTTCAGAAAATATTCTTGGGCTGCTTAAAAAAATTTATATACCTAGACAAAGCTAGAAATACAAGAGCATGATCTTAATTGAAAAGTTCTTCCCTGTAGTAAGGCACATTGGAGACAAAACTCTATATCCCTCTTCTTTGTTTTACTAATCCATCAATCTTAGTGCATTAAGATACTACATGAACTAACCAGTACCCCCTGAGCTCGTGTTTCTAGCTGCATATGTAGCAGAAGATGGCCTAATCGGCCATCACTGGGAAGAGAGGCCTCTTGGTCTTGCACACTTTATATGACCCAGCACAGGGGAAGGCCATGGCCAAGTAGTGGGAGGGGGGATAGGGGAGCAGGGGCGGGGGGAGGGTATAGGGAACTTCCGGGATAGCATTTGAAATGTAAATAAAGAAAATATCTAATACAAAATGAAAGAAAAACATACTACATGAGAAGAACTTGATTTTATTTTCATTTCAAAATTGCTCTATAAAAATATACTTTATTTTAAGCATAATGATTTCATTCTTGGATGTTCCAATTCACTGACCATTCTATAGAGTATTAGATTGCAAATCACAAAGAGAATTACAACTGAAAATAGTATGTTGACCTTTAAACACATTGTTAAATACTAAGAAGACAACTTCTCCTCGTTTGACCAGTGTATGAGTTTGATATCTGGTAAGTCTAATGTATGAAATAGAGGAAAGTTTACTCTCACTAGAGACTGTTAAGCAATGAGGGAGAAAGCTACTTAGCGTGGCTGATATGAGGATCTTCCTCAAGGAAGCAGTTTGAAGAATTTTTGAGTCTGTTTGCCTTAGTTGTGGTTATATGATAGTGAACTTGTCTTCTTTTATCTTTTCTTTACGTGTGTTTGTGTCTGACTGTTTGTACATGCATATATGTGCCAGCAAAGGCCAGAAGATGAAGTTGTATTCCCTAAAGTGGGAGTTACAGGCAGTTCATGTGGGTTATATGATGTGAGTTCTTGGAACCAAACTCAGATCGAAGCCATTGTTCCATATCCTTGGAGGTTGTTTTATGTTGTTAAGTCCTTGAAAATAAAAGAACATAATCTCTGATAATTTACATGTTTTCTATTAAAATTTGAACCAAAATACCTAATATTTTTTGTTTAAACTCCTCTATATTATTTTTTATTATTAGAAAATAGATTACTTAATACAGAAACTGGAAAATGCCCCAAATGATCTGTTTTTCCTGTTCTTCTATTTAAGAAATCAGAGGAGATTTTTTTTTTTCTATTTATTCAGCTTTGGAATCTAAAGCTCTTTATTGACGGAAGGTAAAATTATAGTGCAGTATAATTTAGTTACGTAGAACTAGAAAAATCTGAGTTAAAACTTTTGTCCATAGGAGGTTATCTAGGCACTCCCTCTGAATGGTTTTTAGAATGAGCAGTTTTGACTATGCTGTTCTCCAGATGGACTTTCTTTAGTAACATTTTGTCATCTTTTAAAATGAAACAAAGCACATCCACCTACTGCTAAGTGCCTACTTTGCAAGCTTTGTTTGTTAACACCCTGCAGCCCAAGCACATTTACTGCACATACATTCTGCTTTACGTCTGGGAGTTCCCTTGATCTTGTCCTGCTAAACGAGTGCTGATGCTTGACAAGCACAACACTTGTTACAGGAAAGTTCCCCTGACCTCTTGGCTTGTCATGAGCTCAGTGTTCTAAGCATCCAAGTGGAACCCCATGGATAACATCATGTTATAACTGACTGTGGGACTGGCTTCTCCATGAACTCTAAAGCATAAGCTATGAGAGCCATGGTTTACTTTTGGGGTTGCTAGCATTCACAGTGATCTTAGTCAGTGACAGATTCACAATAGGCCTGTAGTACATGAATAAAACAACCAATAAGCAATTCACTGAGAAAGCTATAAGATGGACTCATATTTTAAATGACTTTTTAAAAGTACACAGATTGAAGTTTAAAAAAAAATTATTTGGAAAAAGAAATTCAAAATCACTTTGGAAATCTCTCTGTGGGTTGAATCAATGCCTTGTGGGGTTTATTTATGTTTATATGATTTTTCATTATCATTTCTTATTTTGAAGCAATGGTACTAAGGAAATGTAAACAACTTTATTTTAAATAATCATTCAAACATTTTATTTCTTAGACTTTTCTTATTAAACTTCACTTTGTCTCCAAAAAAATCTGCAGAGATATCATAGCAGAAACATCAACTAGAACTGAAAATGTTACAAGTAGCTTTATTATTATCATTGCATAATGAAGATAGACAAGAAAATCTCTTCCCAGACTAGTTAATAAGAGGAGACCAGGCTCATAAAAGAATCATTTCAGTAAAGAAGTCACCCACAATTAGATTATGAGATATGCATTGAAAATAAAATCCCAGGCTTAGTTAGGACCCTGAGACCTGGAGGAATATCCAGGAGGACAGCATTTTCGTCAAAATTTATATTTTTATGTAAAATGTTCAATGCTATACACCAGGAAAATAAACCAACCTCTCTGCATGAATGTCATTCAGAATTTAGAAACAACCAAGATTCCTACAGCCAAGACTGCTATGGAAGAGGATTAGAAGTTTTCAGCACTTCAGAAGTTATCTGAGTTGTTGGGCATAACATTTTCACACAGAAGATAGATTGATTCCAGATGTCAACAAAACCAAGTACAATTGGCAGAAGAGGAGAATAGAAAAGATGTTGACAAGAAGGGGTTGATGTTCATCGCCTCCTCCACATTTGAGGATGCATTAGAACCTCAAGGATGCCGTATACCTTCATACCCTAAGCCTTAATTGGCTATGATTATCAAGATCTGTATATTATATATCTTTATTAGTGCAGCTTCCATTGGAGAGTTATTCAAAGAGAGAATAAATGATATTTTCATTTTCAATTCTTTGTGTCAATCTATTTTACTCAGTTGCCTTAGTTTTTAATAGAATCGAGCTCTATAGTAAAGAGAAGAAATAAATTTATAATTACACCAATTTGGGAATCTATTGTTACACAAAGTAATTCATTACACCTGCAGATAAGTTTTTCCTTTGTTGCTAAGAATATAGTAAGTTGTGATTATTCCTTATATAAACATATTGGCTAACACACACACACACACACACACACACACACACACACACACACACACCTTGCAATATACAGTTTATCCTACTTAATTTAAGAAGAAAACAAAGATGTTATATAAATTGACCAATGTCATACAACACATGGCAGAGATTGGATGTAAACATGAATCTATTTCCCTTAAAGTTTTTCTTTATTTGCTTCAAAACATGAAAACAACAAAAAGCTAAGAGACTGACAATAGTTGACTTCTTGACACTCAATCAAGAGATCTTGAGTTCACTTTTTAGTATCAGCGTAAAACACAAGGCATGGTAGTGCATTCATGTGATCTTATAGATGGAGACACAAGAAATAGAGTCCCTAGATCTCATTGGACAGTCAGTAAAGTGAAGGGTTCAGTAAGAGGAGGAGATGGGGAAGAGTACAGGGGGAAGGAACTTATGAGGATGGAACTGGGAGGAGAGGAGGGGAAGGGCGGTGTGATTGAGATGCAAAGTAAGTAAGTAAATAAGTAAATAAATAAGTAAATGAATAAATAAATAAATGAAAAAAAAAGATACCTTGTCTCAAAACAAGGCAACAAAGCTGAAAGATTTTTATATTGACCTCTGGCCTCCATACGTGAGTACTGCATCTCGAACAGGTGCACCTGCACACATAAAAATATGCATATATTTGAGCAAATACATACATAGAAACAAAAAAATCCCTTGCATATTAACCCAAATATAGCATCATTATATTTTTATTCTTTAATTCCTGGCAAATAACAATAACAGTATGACTTGAAATGATTATATAGACTTTTCTATAAGAGAGACACTATTCTTTAGGTAATGCATTCACACTAAACAGATTTTCCATAGTACTTATTTGAATTAAATATGGAAATAAGATAATTAAAAAAGAATATTAATCTTAGTAATTAAAATGGCATTTCTTTTTAAATTCTTATTTTCAACTTGAAAACTTATATTTAGATATCAAAATTCATGATAGAAGTATCTCCATCAAGGACTTAACCATTTCAATTAAAATATGGTAGCTTGTAGAACCAGAAACTTTAATAAGGAAAAATAAAATGCATGATAAAAGGTCAACTAACTGGGCTCAGTGTGACTTAATGACAATGCATGTAATCATTACTGCATTCATTTCATAGATTCAATTCGTTCAAAGATCTTGTTTTCCTGCCATTTAGTACTGTGAAATAATAAAAAATTTTAAACATGGGGCCAAGTTTGGTGTTCCGTGATTTTAACTATAGCACTCAAAAAGCAGAGGCATGTGAACTGCCATGAGTTCTGTATCTGCTTATCTGTATAGGGCGTTCCAGAGAAGCCAATACTGCATGGTATATTTGGACTCAAAAAAATGAAATAACAAAACAAACAAACAACCTAAAACATAATTCATTGTAGACTTTTTGGACCTTATATACGTTTCCTTTCTTTTTCTTTTCTTTCTTTTTTTGATCTCTCTCTCTCTCTCTCTCTCTCTCTCTCTCTCTCTCTCTCTCTCTCTCTCTCTCTCTCTCTCTCTCTCTCTCTCTCTCTCTCTCTCTCTCTCTCTCTCTCTCTCCCAAATGGATATTTTTCTTATTTACATTTCAAATGATATCCCCTTTCCATGTTTCCCACAACCCAGAACGCCCTATCCCATCTCCCCTGCCCCTGCTTCTATGAGGGTGTTCCCACACCCACCCTCTCCTGCTTCCTGGCCCTTGCATTCCCTTGCACAGGCATCAAGCCTTCACAGAACCAAGGGTCTCTCCTCCCATTGATGCCTGACAAATCCATCCTCTGCTACATATGTGGCTGGAGCCATGGGTCCCTCCATGGGTAGTCAGTGGTTTAATCCTTGGGAGCTCTGGGTGGTCTGGTTGGTTGATAGTATTGTTTTACCGATGGGGTTGCAAACCACTTTAGCTCCTTTAGTCCTTTCTCTAAGTCCTCCATTGGGAACCCTGTGATCAGTCCAATGGTTGGCTGCAAGCATCTGCCTCTGTATTTGTCAGCCTCTGGCAGAGCCTCTCAGGAGACAGCTATATCAGGCTCCTGTCAGCAAGCACTTCTTGCCATCCACAATAGCGACTGGGTTTGGTGACTGTATATGGATGGATCCCCAGGTGGAAAAGTCTCTGGATGGCCTTTCCTACAGCCTCTGCTCCACAATTTTTCTCCGCATTTCCTTTTGTTCCTCCTTCTAAGAAGGACTGAAGCATCCACACTTCGGTCTTCCTTCTTCTTGAGCTTCGTGTGGTCTGTGAATTCTGTCTTGGGTATTTGGAGTTTTTGGATTTATATCCACTTATCAGTGAGTATAGACCATGTGTGTTCTTCTGTATTAGGTTACCTCACTCAGGATGATATTTTCTAGTTCCATCCCTTTGCCTGGGAATTTCATGAAGTTGTTTTTAATAGTTGAATAGTACTCCATTGTATAAATGTACCACATTTCTGTATCCATTCCTCTGTTGAAGGACATCTGGGATCTTTTTAGCTTCTGGCTGTTACAAATAAGGCTGCTATGAACATTGTGGGGCATGTGTCCTTGTAATATGTTGAAGCATCTTTTGGGTATGTGCCCCAAAGTTTCTTGCCTTTAACACATGTTTAGAGTCTTTTAATTATAAAATGGAACATTTTTCTAAGGTATCTGCTTCCAAACAAGAATCAACATATTCTGTTACCATTTTTATTTAATAAATACTATCTTTACCTATCTATAGGTCTTTATAGACCATATATTGTGTTTGTTATTGAATTTTCCATCAACAGTAATCTAAGTGGGAATGCTCTGGACTTTTAAGCAAACCATTTTCATTTAACTATAAAAACTGAAATTATCAAATTCTACTGTGACTTCTACCAATACTCTTCATACATCTCCAGTAAAATAATCAACACAGTAGTTTCAAACTCTTCTTTGTCACATCACTTTATATTCTGAGTTAGACTATCCTGAAATCCATATCCTTCTAGCTTACCACTAACCCAAAGGTGACCCTGAAAGATAGGCCTTTCTGCATCTACCTCCCAAGTGTAGATTCCACAAGTGTGCCACTACACCTAGCTTCGAGTGTTTAATGACAGTATAGGTGACTTTACATTGTTTTCCATTTCCTGTGGAAAAGCATTGCCGATGTAAATGCCTTTGCCTGTACGTTTCATTCTAGGAATCATAAAACAAAATTTTGTTCAACCATTGTGTGGATCTGTATTATAAATGGCACAAAATCTGCTATACATGGCCAGTTCTACCATTCACGGTCCAGTTGATGTCTGTCCCACTCAGGACAGATGGCTTTACATTTTTAATACCTTTAGCTATAGAAATTGTCTAAGTCCTCATGAGTCAAGCACATTCGATGGTTTATATTTTATTGGTCTCTACATACTATTTTCAAATAATAATTCCAAGGGCTGAAATATAAAGGATTCATAATCATATTAGGTAAATGAAGGGTGGCAGATGTATCATTAGCATAATGGATAAAATGTAGGACAAGATCAATTAGTAAAGGTCCTATGGATACTCATAAAAATTTTAATCTGACCTTATGCCGAACTACATTTTATATTCCTACAATGGGAAACAATCTCTTTCAAAATTTTACTGTAATCAAGGCCCACATTAAACCTTTCATGTGTTTTAAATATGTCAGGTGCATAAACTAAATTTATAAGGCAATTATTTCTTTAAAATTTGGTATTGGTGAAGCCCTTAAAAAGATTTCTAAGTTATGAATATGAACAGAATTCCTTATGTAGAATAGGCTGGAATAGTCATGTTGTTATTCTACATCTAGCTTGACTCTGAAATGTGCTATTTGCAATTAAATTTTATTATTCTATTTTTAAATATATATCATTAGCATAAAGATAAATGTTTCACAGTCATTATTTTCATGGACACACACACACACATGCATGCGCACACATGTTTTTTAAACCTCCTATAACCATCCTCCCACTTTTCTTTATCATACTGACTTTCACTTTTATTGGTCCACCTCTTCTCCGAGTCTCCTTTCTGCTTTCTTTCATAATACATGTATTCCATTACTTTATTTTGTTCCTTCTTCTTCCTCCCTCAGATCTCTACTTTATTGATGAAATAAAAGGTAAAGTTCGATTCTTCAACAAAGGGGGGAAGAGAAAAAGACCAAATGATAAACTAAAGGCATCCGGTCACCTTATGGATGACTGCAACATGGAAAAAGTATTAGATTTGGAAAGGCTGGTACAAAGCAATCAGAAAGCAATACTGTGTGACGATGCATATAGCTTTGTGAGCTCGAGATGGTTTCTCTGTGAAAGGGCATTTAGCCATGGGAACTTTAGTGTGGGCAGATGCTCTGGGTTGAGGACTTTTCTGGGATCGGTAATTGTCCATGAGAAATAAGATAGTCTTGAAGAACTAGAGAGAGCTTAGGCTGAGCTTTAATTCAAGTATGGAGAAAGGAATTTCATGAAGGCAGAATTGTTTTAATAGTCACCATCTTTAAATCAATCATTACTAGATCAAGTGAAATGTAATAAATCTCTATAAATTTATGAAGAAGTTTAGATATAATATTAAATTGGTATGAAGTTATGCATAGTAGGGCATTTTCTCATGAAAATATATATTTTTACTTTTCTTCCACATTCACAATTCCATACTTATCAGTTTGGGATAGGTTTTCTTCTAGTCTATCGATTATTTTGAAAAATATTGAGCTGTAAAATAAGAATGGTTCTGTATCTACACTGAAATATGGGCTTCTGGGGAGCTCTCCTCACTAATATAGCAGTTAAAGCAGGCATTGCATAACAAAATGAAGCCTTTGATGGACTTCTTATTTTTAAGATGGAATTGTGTTCATTTATTCATTAATTCAACCATTTTTTAAAATCCCTATTAGACACAGGCATAGTTCTAGGCACTGATACTTCAGCAGTCAACGAAACCCACCTCATGTGTCATTTCCATCTTGGATCTGACACTCTGTAAAGTGATCTATAACAAATTAGCTACTCATAAGCTGAACAGATTTTATTATTTTGGTGCATTCAACTTCTTTTAAAATTTGAATTAACAATTGTTATTTGGCCTTTTTTTTGCCATTTATATTTCTCAGGAACAGATACCCACCTCAGCCTTATAACATTTTATTTTTGCAGATGTGATCGGCAGTTCAGTCATTGCTGCTTGTCTGATCCTGCCTTCATAGTTTGTCATGGTTTTCTAGCAGCTTAGTTTTCTGAATAGGTATCTCATTGTTGGTTTGTGGTGATTACCCCAGAGTATATACCATTACCAATAATCTGAGAAGCTTAAGCTTTCAGACTGTCTGATGAACATGTCTATATGAATACATTTAATATCATCAAATTCAGTGATGAATACATCCCAGTGCTTGTCAGTATACATATGCAACATTTTAATTTATATCATTAATTAAAATAATTTATTATTACATATTATTATTAAAACATCTTCTTAATGTAAAATATTGGTCAAATGTAGTAAGTCACAAAATAGGTCTTCTTGACTTCCAAAGGAACCTTGGAAGGCATAAATACTATAATCTAGATAAATTTATGGCAGATAAGTTTTAATGCACTTCAAAAATTGTTAAAATAGGATATGCCCATCTATCCTGAAGGAAAATGAGTACTTTAAACATATGACAGAAAAAATAAATCCAACGGAGTCCAGGAATTATGTAAGCTAAACATGAATTGGCATGTAAGCTTGGAAACTTCTATGTTGATAAAATTATCTGAATTTCAGACAAGGCAAAAGTAAATTCTTTTGGAAACAAAAGCATCCTTAATGTATGTCCTAAATTTTACAATAAATTTGTATTAGTCAGGGTTCTCTAGAGTCACAGAACTTATGGATAGTCTCTATATAGTAAAGTAATTTATTGATGACTTACAGTCTGCAGTCCAACTCCCAACAATGGTTCAATAGTAGCTGTGAATGGAAGTCCAAGGATCTAGCAGTTGCTTAGTTCCACACGGCAAGCAGGCGAAAGAGCGAGAACAAAACTCCCTTCTTCCAATGCCCTTATATGGTCTCCAGCAGAAGGTGTAGCCCAGATTAAAGGTGTGTGCCACCACACCTTTAATCCCAGATGACCTTGAACTCGGAGATCTCCCTGTCTTAATCTTCTGGAATCCACAGTCACTATGCTTCAAGATCTCCATACCAAGATCCAGATTAGGGTCACTGGTGAGCCTTCCAATTCTGGATTGTAGTTCATTCCAAATATAGTCAAGTTGACATCCAGGAATAGCCACTACAAAATTTAAAAACACAACTTTACTTTAAACATAAAGTCTCAAAGCATATAAAGGAACAATCCAATAAGACTGAGATACAAGAAAAGAGGGTATTATTATGTCTCAATCACCTTCAGACACTGAATAAATAGAATGAAGACATAATTTGATGGCAATATTTTAAGGTTTATAAGTTTATGTACATGTTTTTACTTAATATGCATTGTGAGCATTTGCATGTGTGTGTACCACAAGCGTGTCTAATGCCTGCAGAGGCGAGACGAGTTTGTCAAGAATCCCAAGAAGGAGTTACAGGGATTCATAAGGTGTCATTGCCAGCCCGACAACACAGGCTGTAAAGACATAAAAAGAACCTTGTACTCAGGTGCTGTGTCATCAACGTATAGAGCAACAAAGATAGAATAGAAATCATAACAGCCACTAGAAAGAAAATAGACATGATTACAAGGGAATGAGAAATATATTGAAAGTCAATTTTTTTTCAAAAGACTAAAAACAAAATACACTACATTTAGAATCTTTCACATCTTGAAAAACAGTAATGGCAATTTTAGAATTTGTAATCGTTATAAATATTTTTCTTGATAGAGGGCCAACTGAAAACATCTTCAGATACATAGTGCTTAACAGATGTTTTCCAAGGAAATTTCCAAAGTATAGGAAAATATGAAATGATTACAAACCCATAGTTTGAGGTACAGTACAAAACACGAGGCAAACAATCTTGGTAAAATAGTATAATAATAATTAAAGACCAGTAATAGTAATAAAATAATGTTTTAAAAAAATAATACAATGATGATGAGAGGAAGCTTCCAAAGAAAAGGTGAAATAATGGAAAACAACAACATAAAAGATCGATTGATTAGACTTGATGTAAAAGTAACATTTATTTCCTCGGAAGAAGGGACGAAACAAATACATTATGCAAGCTGTGAGAATACATTGCTTGGGCTGAGCCCAGAACATTTTTTTCATCTCTTCTAACTATTTCTCTGCCTCGTGCTAGAAGCTTCTAGCTATCATTCACTCTGTTATAGGTATAGAATGTTTCAACCTCTGAGACTTACTGCTGAATAAACTCACCCTTTCTAGTTCTTTCTGAACTCTTCGCTGGCTGGTTCTCTACTCAGCTGTTCTCACTCAGTCACTTCTTCAAGCTGACTGATTCAATCTAACTTCTCTCAGCTTCTCATTTAATTCCTCTACTTGACCTCAAACTAACTCTGGCAATGTGTTCTAATCTTCTGGATCCTTTGTAGTCTCTGGCTTCAAGTTCCTCTTCTGACCTCCCCTGAACTGAATGAACTGACCCCAATTGGCTGCCTCTATCTTCTTGTTCTGCTCCTAAATGGCCCCTCTTTCCTGTGCTGTTCTATGGAGAGTTGGGCATCTTTTCTCTGACAGATTCTTCCAAATCATTCTCTGATTTGTCACTCTGTCTGCTCCTCAACTAGATGTCATTTTCAAACATGGTTGCTGTGTAATATTTGATCACACCGTGACCCCTGAGAATGTGTTATTTACTGAAAAAAAAAGCTGTTTCTAGTTATGATTTGGTTCAGCCTTAGCACATACTTTTAATCCCTCTAGCTAGAAAACTGATATGCTCTTAGTACATACCTTTAATCCCAAATGATGATGGTAAAAATCAGTTTGTAGAAGGAAGCATCCATGTTTGAAAGTGATAGCCTAATTGAGTGGCAGACAAAGTAATGAATCAGGGAAAGACTTGACAGAATAGGATAGGCTCAGACCTGATGAGATTAGAGAGGAAAGGGAAGCTGCTTAAGAGAGAACAACATAGAGGAAAAAGAGAAGAAACATAACAGACAAATTTACCAGGGCAGTTTTACAGACACAGGTTGAAGAGAGAAAAAGCTAGGCCCAAGTTAAGATAGAATGAACCAGAGAGTAAGAAAGAGCAAGAAGATGAGAATAGATTGTTAGAGTTCAGGACAAGCAAGATTGAATCAGTCAGCTTGGAGAAAAGTTTGAACCAAAGCAGTTGAGTTGAACCAAGCATCCAGATTTCAGAAAGAACTAGAAAGGGTGTGAGCAGTTAGTCTCAGAGCTAAAACATTCTAGGCCTAGAACAGATTGTATGATGGCTAGAAGCTACCAGGACTAGGCCTAGGTTAGCAGACAGAGGCAGGAAGTCTTGGAGATGACAGTCGCATCAGGCAGATAAAGGCTACTTTTACACATGGCTGCTTCCTTATACAGACTAATTTTACCTTAAAGGTGTGGACCAAGGGTGTGTCTGTATTGAAAGCAGAGTGATTAAAGGTGTGTATCATGCCTGCATTCCAGTAGATCACACGGATAAAGGTCTTTGAGTATGATACCTTGCCAGAGGAGCTGTGTTGCCAGATTAAAAAAAAAAGTCCTCTTCACTTGAAACATGAAAATATTTATTTTATGAGATTGTTCACTATATAACCCTTCCTTGATATTTCCTGACTATTTGCTTTAGAATACATTTCAAATAGCAAAATCTATGGATGCTCAAGTCCCTTAAGCAAAATGATCATAGTATTTTTAAATTACCTATATACAAGAAGGTATATTCTTTAAATTATATCTAGATTTCTTATAATGCTTAATATCGTGTAGATGCTATATAGATAGGTTTTGGTACTGAAAGGTTTATGAAATTATAATCAAGAAAATAAAGCCACTTTTCTGTATATGCTAATAAATGGTGAAATCAAAAAGGAATCATCATTTCTGGGTAAAGTATTAAACTAGAAGATATGACCTGGAGAAGGAGAACCAGAGGAAAAAAAAGAAACTTCAAGCTGATCACAACTTCAACTTTGCCATCCTCTTGTGTGGGGTAGTAAATGGAGCAGACTCATCTGTCAGTACTGGTGAAGATAGAATGGCATGTCTACCCTCAGAACAAGCATCAAAGGATGCAGAGCCAGTGTCAGGGTTTGGCAAGACAGTAAACCCTTCAGTAATGTCAACCCAAAGCATGTCCCTCTTTGCCACTCTATTTGACTAGAATACTTCCTGGGTACCATACTGAGAGGGAATTTACCATTGGAAACTAAACTACATTGAACATATCAGCAAAAGGAAAATTGACAAAATATGGAGCCTGATTTTATTATGCCATACCCTGAAGGGGATACACAGACCTACAGTACTGCTGAAGTGACCAGAAGAGCCAGGCATTGATAAGCCACAAAGTGCAGGTTCCCAGAGCTCAGTTTACACATTGAAGTTCAAAGGGGAGTTACTCTTATTTGAACTGTCAGGAAACATATCTCAGCAAATAGTTTGATACTCTAGAACTAGAGGTAAATATGTGGATTAACCTCTGTAACCATCTATTTGATATAGAATATGAAAACTTCAAGTCTCCAGTAGTCTTCTTGACAACAACTCCATCCTTGTATAATGGAGATTAAAATGTAGAAGGTTCATAAAGTAGAGCTTAAAAACTCAGAAGGTTTGTAAAATAGGAGAGGTCACTACCTGTATGTATCTTTGTAGCATCATTATTCCCATATTCTCAATGTATTTGCAAAGCATCTGAAGTTAAAAAATTACCTCCTTTTGGGTAGTGGGGGTTACTTGTGAGAACTTCAGAAGCATTTCTCCATTGCTATTAGTCCAAAATTTGAAGTTGTTTTCATTTTTGCTTGTGTTGGTTAGTAATTCCCTGAGTTCTGTAGATTTGAATACCTTAAGGCTGACATCCACGTCACATGACTCTCCCAGCCTGTCTAGCAGCCGAGGTTTTGTACTGTGATAATCAACAATGATCTACTTTCTTCTTTCTTCAGCCAAGACAGAGAGCACTTCATGCATCTTTTTCATCCTTGGTATCTGAGAGCAATCAATGCTTCGGCTTCATCCTTCTTTCTGCAACATTAGCAATTCCCACTGGCCATATTTGCAGCAATTCAAGATTTGTTTCTGGAATTTTTCCATTACATTCAACTATGATAACCATAGATAAATGCTGCCATTTGCCATCTAATCTTCACAAGTAGCCTCTTCCTCAATATTTGTGCTCTATTCACACTTTTTAATAGTCTGTTTTCATTTGCTTTTATAAAAATTAGCTGTAGTTATTAAAAAAAACCAACATTCAAATTACAAATGATATTATCTTCTATGTCAAATGCTCCAGTGGCTTTTACTGATATTAAAAGGAAAATGGTGAATCTTGGTTTACCTTGTATAGATTGCATTCCCCATCTACTGCCTGTATATTTATTATCAGAAATTGGGAGGTTCCTGTTTCCTTTTTCTCTATTTAAGTATAGTGGTTGTTACATTTAACATTGAATGCACAGATTTCTGAAATGAAAGAAATTATTCTGGGGAAAGGGAATTGTTAGTGTAATATAGCAAAGATCCTCTATATCCAGAATCTTTCATGACAAGAATCTTTCATGTGATATCATATTTTCTTTCTTTATTAATTTTTAAAAATTTATTCATCTCACACCCAGTATCAGCTCTCCCTCTCCTCCCAGTGCCTCGTCACACAGAACCTCCCCTCAACCCTTTGTATTCTTCTTTGAGAAGGAGGAGCCTCTCTCTAGTTATTACACCCCAACCAGAGTGCTGTAGGACTAGACACTTTCTCTCCCACTGAGACAAGACAAGGTAGTCTATTTAGGGGAATGGTATCCACAGGCAGTCAGGCAGGCTGGCAAAAGATTCAGGGACAGTCCCTGCTTGTGTTGTTGGGGACCAAGCTGCTCTTCTGCTACATATGTACAGGGGGCCTAGGTCTAGCCCCTGCTTATTCTTTGGTTGGTGATGTACTCTCTGGGAGCCCACAAGACTTCAGTTTAGTTGACTCTGTTGGTCTTCCTGGTAGTCCTTGTCATCTTTGGGTTCCTTATTCCTTCTCCCAAATCTTCCATGAAGATGCTCTGAGATCCTTCTAACATTTGACTGTGGGTCTCTGCATCTCATTCATTCCATTGGCTGTTGGGTGGAGCCTCTTAGGGGGCAGTTATGTAGATTCTGTTTGCAAGCATAACGGAGTACCACTAATAGTGTCAGAAATTAGTTTTGCCCATGAGATGGGTCTCAAGTTGGCATAGTCATTGGTTGGCCATTCCCTTAATCTCATCTCTCTCTTTGCTCATACATATCTTGTAGACAGGACACAGTTAGATTGAAGATTTTATGACTAGGTTGCTGTTCTTATCCTTTCACTGGGAGTTCTGCCTGGCTACAGGAAATTGCCATTTTTAGATTCATACCCCTTATTGCTATGAGTTTTTGATCTCAGCCATTCTGATGGGTGTAAGGTGTAATCTCAAACTCATTTTTACTTGCCTTTCCATGATGACTAGGGTCATTGAACATTTCTTTAAATGAAGGCTTGGGTAATTTTGCCTCATCAGCTAACGTCTAAAAGTCATAGCAAGGGCACATTAAGGGACATCTTTGACATTGAAGACACAAAAAGAAAGGTGCATATTGCTGGAAATCCAAGATGAAAGTGGACTCTGATATATTTTCACAGTTTACCTCTTCTATCTGCCCCAGGGATAAATTACCTTCGTTTTCATGAGACTTGACTCTCAGTATGTAACTTAATTTGGGGGACGATATAGGATCTTGATTTAAGGGAACTCAGTCCATGTGTTGGTCAAAAAAGTATGGTGACATCAAATACAGTAAGAAATAGAATAAAAAAAGAAAAAAATTTAAAAAGAATTATTTATTTATTTTATGTATATGAGTACAAGAAAGAGGCATCGGATTTTATTACAAATGGTTGTAAACTACAATGTGGTTGCTGGGAATTGAACTCAGGACCTCTGGAAGAGCAATTCAGTGCTCTTAACCACTGAGCCAACTCTCCAGCCCCAGAATGTCTCTTCTCTTTCACAAGTTGAACTAACAAAACCATGAGGTGTATCAGGCAAAAAGGAGAAGGTAAAAAGATACAGCAAATTCAGTGGCCACAGCTAAACTCACTGGTGAACAGAATTGAGTCAACAAAGAAGCCTCAGAGGTGGAAAACAGCCATGCAGAATGAAAACCAAAAGGTATTTGTTTACATGGGTCATAGTAATAAAAGTATAAAAACATTTAATTTTAAAAGTCTATGCAATAAAAAGACAAGCTTTGTAGCTTCCTGTTTTTGTTAGTCTTTAGGGTTCCTACGATTCTCAGTTTTGTTCCAGTTCTATTTTCTGTGAGGCTAAATCACTTTTGGTTAAAATTCTTTGTCTCTTTTTGTTTGAGTTAATAGTCTTTTTCTCTCAAGAGAATGGAATCTGAACAGCTTAATCAAAACCCACAATTCATTTCAACATTATATCCAAAAGAAAAAGGACACTGGACAGAATTAAACAGGCAGGAAGAAGTCTACACAATTGCAGTGGGAGTCAAGGCTGTTGCAGAAGGAGAGAGGGGTCTCTGAGTCATAAGGCAAAGGCAGATTAGTTTTAAGCCTTGAAACAAGGCAGTGGGAAAGTCCTAGAGGCCTTTCAGGGAATGAGGTAATGTGATTAAGACACTGCTGACAGGAGCTCATGGAGGTTAGCCTTCTTCCTTCTCACAAACGGAGGGAGGCTGGGCCTTTTTGGATGATTACATTTTAAAAGACTGCATCTGGGTCTTCCAGAAAGCTATTGAGCTGTAAACAAGCAAAGAGCCTGGGACAAAATTTTTATCTTGAGAGGCAGGTAAAGAATTTACAGTAACTAGCATTCAGAAGTAAATGCTCTAAGAAGCATGAGTCAGGGGCATATAATCTGGAAGAAAATTGGTTAATGTCGAGTCAGACTCAGGCAGCTTTAAGGTCAAGGGCATTTTATCATTTATCTTTGTGATAGTGATCCTGGCAACTAAGCTTATGAGGAATAAGCAGTAAGAAGTCTGCAGGAATCCTGGAGTTTTCTTGCTTCAAAATTGCCTTCAGGAGTTATTCATAGTTTCTAATTCATTGACTATAACAATCAACATTTTGAGAACAAATTGCATAGTTTACACATAAATAAATCTTTATTTAATAATTCTATTAATTTTGTCATTTATTTGGTAGTTATGGATTATGTATCTTCAATATACTAGGCACTGGTCTAGTCAGTACAGATTTTTAATCAGTAAATAAAATATTCAAGATGTTCTGTAGGCCTAGAGAGAGTTCAGCCATTAAAAACAGTTGTTATTGCTCTAGGGCACTGACTTCGGCTTCCAGCCTCCACATCAGGTAGGTCATGACTGCCAGTCCAATAACCTTCTTTTGGATTCTGCACACACCCGGCATTCACACACATGCATGTACACACAGATTATAAAAATAAATCATTAGAATGTTCTATAATCATGAATATAGGAGACCAATAAGGAACAGAACAAAATTAATGAATTTGTGTGTAGTAAAACATTTGCCGGTCTGTTCCATGAAGAAAATGAAAACAAAGGAAGAATATACTATCTCTATCATAGGGACACATGCTCAATGGTTGGACCTCCAGAAATTGTTCACTTTCTGGATAATTGCTGAGTTTAAAGGACTCATTGTAAGAAAAAGAATCAGAGGTATTTATCAACCTTGAATTATTAACTTTGAAATATCTTTCTAAAATGTATTTTTTTATTATTTGAGTGTTTTTCACAAAATTATTCATCATTTACAGATTAAATAATCTTAATTTGCTTAATATTTAAAGCATTTATTATTATTTTAATGTATAACAAGGGCATCTAGTTAACTTTTGTAGGAGACCATGGGTCATATTTTATTTTAGACTTTTCCATATTTAGAGCTTTTCATTAATGCAAGGATTATTTTTTGAATTCAATTTTTTAAAATGTAAGTTTATGCATAATTTCATCATCATCACCATAATGCTACTTGTAGAGAGTTCTTTCATATCCTCTTACATAAACTCTCAAATATGAGACTAGGGAACTCAAGGCGAGCATATGAAGGCACTGTATACATATCAAAGAACTCCCAACCTAAAAAGTTTATATTGGTTAATGTGGCTATTGACCTCATCATAAGTATTTTGAACCAAGAAAATTTACAAATTATACACAAAACCTGTGAGAGATTCTGGAGTTGCCCGTAGCACTGGTAGGTAGCTATGAGTGTGTTTCCAGAAGGAAGAAAATATCCAGGATAAGCCAAGCAGTAGAGAATAGAAACTCTTTGAAAAGCTCAGTCTGTGCACCTTGGCTTCCTTCCTGAACTAGTGCAAGACCAAGCTTCCTGATCCTGATAGAAGTCTCAGCTTGGTAACTTCCCCATGACAGTGAGCTGCTGTACCCCATTTTCCAAGTGCCTCTAGAAACTAAATCCTCATGCACATCTATCCTTTTTATTGTGAGATATCACACTAATTATTTTTACGTTTGTGTTACAAAATTTTCTATCATAAGAAGCGATCAATTTCAAAAGAAGTAAACAATAAATCTCAGATTTCACAGTTCTGTGATTTCAGGAAGTACAGTCTATTATTTTTGTAAAAATACTCCTGTGTTCAAATAATGTCAAAATGATTTCCAGTAAATAAAGACAAGGCACAAGGGAAGTAATTATTTCAATGTGATTCCATCCACATTTGTTGAAAGGGTATTTCTTGATACTTGTACATATGGTCAGTTTTAAAAAGAGTGGTATGTGGTTGTACTCCCATTTTTTTTTACTTGACTGGTTAGCTATTTACTCTTTGGCTTGTTGATGGCTTCCCTAATTGGATAGAAAAGGTGTAGTTACTCACCACACTATAAAATATTGAAAGGTGACACAGAAGAGAAGCACTTTACTGGTCTCGTGGGGGAAGAAAATTGCTTATCTGTAATTGTTTTGCTCTCTGAAGAAATATATCAGACTGCCATTTCCACGTGAACTTTCTGGATATAGTGCGACCCACTATTTTAATGTCAACAGAAACAAGCCCTTGTAGAGTGTCTGCTTTTTTTGTATGCTCTAGTTAACCCAAGGGACCTTTCAGCTGTAATTTGCCAAGAAAAACTGCAGTCTGACATTCGGGAGGTATAGGCTGATTTCTAAGCCATGTTGTAGCATTCAGAGTGATAAATTGTGGGCAAAAGCAAGGCAGAGCGGGAGAGAGAGGTAAATCACTTAGTGCTCTCTTCAGTGCTCACTAATCATCCCAGGGGCAAACAACTTTCAACACTATTGGCTGTAAAAAGCAAACAGGAAAAAAAAACCGAGCAAGCAAGCAAACAAACAAACACCAGCTTCTTACTCAGAGATTATGTCAGTTCAGTTCAAACTGAGCCATGCATTTCTTGCATTGTCTTTCCCGATGAGTACTAACTCTGGAGTCGAAATGAAACCGGAGATAGAGAGGGTACTGGATTCCTCAAGTGCACGTGTGCACTGGAGAAAGGAAATATTAACTGGAGCATGGTGGTAGCCAACCACAGTCATCTCCCCTCGCTTTCCTCAGGGCTCCACTCTGCACTTTGCCTCCCAAGCTTAGGAACAGTGCAAATACCAACCAGTGTACATAGAAATGAGTTCATCAAGGTCCACGTGCTGAAGACAATGAATGTATCTGAGAATCGTCCTTTCTGGGCTGAGAGACACAGAAACTCTGTTTGCCCTTGGGCATCCCTGAATGTGACAGGGCACACAGTCTTCCACAGGAGCATCTCTGAAAGAAGAGACTCAGTAATCACAGACAGAATTGGGGCAGTTCACAGAGGGATAGGCATGTAACTGCATCTTTCTTTCCGTTTTCTTTCTTTCTTTTTCTTTTTTTTTGTTTTTAATTAGATATTTTCTTTATTTACATTTCAAATGTTATCCCCTTTCCTGGTTTCCCCTCTGGGAAAAAAACCCTCCCCCAACCTCCTCCTCCTCCCCCTGCTCACTAACCCTGGTCCTGGCATTCCCTTACACTGGGACATAGAGCCTTCAGAGGACCAGTGGCCCCTCCTCCCATTGATGACCGACTAGGCCATCCTCTGCTACATATGCAGCTGGAGCCATAAGTCCCACGTTTCTTAACAGTTCACTTGCTAGAGAATACACAATGGAGCCATAAAAAAGTGATACTTCGGAACATAGGGCAAATTTACCCTCATTACAGTGGGTGGGGGCTTACATTTGGATTTCTCATTGTCTTTATGCTTCTGCTTCATCCTTGAGATGTTAAAATAGGGAGTACCATGAGTCAAGTGTCAGGTCCCCAAATACGGGAAGGCAAACTGAAGTCCCATGTACCATATAAATATGGTTGTCTTCTTGTAGTCTTAGTGGAGAGGCCTGTGTCCAGGTCCAGGTCTTTGTGCTTGACTTTAGGGCCAAGATGTGGGAGTGGGTGGACAGGGGAGCAGGGTGGGGGGAGGGTATAGGGGACATTCGGGATAGCATTTGAAATGTAAATGAGGGCTGGTGAGATGGCTCAGCAGGTAAGAGCACCCAACTGCTCATCCAAAGATCAAGAGTTCAAATCCCAGCAACCACATGGTGGCTCACAACCATCCTTAACAAGATCTGACTCACTCTTCTGGAGTGTCTGAAGACAGCTACAGAGTACTTACATATAATAAATAAATAAATCTTTTAAAAAAAAAAAAGAAATGTAAATGAAGAAAATATCTAATAAAATAAGTTTTAAAGAAAGAAAGAAAGGAAGGAAGAAAGGAAGAAAGAAAGAGAAAGAAAAGAAAGCTAGCTCTCTGAACATTGTTGTAAATTCCTTTAATACCCTCCACCCATGCCCCATTGGTCCCAAGAAAGTATCTCTTCTAAGTACCAGTTCTCAGTGGGCTGGCATTGACTGTACCAGCAACCCTTGGTCTCTCAAGCAGTCCTCAATTAGGTACTCTTGTAGGAGATGGGGTGTTTGTTTGTTTGTTTGTTTTAATATCAAAAGAATTTATTTTTTTATTAAAATCTCAATGGCAAAAAAAAAAAATTTTGTATAGCCTGAATATTAATCCCCTGTTAGATGTATAGCTGGCAAAGACTGCCTCCCACTCTGTGAACTTCGTGTTTGCTGTGTTCATCATTGCACAGCTGGGCAAAAGCTTTTTAGTTTTATGAAGTCTGATTTGTCAGTTTGGGGCTTTAATTCTTACGCAAATGGAGTCCTGTTCAGAAAGTCCTACCTTATACCTATCATGTAAGACATTGCCTATCTTTGCTTCTAGCAGTTTCAGTGTTTCTGGTTTCACATTAGGTCTTTGATCTGCTTGGAGTTAGTTTATACACAAGGTAATAGATGGGCCTAATTTCAGTCTTGTGCAGGTGGATATCCAGTTCTTCTAACACGTTTGCTGGAGGCGCTGCCTCTTCTGCAGAATATGTTTTTAGCATCTTTGTCAAGTATTAGATGATTATAATTATGTGTACTCACACTTGGGTTTTAAATTGTGATCTCTTGGTGGACACATCTGCTTTTGTGCCAGTACCATATTGTCTTGATTACTATGGCTTTCTAATATAAATTGAAGTCTGGAATGGTCATCCATTAAGAGTGTTTTGGTTGTCTGGGGTCTTCCGTTGTTCCATCGGAAATGTATGTATAGTTTGTCAAGAGTGAGATAGAGGCTTTGATTCTGTAAGTGATCATTTCCACAATAATTATTCTACCAATCTAGTGTTTTTATTGGTTTCTTCAGAGGTTTAAAGTTTTCATCATAGAGGTAGTTCATGTCCTTTGTTAGGTTTAATTCTAGTTATTTTATGACTTACGGTAGAATTTTGGGGAACTCTTATGTATAATATCTTACTTTTGCTGCCCAAATAGGCATAAGTAGGGGGGTTTCCACTTGAGCATGTAACATCTCCAGGGTATACTCTTTTTTTTTCAATTTTTATTAGATATTTTCTTCATTTACATTTCAAATGCTATCCCAAAATCCCCCTATACCCTCCCCCCACCCTGCTCCCCTACCCACCCACACCCACTTCTTGGCCTTGGCGTTCCCCTGTATTGGGGTATATAAAGTTTGCAAGACCAAGGGGCCTCTCTTCCCAGTGATGGCAGACTAGGCCATCTTCTGCTACATATGCAGCTAGAGACACAAGCTCTGGGGGTACTGGTTAGTTCATATTGTTGTTCCACCTATAGGGTTGCAGACCCCTTCAGCTCTTTGGGTACATTCTCTAGCTCCTCCATTGGGGGACCTGTGTTCCATCCAATAGATGACTGTGAGCATCAACTTCTATATTTGCCAGGCACTGGCATAGCCTCACAAGAGACAACTATATCAGGGTTTTTACAGCAAAATCTTGCTGGCATATGCAATAATGTCTGCGTTTGGTGGCTGATGATGGGATGGATCCCCGGGTGGGGCAGTCTCTATTGCTGGTAGGATTGCAAGCTTGTACAACTACTCTGGAAATCAGTCTGGTGGTTCCTCAGAAAATTGGACATAGTACTACCAGAAGATCCAGCAATACCTCTCCTGGGCATATACCCAGAATATGTCCCAACTGGTAATAAGGACACATGTCCCACTATGTTCATAGCAGCCTTATTAATAATAGCCATGGTACACACTCTTAAAACTGACTTTCCCTTCTCCAGAAGCCACAAATTGGCTAAGGATCATCAGTCAGAGATGGGGAGATATAAGACTCACCCATCTCCATGGTAGAACATTTATTAGCTTGATTTTGTACAGGTCATAGGCAGGCAACCACTAAGGTCCTGAGTATATGGTAGTCTTGCCATGGCCAGAAGACAATCAAACTACCTTCCATGGTGGTCCATAGATTTGTTAGGAGGGATTGATTTTGATGTCTCATTTATGTTAGAGCACTCCACTGACACTTGCCCTTTGGATTTTTGACCAGTTACTAATTTCTGCATTCACTACTGGGCACTTCACAAAGAAACCTCTATGATGAGGTCAGAGAGTTGCATTAATCTGAGAATACAGAGTCACATACTTAGAAAACAGTTTGATACTATGCTCCACTGGCATTAATAATAATAATAATAATAATAATAATAATAATAATAATAGATTCACATTCTGATTTTTTTTGTAATTTTCATTGTATCTTCACATATGGATTAGACCTTAAATCCAATCAGAAAGAAGCTGGTTACCTATAAGTTTTATTCCACTATTTCACTTATAGTCTTATCTTGCCATGCTGGAATTATTGTTCATATTGGCTCACACATAGTTGAGACTGTTTATGCCTCCCCCACCAAATAGCCTACATAATACCTTCTGGTATTATGAAAACTAGCCACCAATGAGGAACCCTCTTGGTCATATCAACTTGACGTTTCTGTGTCCTATGACCAAAGCGTGTGGTGTCTTTAGCAAAAGAACATTTTAACGAATAAACTTAACTGATAGAAAATAACAACAATAACAACAACAACAACAACAACAACAACAACAAAAAGAGGAGTCAAGTTCTAAAAGGAAAACACTCTCTGGTTATCAATTCTAAATGCATCCTAAAGGTCCAGAAATAGAGGAACTTATAAATGTCGCCTTGATTCTGCAACCAGGAAATATTTTCTTTTGTTCATGGATTCCTACTATATTTTGAGTGCATTTGATAAATTATGTACTTCCATAGATGGGTTTTTATAATGTATTTTTTCCAATGATTTTGGATGAGACATAAATATATTAAAATAATTTTATTGTGTATGATTCCTAGACAAAATGAATAAGGGCTGGGGTCAGTTGGCTGTGGAAATAAAGTACAGAACCACATGGTGTATATTTCCCGTTTCCTGTGTTTCTCTTGTGAAAGGTAAATTCTACAGTCTAGTTCTCTACTAGTACAAATCAGAAGTCTGGTTCTCTCTGAACATTCTATTCTGAAGAATGAAACCTCTTGGTTTATTTTCTACTATTTTTTTTTTTTTTCAGAAGAGGGGAGCATACGTGTGTTAAGCAGGAGTAAATAGCTACCCACATTTGATCAGAGATACCTTAAAACTAGATTGATTGAGAATGAAATCTATACCACACAAAACGTGTAAAGGCACAGAGTTAAGGCTTCTGTAACTGCCTTTTTTCAGGGGAGTTATTGAGAAATATATCACAGGATTAGATGCCATGTAGAAGCTGAAATGTGCAGATGTATGAACAGCAGTGCATAATTTTAGAAGACAGTCATCTTTGAAAATCAAGTTCACACCACGCCTGTACTAGCAATTGTTTGTGTGCCATTTCATTTCTGAGATTTTAAAATTGATTAGCCGTGTCATTTCTTTTATGATCCGCTTTTTTCATTGACTTGACTGATGGATTAATTTATGCATCAAAGTCCATGTGTCTGTTTTATTAATTTGAAAATAATAGAAAATAACAATACAGTAATGAAACATGCACACACTGGGGAATAAGTTGGTGTCACTGAAACTGCAGAACACAAGGTAAAGGAGGACCTATCTAGGTATGATGTCATCACCTCACATGGTAATAACTTCCACATTCTGTGCAAACACTGCTGACCATATAGAGACACATATTTAGTATTCTTTGCATTCAGCAGAATGCAGTAGCAAGGGTTTTGGCTGACATATATATTTTTAATGTTTTTACTTTTGCCCTCTCCTATCCTCTTTTGAAATTCTTATACACTGGAGGTTTTGCTTAGAGGTTTGAATCGACTCCCAGAACCCCCCTCCCTGCCAAACAAACTCGGGCAGGGCAGAGGGGCATCAAAAAATCCCGAGGGCTTGCTTGTATGCTTGTAGTATGGAAGTTTGAATAATTTATTTTTCTTCTTAGTACATTTGCCTTTTTTTTTTTTTTGCTTTATTGTACAAAACACTCTATTTGATCTTTAGAAATGCAAAAGAGTATTTTGGTGTGGGTAAGTAGCTGTGGTTTCTCCATTTGTTATAGCTCACAATGGAGCCGCATACTAAAATGAGAGCGTGAACACTTGTTGGGAGTTTTGCTCTCAGGCAGACGAGTGCGTTTACTGCTTATTGCTCAGATGGAGTGTGGAGTATAGGCAAATTATTCTACTTGTGGTAGCATTCATCTCAGGGCTTGGGTGGATGACTCTTACTTAGTAGATTTTCATTAAGATGCAGTGAATGATGCACAGTTTGTTTCAGATAGTTTTGATTTTAGAATGCCCTGAGTAAATGAATCTGTCTAGAATATTATTAATTTGACTGTAGGGTTGAACTCTTTTGACTTAAACTTCCAGTGGCAAAATCCAGACGCTGTACTTTATTAGTAGAAGGTTTCACAGTATGGCTTTACTCCCATTCCCTTGTTTGTAAGGTGCCCAATAGAATTCATAACAGATCCTTAGCAGTGTATGCTTTATAACTTCATGAGAAGATTCAGTGAGTTATACATGACTCTTAAACATGAGACACACAATGGAGACTCAAAACTATTTTTGGAGAAAAGATTATATTATAAGATTATTAAAACTCTGTAGTACTATTAATGGCACTATGAAAAATGATAAGGAAAAAGACTTTGTTTCAATAAATATAATGCTCAACTGTAAATTATACTTATTACTAAAGTCTCAGGTGTCTAGTTTTTTAAAATTAGTTTTGAACTCTGTTCCTACTTCTATATGGTGTTTTGAAATTTGAAGAACAACATAAATTCAGTGACCTTGCCAGTTTTAAGCAATGAGCCCCTTTCTGGGTCAGGGGAAGTTGGATCTTAAAACCCAGAAACAGGAAGCAGGCTGTGATCTTACAGCATAGTGATGGGTGTTCAGGTGATGTGTTTAGGAATGTTTTTAACTTGAGTCCAATGCTCAAATTGGCCAGGAACCAGTCTCCGAGTTTATATAATATGAAGAGTAGACACTGAGAAAACAGAGCCATTGTGAAGCAAGTGTTTTTCTTTGTTGTGTAAGTAATTGTGTAGAAAATAGATACGTTCTACATTGTAATAACCTGCATGCTATCATTTGGCAAAATCCAGTTGTAAAAGCTGAATCTACACAACTTGAAGCTTTATACTATTTATTCCTAATTCCATTCTTTAGTTTGTTTTCAGTTTCTAGTAACTGTTTTCCTTCTGCAGTTAAGAAGCTGTCAACATTAAGTTTTATTGTTAAGATATGAATATGTAATTTTACTTTTACATCTTGGTGGGTGTGATTTGTGTTAGATTTGTCTATGTGTTAGAACAAATGGTTCGTAGTGAGTTTCAAATCACTATAGACTCAGACTATATCAGAACTTGTGTGCTTGATACTGCTGTCAGGTCCAGAGAACTCAACTTCTCTGTGTTGAATTAAATGAGGCCAAGAATATTGCCCAACTCATCTTAAAATTTCTGTGTTTTTATTTATATGTATGTGCATGTGCGTGTTCATGTGCGTGCGAAGAGAGGAGAGAGAGAGAGAGAGAGAGAGAGAGAGAGAGAGAGTGAGAGAGAGAGAGAGAATGTTCTGCATGTTTAGAAACACTCAGAGGCTCAAAGCTTATGTCAGCTTCCTGAGAGTTGGGGTTGCGGGTCGTTGTCAGCTGCACAACACCGATGCTTGGACCTGGACTTGGATCCTGTGGATTACCTGGAAGGATCTGTAGTTGCTAAGCAATCTCTTCAACCCCATGCTTACTTCACTTTTAAAATTTTGCAAACAGTAACCATATTTTAGTTTCACGACACGTGGAAAGCTTTTCTGACGGAATACTATTTTTGCTTTTATGGAATTAGCACGTTGTATTAAACATGGTGTGTTGCGCTGAAGGCCAGAGATCTTGGGTGTGGCTCTTTCTTTGGAAGATTTTTCAAGGCTGAGATGGAACAAGAATTAAAATGTTGTTACCTTTACATTTTCTTTTACCTTAGGGCATGACAAGTCTTGCCCTACTTAAATTTGCCACAGTTATACCCTGAATGTTGAGATTTCTGATTTCATGAGAGTAACTTCTTTGCAGCAGTCTTGAAGTTCAAACCTTGAAGGTATTCAGGCTGTGTGAGATTACCAATTCTTAGGCACGTACTTCTGTCTGCTCCACAAGAGCTCTGCTCACACAACCGCACAACTAATGACTGATTGAAACATATGTTATACAATGATTTTTTTTTAGTGTCTGTATGTAATAAATACAAAGCTATTTAGCAAAACACAGCTAGATATATCTCCTAACATATCAGAAACAGAACCATTGTCTTGCAATGACAGTAGTAGCTCTCCTGTGGGATGAAAGACATTTTAGAAAATCCAACTTCTAAATATATACACTGAAGTTTTGTGTGTATCCAGCAAGCATAACTTTTAAACGTACACATGATTAAATTATATCATGTTGAAGTAATTTTTGTGTTCCAAAGGATGTTTGTGAAACTAAAAAATATAATTAAAACAATTTATTTTTAAATAAGTTTTAACAATAAAATATTATATATTGTAATTTCTGCAAAAATAAATTTATAATTTTTAGAAATTTTAAAAAATGTTTCCTGGCATAAGTATAAATGTCAAAAGTGAAAAAGAAGAACTTTTACATGTTCTTTAAATATTTCTCCTTATGTGTATGTTTATATGTGTGTGTGTGTGTGTGTGTGTGTGTGTGTCACATGTACATGTGTGCATGTGGTAGGGAGGGTTGGTTTACATGTGTAGATAAAGGCCAGCGGTTGATCCTAGCTATTTTCTATCACTCTTACCTTTTATCTTTCTTTTTATTGTTTTTCTTTGGTTTGCTTGTTTTGGTGTTTGTTTGTTTGTTTTGGTTTTTTTGGTTTTGTTTTTTTTTGTTGTTTTTTTTTGCAACAGGGTTTCTTACTAAAACTAGACTGGCTTACCAGACAGCCCATAGATTCTGCCAATCCCACCTACCTATTGCATGAGTTGCATACATATGCCAATACATTTCTGCTTTTACTTTCATGCTCAGGCTTTGAATTCATGTATGAAATGATGTGTAGTGAGCACTTAAACCACTAAGCCATTTTATAATATTTTGCTTTTTACTATAGCATATAACATTAATATTTTCATAAAAGAATGCCCATCAATACTATCCCCAAACCAAACTCTGGATGCTGTCAACACAGATATTCTCTGTGACTTACTTCATAGCAACATGACTTTGATATGGAGGTCAAAATTCACTCACCTCTTGAGTTGTGAATATATTCTAGAATTCTGTTATTGATGCCTTAAAACAGTGGTTTAAAATCATTAAAAGGATTATACTCTGCTTAATATTCTCTTTCATTATCGTTCTATTTAAATTAACATAGAAATTACTAGAGAGATAATTCAGAGGTTAACAACACTGAGAGCTCTTCCAAAGTACCAGTGTAGAAGGCCCAGCACTTACTTGGCAGCTCACAATCACCTTTAGCTACAGTTTCAAGGGCTCTGCCAATTTCTTATGTCTGTGGACACTAGACACATGTGACACATGGATGGATATTCATGTAGGCAAGACTACAATACATAAAAAATAGTAAATTGATATATTTTAATGAGTTAGTTAATTGTTGTTCTTAGTGCCTGTTCGATTGCTGTTCTGTATAGATAGTATTTTCCTATGGCAGTGAGTTCAAGATTTTTCTCTACTTTTTCTTCTATTAGATTTCGTGTATCTAGCTTTATGTTGAGGTATTTGATCAATGTGGAGTTGAGGGTTTTTGCAGGTAGATAAGTATGGATCTATTTGCATTATTCTACATACAGCCATTCAATTTGACCAGTACCATTTGCTGGAGATGCTGTCTTTTTCCAGTCTGTAGTTATGACTTTGCTGTAAAACAAAACAAAACAAAGCAAAAACCAAAGAAAGGCAAGAATCAAGGTATGTGAACTTTTTTCTGGGTCTTCAGTTAGATTCCAATGAGATCACCATTTCTGTTTATATGCCAACAGCATGCTGTTTTTATTTCCATAGCTCCGTAGTATAATTTTAATTTGGGAATGATAATACATCCAACAGTTCTTTCATTATTAAGGAATTCTTTAATTATCCTGCTTGTTTGGTTTTTTGTTGTTGTTGTTGTTGTTGTTGTTGTTGTTGTTGTTGATGTTGGTGGTGGTACTTTTTTCCCTCTTTCTTTCTGTTCTTTTTGCTGGTATGTGTGTGTGCATATTTGTGTGTGTGGCATGTTTGTGCGTGTGTTTTGATCTGAAGCTAAGAATTGTCTTTTCGTGTTCTATGAAGTATTGTGTTTCAAGTTTGATAGGGATTGCATGGAATTGGTAGACAGCTTTTGTTATAGTGACAAATTTTACTATATTTATCTTACAGACAGTTCCTTGTACATTGAAGGTCTTTCCATCTTCTGATATCTTCTTCAATTTCTTTTTTCAATGACTTTTTTTCAATAAAGTTTTAACAGGCATTTGCTTATTTGCGGCTATTAACTTATGTTTTCTATAAACAAGCTGTAATTCCTATAATGACAGGGGTTATGTATAGTGTAAGGGGCTATGTGGAAAGATTGTCTCTCTAGGAAGGGAAATAGACATATATGGATGGGGGTGGGGTTGGAACAGAAGGATCAAACACAAAGGAGTAGGAAGAGGAGAATGTGAGAGGCAATATGAGGGATGCTAAAACTAAGGACCAGTTGAAGATTTGTATTAAAATATAATATAGTAGAAGCTTCCTAAGCTATACACACATATAAAGATGATCTAAATGAAATTGCTGAATTGGGAGATGGAGCCCCAACTGGCCATAAATCATTACCAAATGATACCCACAGACCTGATTACTATGTGCAGACAATCTAGTCATTAACCAACGGGGCACCATGGGAACCTCCAAACAACTGGGATTGTTTCATATTGCTTACCACAGATGAATAATAAGGCCCTAGGGCTGATGACAATAACTACAGAACTTTCTGAATTTGGAGAAATTCAGCCTTTAGCCTTATTCACTAGTCTTCATGGTACTGAGAGGTACTTTGCCCATTATCAAAAGAGAAAGATATACACCAACCTAGCTACAAAATCTGTGATCTACAATGGTGATCTACCTGCAAGATTCACTTTTGCAACAGTGACACAGAGCTAGTTGAAGTTTCCTCTTTGGTAGAGAAGAACAATTGCAGAGACCCACAACTGACTAATGTGCAGAGTGAAAGATGTTAGAGTACCCAGTCCTAAAAGGGATGTCTCCAGCAAATCTTTCCCTTCAGGCCTCAGAGAACCCTTCAGAAGAGGAGGCCGAAAGACTATAAGAGCCAGCAGACATGAAGGAAACAAGGTCCTCTCAACACATCAGCACTGATACATATATGAACTTATAGAGACTGTGGCAGCATGAATAGTGTCCCATAGGCCTGGACATAATGGGACCCAAGCACTGAGAACAGAAGTAAAAACAAACCACATCTCATGGAAACAAGCCACATCCCTAACCCAGATGCTGTGTACAATTAGTAACTGCTCACAAATGAATAATTAGTTTCCTCCAATGGAGGAATACTATATTGGGTATACAAACCACTCTTAAGGCCAGAACCCATGTCCAACACTAGATGGTCAACACAAAATAAGCTCAATGGCAGTTTGGGATGTTCATATTTTTTCCCTCTTCTTACTTTAGTGATCCTTTGCATAAATATGATGGTTTCTGAATTGTAATTTTTATGGGATTTTATATGTGTGAAAACATAAATATTTGCATTTACAGGTGTTTCTTTAGCTTTTTCTTTGACTTTTTCTTTTGCTTATTTGTTTTGTTTTATTCTGGCTTGTTTTTATTTATTTATTATTATTATTATTACTATTATTTTTATTTAGATGCCTGTTTTCAATTTAATGAGGGAGAGGAACAGGGTCTGGATTTGGGTAGGTAGGGATGTGGGGAATATCTGAGAGGAGTTGTGAGAATGGACTCTGTAATCGATATTCTTTAAAAAATATCTATTTGGACACCAACAACAAAAAACAAAATGAAGATGAGTTATCCTACAAAGTGATGAGTTGTGACACTTTCATTCGTATATGTGCGTGTGATATCTTCATACTTTGTTCTTATTCATTTCCACCCCATTGTCTGTTTTGCTAATTGACTTCATTCTCTCTAATAGTACTCTGGTATGGTATGTTTTCATATAATATGTCTTCCATGACTCCTTTTTTTCTCTCTTCCTACCCAAAGAATTCTTTTTCTCCCTCTTACAGTCCTTTTTATATTTTTGTTACACACACACACACACACACACACACACACACACACACACACACAGAGAGAGAGAGAGAGAGAGAGAGAGAGAGAGAGAGAGAGAGAGAGATCTTGAATTTGCATCTGAAAGGAAATATGTTGCATTTATCTTCTGATTCTCACTATTCTTTGAAAAGAACCTTTGGGAATGAGATTATAAATCTGTAATGAAATCCATGGTGGAATCTATAAAGCATAGTCTTGATGAAATGAGATATGATTCTTAAATTCTATTAAATTCATTTTTACAATTTTTCAAAAGCAGACTTCTATAACCAGACTATTTGTCATCACAAATGAAGATTTCAGGAGTTACTCCCCTAGACTAGTATTTGATGACTACCCATACAGGGTGAAGTAGATTTCCAAAATCTGCAAGAGTGAACTAGAGAAATGTCACATAGCCAGTGCTTACAGAAATTTCTACCAGCAAAGAATATGGGGAAGATTACAGAACATTCTAACATCTTTTATGCACTTCTAAATGATTATGTAAGGTTGGATCACAAAAATAAATAATAGATAAAATTATAAATCATGTAATACTTGTTGAACAAAAAAACACACAGGGGATAGGGAGGAGAAAAGGAGGAATATTAATGAGTAAGAAAGTAATTGAGTTCATATGACAATGCTGTGAGTTTGAAGAACAGGAATCTAAGTACATTTCTAATCAGTGTAAACATATTCGACAATAATTTTGTTGTATATACTTTACCAAGATATTAAGCAATGTAAGTACACAGCTACATAAAAGAATAGAAAAAAAATGGGTGGCTGGAAGAACTGCTAAAACACAATATAAATTTCACTAGTTAACTTAGAGGGTTGTGAAAATCTTGAACATGAGATTCATGGGTATGTATATGTGTGAGGTGATTACATTGTCATTTCAATGAACTGCAAAACAATTTCAAAGTCGGTTATTTACTGCTGTACAACTGGTGCTGTGCACAAGGGCACATCTTGGGGCCTAGAGACGCTAGATATTCAAATGTAACACAAGACTTTTAAAAAACAGTCTCAGCTTCTCATTTTCAATATTCTATAGTTCTTTTTGCATCATTTTTGAAGTTTAAAACGAGGAGGAAGTCAGAAGAGCAGAGAAAGTCTTAAATCGCATCAATGATTAATACTCAGAATTATTTTTGAATATATGGGTAGAAAATAATTATACACTAAAAGAAATATTTCAAAGGATAAAATTAGAGTATTGGGATAGCAAAATTATACCAACTATCATGAATTTTTTTTCCTGTTCTTCCATTTTTATATTGGAAAATTAGTGCTTTATATGATTGCTTAATATTGGCAGAGTTTTTAATTGGCTAACATAAAAATGATTCTTCTCATTCTGAAATAATTCTAATAATTATTTTACCCTAAATGTTTTCCTGTTAAATGATAAATGATTAGTACTTAAGGAGAGGCAGATGTTACATTAATCTGCTTGTGCCATATCACAAACTATCACATCCAAACAGAAGAGAAATGGGCGCACCCTTACTGGTTTTTGAGGCTGAGAAGCAGAGATGAAGTGTGGGTCAGCCTGGGAAGGCTTGCTTCCCCTGTTTCTGGATGACTCTTTGCTGTTACTTCAGAAAGGAGAGTATGTATCTGAACTGCGCAGGAGGTTGAAGACTGGCAGGAAACCAGAGGGTAGTACTTGAATGTGTTTTCAGTAAAATCTAAACATTGTCCCCATGATAACATTCATACAGGGCAGCACTTCCAAGGTAGTTAGGTTCTGGAAGCCCTTCTTCTCACAAATTAGGGCCATTATATAAAGGGATTTCTGGAGGGAGACTGTTTTGCTATGCAAGGAAGCAGTGCCACTTTTCATCAGAGGGTGCTGTGTTCGAGTTACCACACTAGAAGAAAAGCAAGCAACCTAAACATCATCAAAGCTAATATTGTGATCTCAGCCACTCAGCCTCCAAGCCTTATGAGAAACAGTTTTCTCTAGGTCTGTCTTGCAGATGTTGGATAAATCATTCGCCCTTGTAGATGTTGAATATCTTGTTCACCCTTGGATATTTTGGATAATCTTATAAATCAGTCTCATGGATTTTTCTTAGAACAGCACAAATAGGTTATAAGAATAGTTCTGTGATTAAAACGTTTTAAATTGCCTATGAATGGGACGGTAAGTCATGTCTGGATGCTTGGTGGGCAGAACAAGTTGAGACCCCAGAACTCGTGGGTGCACACCTGAGAAGGTAGGTGCCACACCAATTCCTGAAAATGCGTGCTACACTTCCCACTTAAGGAAAGGTGACCTGTGGTCACATGGGCCCAGAACAGAGCTCTCCATGCTAATGAGGCCCTGAGGCCCCGAGGGTTTAGCCAGTAAGCTTCCCTTCCCAGACATTTCTCCCTGCAACCGGTATTCAATCTCCAGGCCACCCTGAGAAGTTGGTAAGGTAGACATCCATTTTCCACAATGAACAACTAATAGACAGTTTGGAACCAAGGACTTGTCTCTTTCATCTACTGCGAACATGGGAAACACGGGACAGGCCTTTTTCCTACAGAGCCACTGCCTAATTCTCCCATTGAAGACCCATCTACACTCCCAGTCATAACTGCTGCCACGCTGAGGACAAGCAATGCTGAGCTAAGCCAGAGATTCCCCCTCCCTGCAGCCCAGGCCTCATCCTCAGCTCGCAGGCCTTTTCCATTCTTGGCTCTTCCTCGACTCCCAGTGGCCTGGATGTCCAAGAGTCCATGGTCCCAGCCTCATCAGAAGACCGGGGACCACAGACACTTTGTTCCTGACTCCTCTGTGTGCCACCCCATGGACAACTGAGTACTGGGAGGCTGTGAGGACCCCAGCTTCAGCTTTCCCACATCCCAGACTGCGTTTTCCTGCCCCTGGAGTGGTGTCTTGGTGCTTCCTCGAAGCCCAGCACCAGCCTGGAGGTGACATCGGGATAAGCACAGTTAAGCTCTGCATTTTGCTTTCCAAACAGCCTTGCCCTGTAGTGGGCAGGGTGTAAAATATAGTGCCATTGGATGACATTGAAATAAAATTGGTTAAATAACTCTAATGTAAGAATTTCAAAGCTAAAAGGGATACATTTCTCTTTGTATGTGCGTGTGCTAAATTAAGAAAACATCTAAGCAGAAAACGCTTTAAAGGAGTTTAAAAACAGTAAATGGCATTACTGCTAAAATATGGAGAAGAAAGCAGGAGGTCATTTCGAGGCAAGAGGCAAACGTATAGCTAATTGTCTATCTTACTTGATTTAAGAATAGCTAAAAAAAATAAAAAATAAAAAAGTGGGGCTTTAGCATCCTAGAAGAAAATAGATCCAGTTAATTCAGTTTCAAATGTCAATTCTTTAAATGATAATTGCTTTTGCCTCTCGAGAGGTAGATATTGAAATGTGTAATTGATAATCTTATGTAACATCTTAGCTGTTCAGTTTTGTTCCTTATCTAAAATATTTTCTATATTGTCATGCTTGTTATCAATTTTCAAAAATCAATTTGATTAATGATTAACATATTTATATAGTTGTGTTTTAATAAGTGGCACACATATCTCTCCTGGGTGGGCTGGGCTTTTGATTTTTGGGAGCTTGCTTTCTTTGTTGTGCATATGACCCCACAACTAATGGTAAATTTAAACTAAGATGAAGTCCATACAATCCCAAGGTTTGACCTTTACACAAGGATACAGTAGATCCTAGAATACGCTAAAGAAGAACTTGTTTGGATTTTGCTATTTTTGTGTTAAGTGTTCTGCAGTGACTGGACTATAGTCAGCAATTCAATACAAATACAACATTATTTTGAAGGAAAAATTTCAAATCAATCAATCAATCAATCATCTTGGCAAAGAAAGCCCTTCTATGTATGACTACTCTCCATTCTAAAGGTATTAATGGTGGAAGGAAAGTTGCCTGCTTGTATATCAATTATACTTCCTTTTTCTTAACTCATTAAGTCCCTTAAATATATTTCAAGCTAATTTTAAAAACTGCTAGATAAAATGGCTCATTATATAATCTATTATAATACATTTCCAACTTCAGAATATTAATTTTACAATGCCCCAATTCATCCTTTTCTGTGTAGCCACGCTGCATTAAAAAACATGGATAACTGCTCAGTTGTGCCTTATAACTAAGCCCTTGGATGACTTTATTTTTTCTAACAGCAATGTACAAACCTTTCAACAGGATTTATAATGCATTCTCACATTTTGCCTCCCATATTACCTAGGTGAATTTTATATCCAATTTCCTTACTGTTCCCTGCAATCCACACAAATTGGCCTTTATATTTGGTGTTTCTTGAGTATGTGATTCTAACTCCACATAGGTTATGCCTCTTTAGTACGTTCTATAACACACAAATGTCTGCCTTTTATAATACTTTATTTACACTCATTGTGTTTAATGTTGGACTTTCTAAATGTTAAATTGAGCATGCAAAGGCTGTATCTTTTGTATTCCTAGACTAATGTAAAGGGTGTTCTTTAATTTTTTTTTTTTGCTGACATAAGAAATCATAAATGTAGATAGAAACTACTACTTGTGTTTTAAACCTGACATTCGATTATGTACTTTGAACAAAAATAATATGATTAAGTGAAGAATAAATATAATTCTAATCAAAATGACTGTTAGTTTCTTTTCCTGAAAAATAGATAGTATTAGTGCTGTATGTTAGAAAAATAGATGTTTCAAATGTCTAAGTGTAAAAGAAAAGTCTTTTTAAACATCAGTTTTATACTGTGTAGAGTACATATTTTTATATATTAAAGTAATATGTGACTATCTTGTGTATCGTGGTTAGGAATGATCTGAAAGTAAGGTGCGAGGTAATTTTGGAGTGTATTGTGTAACCCAGCTGTACATATTTTGGCATGTTTGTTGTAAACTGCTCTAACATTATAGTCTAAAGTTTTGAAAGGAGCTTATTAGTGCTCTTTGATGAGCCTTGTCAGAGGATGATCAAAAATTGCAAATTTTGATTTCAAACAATAAACAAGTAGAGAAATGATTTGTAACGTTTTTAGTCAGTCATGAACCATATAGAAATTTAGATAGGAAACTAGCTTATTATTTTCTTAAATAACATGGAGTTCTACAAGAGCTTGGCTTTCTTTGCTCCTTATACAGTCAACAAGGGTATCCTTTCCTTCATACACTGTAGTATATTTCTAATTTTAAAAGTAGAGTTTGGTTATTGTCTTAGTCAGGGTTTCTATTCCTGCACAAACATCATGACCAAGAAGCAAGTTAGGGAGGAAAGGGTTTATTGGGCTTACATTTCCATACTGCTGTTGATCACCAAAGGATGCAGGACTGGAACTCAAGCAGGTCAGAAAGTAGGAGCTGATGCAGAAGCCATGGAGGGATGTTCTTTACTGGCTTGCCTCCCCTGGCTTGCTCAGCTTGCTCTCTTATAGAACCCAAGACTACCAGCCCAGGGATGGACCCACAAGGGGCCTCTCCCCCTTAATCACTAATTGAGAAAATGCCCCACAGCTGGATCTCATGGAGGCATTTCCCTAATTAAAACTCCCCTCTCTGTGATAACTCCAGCTGTGTCAAGTTGACATAAAATTAGCCAGTACAATTGACCCCTTGTCACAAAACTAACCAGTATAGTTATTAAAAGCCTGAAAAGAAAGTTAAAGTCAATGAATTTATTTATTCAATTTCTGTCTGTGTACAGAATAACAAAGAGGAACCTGTCTACTGGCTACTGATGTCTCCACCCTATGAATGACCAAACCCAGCTTCTAGAGGAGCTGATAGTGTTCAGCATTTGAACAGTAAATTTGGATGTTCAAATAGAATCAATTGTTATTCTGTTCATTCTTCCTTGACTGATGAAGAAAGTCAGACAGAGAGTGATGTGCATATTAATGACTAGTGATTCAAGAAATAGTTCAAGTGAATATTACATTCTAGGAAGTAATTTTATAGTGAATTACTGGAAAGTCTGCAGGGATAAAAAGGGGATCCTTAGAAAAAAATGAGATTTTGAGAGAATCGAAATCAAGAATTAAGTTTTATAACATATATTTGCAGTGTGTGTGTGTGTGTGTGTGTGTGTGTAGGTCAAAAGATGATGTAGAGGACTTGGTTGTCTCCTTTTACCTTTTGATTCTTGGGTATTTATTTTCTTAGGCCTTGACTTCCTATAACAGTTTTAAACTATTGAAGGTATAGACTCAACCTCCTGTTTTCCTGGTAACATTGGAAATGTAAGCATCAGTTTAGTCATTTCTCGGGATTTAAGTTAACATATGAAAAGGTGAAAGTATATTTTTAGCTCTAGCTAGAGACCTGGTTTTCCAAGCTACCTGAAAAGAGAAGGTGTACTCCTTAAATAAGATAATGTACTTTTCCTTCCCAGAAACAACACTGGCCTGTTGACTTTTCTGAGTTAAGCCCCTGTTCTAACTACCTGATTTTATGGCTGATGTAAGGGCACACTGGCTAATAAAAGGGACTTGAAGAGTGGTTACATATAGATTGGTAAATGTAGTTATAGCCTCAATGAGGTGAGCCAATCGTAAGGAAGGGGTTTCACCAGAGGTTTGGGTAATTTCTCTGATTTTATCATAATTGACAGTAGAACGGAAATTTTGTTTGTTTTGCACACCGTCTATAGATCATGTGATCATCAAATGGATCCATTGTGAGCTACCCTCAGGGAGTTGGTAATTTTGGTTGGCTAGTTGGCTGGGATTGCCTCCTCTGCAGAGAGACTGTGTTTATTTACAGTATGTAAATGATCTCCCAGGGCCTTGGTAAAAATACAGATGCTTTCTTTGTGCCTGGGTTGAGAGGGGAGGTTTTGATAAAGTATATGTCATGCCAGGGTGACCTTTCCTGTATGTGATTTACATCTGAGTGGGAAAATGGGACATATGCTCATATCCACCCTATCAGGCAACCTTTCTCAAGGGAAACACATGGCTGGGAGTACAGAAGTGAGCATGAGCAGAAGAGAAGAGGATGGGGAGATGAAGATTTTCAGGGAGGGTGGTTCATGGTGGCAGAGGAAGGAAATGGGAGACAGGGTCCTGGAAGGAACTAAGGAGGAGGGGTGGAGGAGGGTGGAGGAGGGGTGGAGAAAGGTGGAGGAGGGGTGGAAGAGGGGTGGAGAAGGGTGGAGGAGGGGTAGAGGAGGGTGGAGGAGGGGTGGAGAAAGGTGGAGAAGGGGTGAAGGGTAGTGAGAATTTAAAGGAGATGATTGCAAGTTGGGAGGGGTGAGGAGGAATCTAGGAAGGGAGGAAAGTAGGTAGTTAAGGGTCAAGAGTTGCAGGGCTATGAGGTGAAGTGGCATAGGAGTGATTGGTATTTTGAATACATTTGGCCCCCACAGACTAATATATTTGAATGCTTCATCACCAGGGAGAAGAACTATTTGAAAGAATTAAAAGGATTAGAAGACATAGTCTTGTCGGAGTAGGAATGATCTTGTTTGAGGACAGGACGTATATCACTGGGGAGTGGACCTTTAGGTTTCAAAAGCCAATGTCAGGCCTAGTCCTTCTCTCTCTGCCTAGGGCTTAGCATGTAGCTCTCAACTATTTTTCAGCACCATACTTGCCAGCTGCTATGTTCCCTGTGTTCTGATAAGGGACTAATCCTCTGAAACTGTAAGCAAGCCCTTACTTAAGTGCTTTCTTAGGAGAAATAAGAGCTGCTGTGATCATGGTGTCTCTTCACAGCAATAGAACAGCGACTAAGACACTATTATCACTGTGAATAAACACTATGATCAAGGAAACACACAGAAGAAAATATTTAATTGGGGGCTTGTTTACAGCTTCAGAGTATTAGTTCATTATCTTCACCGCAGCAAGTATTGAGACTGGCAGATATTGTGTTAGAAAAGTAGATTTGAGCTGTATCATGATCTACAGGTGAGGGAGGGAGAGAGAGAGAGAGAGAGAGAGAGAGAGAGAGAGAGAGAGAGGAGAGAGAGAGAGGAGAGAGAGAGGAGAG
>NC_034611.1:27045337-27072701 GCF_900095145.1 Mus pahari | reverse complement strand
AATAAAAAAAAAAAAAAAAAAAGAAACCTCAGAGCTCACTCCAGCGACATACCTCCTCCAACAATGCCACGCCTATTTCAAGAATACCACATGTCTTCACAATTCTCAAACAGTTCTACCAGCAAGGACCAAGGATTCAAATATAGGAGCACATGGGGACCATTTTCATTCAAGCCACAAAACCCCAGGTTATAATTGGTGGTTATTTATTCTATGTAACAGGTCAGAAGGTAGTCATACTCTTGACCAGATATCAGGAAAAGGAGAGAGAAAGGTAAGGGTTGGTGGGGAAATTGCATGGAGAGTCTGATGTGCAAGATCCCAAGACCTATCATGGGTTTCGGGACCAAATGTTTTATCAGGATTAACATTAGCAACATGGAAATGAAAAAAAGAATGAATCGACCTTCGACAAGAGCCATGTATCCTTTAATCAGAACAGTAGGGATAAGAATCTCTCCATAGAAAGAGAGACCTCACAGGCATGCCTCAGGGGGCATTATGGGCAAGGTAGTTTTGTGGGTAGAAGATTTCATCTGCAGGTCTATTTTCCTGCAGTCTCAAAGTTGTGATTACCAATGGAGGTTGGTGTGGCTTCTCAGGAGAGCAGATATTCTCAGAGGGAAAGGGAGGTTCCTTGGTTTATGAGACCACACCATCTTCCCTTTTTCCAGACCCCACTGGGCTACAGATGATACAAGCCTGTCCTTAGTTCAGGGGACCACATCCCTCTGACCAGTCTTGCCTGTGTTCCTTTATTCCATCTGAAGCTTTTGGGTCACTAGCACTTGAATTTGGGGCAAGCAAGCTTAGGTGAATTTGAGTAAGGAGACATTGCATTTGAGTCTAAATGGATATAACTTTTAGCATTTATTTATTCATTTATTTATTTATTTATTTATTTATTTAATTTTTTGATCATCAAAAACTTGAAAGGCAGGCCTCTCAGCAGCCTAGGTAAGTACGCTACAATGAAGCTGTGCACTAGCCTTTCACTGTTGCTTAAGCAGCTCTTGCTAGCTGTGCTAGTGTAGGAACGGCTAACAGGAATAATCTCACTGCACACTGTTGTAACCAAAGAGTCTCCTGTCATGTGGAAACAAACGAAGGGCTCAGAAACCAGAGCTACTGGAGAGTAATGCAGAGAGAGTAGCATAGACTTAAATGTATTTATAGAACACACGCTTTCCAATGACAGCTCACATAAGAAAGAAATGTGGATATACATTGTCCTAACTTGTAAAACAAAAAATATGACATGACATGACATAACTTTCTTGACCTAAAAGGGATATTTCTAAATATTTATAAGGAAATGTACCCATTTTCTGAACCCCGAAAGACCACCACGTAGCCAGTTCCGATGCAAATGCACGAGGGTCTTTATTCAAACTCGACTTTGGGCTGCACCACCATCTCTGACACAGCAGGAGGAGGGGGGTGAAGCCCTACGTCCCGTTTCTAGCAAGCATTTTTAGAGTCGAGCAAACAAGAAAGGGGGTTTCTAGACTGGCACTCACCTAATCAGGGGGCTACTATAGAATTTTGTTGCCCGTTAACATAATTGGCTGGTGCGGGGAGCCAAACCATAAACTTAGTTTCTGCTCTCCTCCTGATTGGTGGTTGTTAGGGAATAGAGTGCCAGGGCAGGCTTGTAACCTGGAAACTAGTCCAGGCACAGATTTGTCGGTGAGTAACCTGGAAACTGAGGTGTGATACCAGCTTGTTAGTTAACTCGAGTTCATCCTTAGGTCAGGTTTTCTAAGGTAGAGTCTAGCCTCTCAAAATATAGTATACTAGTAAATTTAAAAATGTTGTCAAAAAAAGATAGTAACCTTCTTTGAATACAGGACTCTATTATTTGAGTAAATATTGTTATCATACCAAGAGATAAAATTGGATAAGACATGCAGCAAAAATGAGGAAAAATAAATATATTGGAAGGTAAAATTAATAATTCTAATGCAGTAGTTTTTCATGGTTGGTGATAGTTATTCATGCTTTAATATTCAGTAGTTTGTTGTTCTTTTTATTTTAAAAATACATTCGCACTCTTTTTACAAAACATAGTTTATTTATTTTAATTTGTTATGTGCAGATCTGACCCAATAAATTCTGCAGTATCAATGTCCTAATGCAATTAACCCCACTTACGCGCACTTACTAACAAGGTTGAAGACGTTGTGATGATTTGCCTTTGTGGCCCAATGTCTAGCAACCTTGACTTTGCACTTTTTCTCTCTGAGATAAAATCCTGCCTACAATGTGTTATTCTTTTGTGGCTACTGTTACATTATTTGAACATGCAAAATTTCTACCTTAACAAGTGATTGAATTATGAAGTATATGACCTTCTGGCTTTATATAGTGTGATAATCAAGGTATAAACTTTCTTAGTACCCAGTTAATTAAAAGAGAATATAAATTTTAAAAGAATTCAGCATTATATGTCTGAAAGCAGTGCTAAGTTGATAATATCCTATTCAAAAAAATTTAACACTTATTATTTTATAATTTATATTTTAAATATTTTTACCATATTATCAAGTATATTTTTTACATATAATATTTTTGGATAAAAAATATGAAAATTATGCTTTTTCTCTCCCTATTTCATGAAATGTCTCAAGGGTCTACAGTTATTTGGCATTTGGATTTTGTGTAGATATAATTCACACATACATGTGCATGAATGTTAGTAAGATATGTTGTTCATTCAGTAATGTTTCAGAATTGTGATTTCTTTTCAGTAATTATTAATCTGTGTCCTTGTAAAATTTTTTTATTCTGTTTAATTTTCGAATCTACCATCATTGCTTTATCCTTATATGTGTGACTGAGTGCTTTGACTTGCTATTGATTTGTTTGCAAATATTCTAGCTCAGTTCAGTTGTTCTGCTTTTGTGTTCTGTAATATTTATTTAATAAAATCTTCAATACATACAAAACAACTCCTCCTCCTTCCACTGCCACAGGGGCATGGCCAATCCCCCTATGTGCTTATAGGCCTTTCTGGAAGAAGAAGTGTCTTGCAGTAACTCTTATTGAGAAACTGGGGGAGTCTGTGTCAATTGAGTAGTATAGGAAACCAAATTTTAGGAATCCTTAACATGTAAATAGAGCACTGTCTGAATCAGAAGATGTAATATTGTGAACAATACAAAGATTTTGGGGTTTGATTTGTTCTTTATTCTCATAGATTAGGTTATTAAAACAATCAAATTAGTTTTAGCAAAATGCAAAAGCCGCATTTTCTTTACATTCTTACATCTTAATAAATATAAGTAAAGTAGTGCTATAAATAGGACTTAAAAGAACCATAATCAATTTTCTACGAACCAGAGATGCTCAATCTACTAGTCATCTCATGCACAAGAAGTATGAAGGACTAGTGAGTGTGAAGTCAACAGGCATGTGAAGTCCTATAAACCTTCAGTGATGTGTGTCTACAGCTGTGGGTGTGAGGTCTGGACTGCACAGTGAGGATGCCAAAGGTTAGGTAGGAGAGCTAAATTCAGATTGCCTTAGGCAAATCCTGAGACAGAGGGATAACTACTTGTGACTCTTAATGAGCCTCCAGGTTTCACTTCTTGCTGAGACAGAAAGGACGAGCAAAGAATTTCTGGATATTTATGTTGCTTCAGAGTATACCTAAAATTCCTGGCACATGCTGTTATGCTTCCCTTCCCTTCCCTTCCCTTCCCTTCCCTTCCCTTCCCTGCCCTTCCCTTCCCTTCCCCCCTCTCTCTGTATGTGTCTCTCTTTTTCTCTGTCTCTCTCCTGCTTCTCCTCTTCCTCCTCTTCTTCCTCTTGTTCCTTCTTTTAAACAGTTAGAATGGTAGCTAACATGGTTAAACATTGGATGCTTTCTCCGGAAACCTGTGAAAAGACCAGGATATCTATTCTGGATCCCTTTCTCAGTGGTACAATAGAAGTCTAATCAAGGAACACTGATTGTGAGACAGAAGTAGAAATTCACTAGGAAAGAAAATGAAAATTGTTTGTTTACAAATTATATCTTTGGTTTTATTGTGTTTTATAAAAAGATCAGAATGTGTTTTGGTAGATCCAGATATGATGAAGTGGAAGGGGTACCTCAGTGTGCCCATGTTAAGGTATCCCTCTCCGCTGAGGTGAGAGAGAGAGAGAGAGAGAGAGAGAGAGAGAGAGAGAGAGAGAGAGAGAGAGAGAGGACACTTGCACAGGTGACAGGGGTGGGCATGAAATTCTAACCTTAGATAAGGAACCCTTGGCAAATAATAACTGTTTAGAACGGGAGAATGTTCTTTTTAAGGGTATGGCACTTGGTAGGTCACATTATGGTATCTTACACCCAAGAGAATTCAGTCAGCAGCCACACATTCAATTAGTTTAAAAAAGAAAGAGAATACTTCAATTCGTGGTTCAGGAGGTGGGGTTGGTCTGGGGCGAGTTGGGAAAATGTGATCAAAATACTCTATGAAATTCTTAAAGAAATGATAAAATATTATTTTGTAATTTTGAAGGAAATTATCTCTTATTTTCATAAAATTTAACCTAGTCTTCTTGAGAATTTTCTTTGTATTTTAAACAAGGCATACACCATTTACCAAAGAAAGGACAACTCAATGGGGAGAGTTGTATTTTTCTCTCCAACCCTCTTGGAGTCTGTGACACACTGGTCATGTTCTGTATGTGGGATGTGGAAGATAACTTCCCCCAGGAGCATTCCTCCCAGATAGAGCACTTATAAATTCTAATATTGTATGCATTAATTCAGACCATGTTATTGGTCATGCATTAAAATTGCAATCTAAATTAAAAAAAAAAAATCCCTGTGGCAATCATGAAGTCTTCCTGGGGTGCTAGATTGTCTGCATACGTGCTGCGATTGGTGAGTCTCCTGACAGGGGGAGTGGGGTGTCTCTGACACTTTCGCCTGTTCTTCAAATATTTTTACTCCTATTGGGTTGCCTAGTCCAGCCTTGAACTGAAGGTTTGTCCCTAGTCTTACTGCATCTTGTTATGCCATGTTTACTTGGTCTCCCTGGAAAGCCTGCTCTTTTCTGAAGGGAAGGAGGAGTGGATCTGGGGGAGAGGGAAGGTATAGGTGGGGGACAAGAAGGAATGGAGGAAGAGGAGTCTGTAGTCAGGATGCATCGCATGAGAGAATAAATAAGAAAACTGAAAAAAAAAAAAAAAAAAAAAAAAAAAAGCTGGGCATGGTGGCGCATGCCTTTAATCCCAGCACTCGGGAGGCAGAGGCAGGTGGATTTCTGAGTTCGAGGCCAGCCTAGTCTACAAAGTGAGTTCCAGGACAGCCAGGGCTATACAGAGAAACCCTGTCTCGAAAAACCAAAACCAAAAAAAAAGAAAAGAAAAAGAAAACTGAAAAAAAAAAAAAAAAAAAACCATCCTGTTTTGTTGCCATTGTTTAAGGAGTACTGCCACTGAGCAGTTGTGGACTGATGACCTCATCATTTCATGAAGTGCTGCATTAGCTTTTGTGTTTGTTAAATAGAAACATTCATGTTTTAATCTTCAGGAAGAAAATTTGGCACATAGTACTATAAATGGGATCCTACTTCTATCCATATGTACAGGTTAAAATGTACATATCTATTTCTGTTATAAATGTGTTATATGTACATTTTTGAGTATTTTGATATATAAGCATGTACTCACATACATATCTGATTTTATGTCCACTAAGTGAACATACACATTGTTTATCTTCATGTAGAACACTTTAAAATTTTGACCACTTAGTAACCCACGCCTCCCTCTGTCTATTTAATTTTTAAATTTTTTAAATTTATTTTTTACTTATTCACTTTATGTCCCAGTCATTGCCCACCTCCCAGTCACCCCCTTCTGTAACGCTTCCTCCACATCCCATCCCCTTGTCTGTTCAATTCTTGTTAGTTAGAACTCAGTCACATGGTGGTACAGGATATAGAAATTAAACTTAATCAATGCCTAGTGAATCAATTTTTAATAGTTCTGGTGTCTTCAAGTGTCTGTCTCTTACTAGCTATCTATTATCTGCACATAGTCTTTTGAAAGCTTGTATTCATTCTTTTAGCAAAGATAAACTAAAAGCTTCATTTAGGACTATATCTCAAAGTTACGGCTATTGGTTATACACCCATCCTTCCATTAACTGCCATTATAGATATTTCAGCTCCACTAACATTAAAAAAAAAAAAAAAAAAAAAAAAAAAAAAAAAAAAAAAACAGCTTTCTTTACAGTTGCACAGAGATGAAACCAGGGAAAGGTATTGAATCATTAACAGCATATTAACAAACAAACAAAACAAAACAGAGTCACAATTAAAGTATTGATTCGTAGTAACCATGCTGTTTCCATGGGCCTATTTATTCAAGTGTTTTCCCTAACAATGTTGCAAGTTTTAAATTTAGATCTTGGATTTTTTCCATTTTTTGGGGGGGGGGGGGAGCAGAGAGGGAGGGTCCTGGGAGTAGAGGACCTTTTGTCTTTGCTATCTTAGAAGTCTTCCCTCATCTCTTATCCCAGTGAACAAATCTAACGAGGAGATTGGAGAAAATGTTCCATTTGAAGATGAGGTGTCATACAATGTGTTCTGGTTTGAACGCTCAATGACTTGCAGGTTTGTTAGGTCATAAAACTGGATATTTTAATGGTACACATTCATAAAATACATAAAGGCATCTACATACCTCTAGTACTATCTACTTAACAGTGACCAATGTCAAGGTTGTGTTGCCGATACTGTTTTTAAGGCTGTTTTTTTTCTCTGCTCACCTTCACTCTGCTCAGCTTTCCCTGAAGGCCTTTCTGGATCAGTGACATAGATGGGAAGCCTGACCTCGACATTAGGCCTTTGTCAAAGGGTAAGGCATCTTCTTTTAACAAAGAAGATTGTAAGGATTTAATAGACCTCTTAGAATCATGCTTTTTTCACTGGAAACACTTTATTTTTTTTTGAAATGGGTCAAGGAAGTACTTCATTTTTATGACTGTCCTTCATGTTTCTGCCTTCTACCCTTCCCTTTTACTTTTATTTGAAATTGCTCCACTTCACTGCATTAATGATCCATTACTTCATGTGAGCAATACTAAGCACACTAAATATAATAGTGTTCAGTGAAGTAAATTTTATAAACGGATTGCCTATGTTTTACATATATATATATTACATTATATAATATATATCATATATACAATACATTGTATATTTTATAATTACATACTATATTTAATTATATATAATTAATTATATAATATACTTATGGCATATTATATATTATACTATATTATATAATATATATACTACATATATTACATTATAATATATTATTAGGTAGTATATATTAATAAATATTTTACATAGAGAAAGAGAAACAGTATTTTTATGATGACTACATTAATGACATATTTGATTTTATTTTTACATAAAGTTATTTATTGCCTTGGAGAATATGATCAGATACATTGGAGGAAGAAGACACATTTCAATAGCTTATTTCTTTTTTCACTGTATTGGGTTGAGAGATAGAAATTAGGTCCTCATGCTTGGCAGAAAGCACCTTTATCTTCTGAGCTGTCTCACTGAATCCAATGATATATATTTTCTCATTTGGAGATTATACCATTAGATTGCTGATATACTAATTATGTCTTACTATATCTTGGAGACACATTTAAAGACATATTTATTTAGTGCAGATCCACTCTTCTAAAAATAGTTTCTCAGACTGACAATAAGCTATTGCTTTTGAATGTTTTGGCTATATGTTATAAGAGAAAAAAAAACAAATTTTGATCATCATTCAAGATACACATACATAAAAATACAAGGCCAAAAGCACATGCATTAATTACTTTTCTATCACTGTAATAATGTACCATGATCAAGACAACTTATAAATAGAATGTATTATTGAGTTTATGGGTCCAGATTCTAAGAGTTCATGATTGTAGAGTGAAGCATCTTGGAAGGAAAAGCTGAGAGCTCACAACAAAAGTGGGAGGCTTAAACAGCACACTTGGTGATGCTAGGGGACTTTTGAAACCCCAAACCTGCTCCCAGTGTCTCACCTTCAGACCACACCTCCTAATCCTTCCTAAAACAGTCACTCGCTAGGGACCAAGTACTGAAATATATGAGCCTATTAGATCCATTTTTATCCAAAATATTATAGGACATGAAGTCTATAGTGAAATTATTATTGAAAAAGCTACTCATGTGGTGTGTGCACCATAAGTTACTTTTCTGGGACTAAGCTAGTTTTTTGTATTGACCTTAAAAGTTACTTGAAAATACAGAATTTTTCTGTAGTTGTATACCCAGTAGTTATATTATTCCTTTCAGAAATTAGTGTAACATGAACTTCATACCTCTACTGTGGTGTTGTTTTTACTCACTAGTATATTTAATAACAAATAAACAATTTAATAACAAACTAAGGCCAGATGTGTCTGCATATGTCTTTAAATCTAGTGCTTAGGATGTTGAAATAGGATGATTATGATTTACATGTCACTCTGAGCTACATGCGATTCTGTCTTTAAATAAACACATAATTCCCATTCATAATATATGAGAACAATATATTTAATTTAAAATTACATATATATTGATATATATTCACTTATAAATGCTTAAGAATTAAATTACAACTTCATTTTATCCAACTTTAATAATACACAGATACTATTAAATGATATAATCTTTAATTGTGATTAAGTTTCTACTGAAGTTTAAAGCATCATTGCATACCTTACTATTGGAGAGAGAGTGAATGTTGAAGCTATCTTAAGAAGTCAACTATCTAAATAAGTGCCATTTAAAATGTCTTTCCAAGATGCAGCAATAAATAATTATATTGGAAATCTAGTGATATAATATCCAAAGCATAAAATATGCATCATTGGGGTAAGATACTATTCAGGATCAAGTATAGAATGTAGGAATTAAAAACATCTTTAGTTAATATCTAAATGGTCTTTCTTTATTGCTAATAAATAATAGAGTCTTTAATTGAAATTAAGTTTCTATTGAAGTTTAAGGCATCATGGTGTATCTTATTCTTGGAAACAGAATGGATGTTGAATGTTTATTAAAAATCCAAATGAGAGCCGGGCATGGTGGCGCACGCCTTTAATCCCAGCGCTCGGGAGGCAGAGGCAGGCGGATTTCTGAGTTCGAGGCCAGCCTGGTCTACAAAGTGAGTTCCAGGACAGCCAGGGCTACACTGAGAAACCCTGTCTCGAAAAAACAAAAACAAAAACAAAAACAAAATCCAAATGAGATTTTAACAGTTCTTTTGAACAACTTCTAATGAAAATACAATAAGAAATTGTAAAATTTAAATCTGCCAATACATTATCTTGTTTTTCTTTTTGCTATAATCTCTGAATTTATAATCTCTTTCATATTTTTCTAAGGCCAGTTTATAGAACAAAACATGAACATAACATGGTGTGGAAGATTTTGAAGAATATTCCAGCGTTAACCTCTCAACTTAGCAAGGAGGATCTGAAAATCCTGAGTAAGAAAGTCATGTCTGAAACCTGGATCAAAGCTAGCACAGGTACTTGACTAACATGGGACATCTGGCAGAATGGAATGCATTTAAGTACACTAACTTTGTGATTGTTACGTGCTTATAATTTTACCTGGCATGCTAAAATGTTTGAGCATTTCAAACTTTAGTAAGATTTATAGCATATTGTCTTAGTTAGGGTTTCTATTGATATAAAGAGACACCATGACCATAGCACATCTTCTAAAGGAAAACATTTAATTTGGGCTGGCTTACATTTCAGAGGTTTAATCCCTTGTAATCATGGTGGTAAATATGGTGGTATGCAGGCAGACATGGTGCTAGAGCAGGATCTGAGAGTTCTACATCTTGATCCATAGGTAGTAGAATGAAAGTATCATACTAGGCCTACCTTGAGTTTATGAGACCTCAAAGCCTACCTCCACAGTGACACATTTCCTCCAATAAGGGCACATCCACTTCAACATGGTCACACATTCTAATAATGTTACTCCCTGGAGGTCAAGCATCAAAACACATGAGTCTCTGTGAGTCATTCCTATTCAGACTAACACATCTATGTTTGTGTACTTGCTATTGGAATAAGTATCCAAATTACTCTTAGTACCCCTGGAGATACAATGGTCTTAATTTCCTGGACTTCTGGTTCATCAGATCTTGAATAGAGCCTAAAGTATATTTATAATCATTTGTTGATTATACAAACACACAGTACAAATTTATTAGCAATCCACAGCAGTCTTTCACAGTTGGTTAAAATGCTTGTCTACATAGTTGTAGATATAACTCTAGATATTGGGAAAGCACTCATTAGACATAATATTCATCTTTGTCTCTTTACCAAGGATATAGAAGTTACTTCATTATAAATACATGCATCTGAACCTTTTAAGGGAAGGAAATCAAGACTTTTTGTGTCTGTTAAGAAATTTATTTATTTTTATTCCTTACATAAATAAAATGATATCATTGTTTGCAGGTGTGGACCCCAAGTCATAAACATATTACACAGAGGAATTCTGCTTGCAAATGAATTTTAAACACACTTCAGCCATCTGAACTTGTCCTCTGTATTTGCTACTGTTTGTGGAAAGCAGTTAATCAGGAGACTGACATTTAAAATGAAATTGAAATCTTGGAGACTCATGATTTTTGAAAGATTTACCTAACTTGAAGATTTTTCCTCAATGGTTTTCTCTCTTAATTGGCTCCATTTAATTAGTGTCTAGTGGTGGAAAATAAATCAAAGGAGTTTGCTGTGATTAAAATCATTTTAAGGCACAGGGACAGGGTGCAAATGCTCACTGCTGCTTGGCTATTAGCTTGAGGATAGTAATTAAAAATTACATTATACTATGAAATTATATTTCTAATGATAACAATTTATGGTACAACATAAGTGTCCTTCGATAAAAGATTGACAGTCTTCAATTCAATGGAATTGTAGGTACTGGCTGAAAAGAATATCTTGCCCTAGCCCTCGGCCCCTTGGGATGGTCATTGGGGGTAGGGGATAAGATGACAAGGACCCAAAGATACTGACTCTGGTTAGTCAGATCAGAAGCAGAAGTAGACTCATTTACTGCAGAGTTGGGAGTGCCTTTGTACCCTTCACCCATGCCCCATTGGCTGGTGACACCCATGCCACCTTGTTGTGGCACCATCTGATTGGCTGGGCAGACCATGTGCTCTGTTGTCATTTATCTCCACGTGCCAGGCAGATCTTAAGTCTTTAAAATGAAGATGCAGCTGTTGCACATGTGTGGGCCATTACTGAACACCAGTCAAGGTATGCTGATGCATTCTGCCTATAAGAATGTACTTGTATGTACACGCATATGTGTGTGTCTCTGTATAGAAACATGCATGCATGTGCGCGTGCACACACACACACACACATTTACAAAAGGTAGTAAATAAAAGTGCAACAGTACAAACTTAAAATATCTATAAAAAAGTCTAAACGTATGAAAATACACATATATATTTAAAAATATAAGTGGATCTAGAATGACACTTTGAATTTACATACATTAATTTTTTTTTCTTAGTGGGGAAATGTACAATAGGGGCCTAATATGGTTTGGGCATGGTTTGAATGTTCCAAAACAGTCTACTGTGATTGAAGCCTTGGTCTATCTGTGGCCTAATAAACAGTGTTGGGAGGTAGTAGAACCTTTGGGAGGTGGGTCCTAGAAGGGTATTCTTTTAAGTGATTTTTCTATAATATATGTGCTATTCATTGAGTTCTTGTAGGGGATTGTGATAGTAGTAAGCATGGCTCTGTTACACTGTCCTTTCTTTGGTCCTGTTAGATATTTGGTTGATACAGTATATCTTCACAATCTGGCTTTACCATCAGCTCAACGATTGGCATATGCGATCTTTGGTTCATACCTACCAATCATGGCCTAAATGTACCCTTTCACACTCCTAAGTCAAATAGCTCAGGCTTTTATTGAAATAATGAAAGCTAATATATGATCAGTAAAGGCAAATAATTTTCTATTTCTTCTACATGTATGGATGGGCTAATTGGTACAATAATTTTAGAGTCATACATACTTTAATCAGAGATTTATATTTTTCAAGGAAGTTCTACAATTAAAATTACGAAGAAACATTTTATTCTGATGGCATATTAACACTTGTCCATAATTATTAATAAAATACCAAGTCTTACAGGATTATAAGAAATACAGGATTTCAGCTTGCATCTTCTAGTCTTTTAAAAATTTATAAGTCTGTTTTTCTTCACCTACCCGTATTCAGATCCCTTGGAATTTTTAAGACATGTAGTTCTAGCTGCTCAGATGTTTCCCTATCAAAGTGTCAGCTCATTAGGTTCACAAACTTTGAAGTTCTCTTTGTTCATCCACCTTAAGAAAAAAAAAAAAAAAAAGCCGAGGTAGGTGTCTGCATCTTTCCATTTGCTTTATTTGCCTGTGTGCTTTCCTCTGTCTGCTGTGATTTAAAGTGCTCCCTCATGCGGACCCTTGTCCCCAGGCTGCTGACTTTCAATCTGCCACAGAGGCTCATTTCCCTAGCGCAACTCTGCACAGCTGTTTATACCTTCTGGTCTTTTTTTTTTTTTTTTTCTCCTTTCTTAATGGCCATTAGTTCTTTTGAGCTGCATTATTTAAGGAAGTTTCCGGAATATTTCCATCCTCTAATAACCTCTTATACAAACAAAATATGAAACAAGGAAACAGCACTAGAACGTAATTAAATCAAGCATATATATGTTTCTAAGTAATTACGGAATTAACCATGTGACATTATTATTTACTATAAAATTACCATAACTGAAGATAGCTTATATTAACTGTACCAAATGACTGAAAGTAAGGGATGGAGGAGAGGCTGGCTAGTCAGTACGAATTGTGAATCAGGTGTTGATCTGTAGTCTTTCTCCAGACAAGAGATGATGTTCTCTCATGCAGCACAGAACCATAGAGAAACAATGGACAGTCCGTCTGGGGATTTTCTGCATTCTGCAGTGTACTGTGTTGTGAGGCTGTCATACAGAGCAGAATAGGTGTGTTTCTGGCATTTTATTAATTTCATTTATTTTTTAATTTATGTAATCTTATCTTTGTTCTTATGCTTAAAATAAAATTTATACAATGACAACTAAAGGAGAGAAGAAAAATGTGCTTCTACGTTAAGGTTTTTCTGGTTTTGTTTTTGTTGTTTTGTTTTGTTTTTGGGATAGGGTTCTCTGTGTAACCCTGGCTCTCTTGGAACTCACTCTGTAGACCAGGCTGTCCTCGAACTCAGAAATCTACCTGCCTCTGCCTCCCAAGTGCTGGGATTAAAGATGTGCACCACCACTGCCTGGCTACATTAAGTTCTTAAAGAACACTGTATATGTATTTAAGCCATATAGTAAAATCCTCCACACCACAGTTTGAATTAATGAATGAAATATTTTACTGACAAATCAATAACCATCACATATTAATACATAAGCAAACGTTTTTGAATGAGTGTCGATATATGTTTATAAACACATCTAAAATTTATGGATATAAATATGAAACTATTTTAATTGTAATTAAATAAAAATATTCCTCAAGCGAAATGATTTTGTCCCAATAACTACAATCAGATGAAAATACTGGAAGTCAGAAATGCTTCTTTACCAGGTAACTTACATAAAAGCACAGCTCTAACTGTCGAGTTTTGACAGTAGCCTTCGGAATCCCTGGACCTCTTGTGAGCTGTGACTTGCTGTACCATCTGTAGATAGCACCATATGACATTTTACTAGCTTCAGAAAAGATTTTCAAAACACTAAGTTCAGTTTCTACCTGAACTTTTCCAATAAGTCAAAAAGGATAATGCATAGTCACAGGTTATGTGTATTGCTATGAAACGATGGATCCTTAACTCTTCATTTAATCTTTTCCCTCTGTAGCAAGCTTAGATGGAAGGATAAGACATAAATATAGCAATCTTTGCAATTTATTTTAACATAATTTTTCTTAAGGACCCTTTTAACCAGTCGCTTCAAAACAGGGATGATTTAGTTAGGAAGTCCTTTCATGAAGATCAATCTCTCAAGATTGCTGAAAACTGCTTTCCTGCTTTATTCTGTGACTTCTGTCCCTCTGTTCTAGTAAAGTCTGTCCCAAAAGCTTCTATCTGTTTCCTTTTTCTCCATGAACGTGTTCATTCTTCCTCTGGCCAGTGACTCAGCTCCAATAGACATGGTTCTGCGTCTTACATGCCATGCCCTGATCTTACTCCTACTGGTGGCCGCTATGGGGTCTCTCTTTCCTAGCACACCTGTCCAGGAACTTGGAAAACGTCTTACGAGCAAACTGTTTGCCTTTCACTAGACATAGGCATAGATCTTTTTCTATGACCTGTTTCACACATGAAATCTTAAAAACATGGAAATTTAAGCTACTTCTTTCCCCCTAAAGTAATTGAGTTCATTCTTTGTTCCCTCCTTCCTTCTTCCCTCCCTCTCTTCCTTTCTTCCTCCCTCCCTCCTTCCCACCCTCTCTTCCTTTCTACCTACTTTCCTTCCTTCTTTCCTTCCTCATTCTCTTCCTCCCTTCCTCTTTTCCTTCCTTCCTTCCTTCCTTCCTTCCTTCCTTCCTTCCTTCCTTCCTTCCTTCCTTCCTTCCTTCTTTCCTCTCCTTCCCTCCTCTCCTTCCTTCCTCTCCTTCCTTCCTTTCTCCCTTCCTCCTTCCCTTCCTCCCTCTTCCTCCCTCTCTTCCTTCCTCCCTCCCTTCCTTCTTTTCTCCCTTCCTCCTTCCTCCCTCTCTTCCTTCCTCCCTCTCTTCCTTCCTCCCTCCCTCCCTCCCTTCCTTCCTTCCTTCCTTCCTTCCTTCCTTCCTTCCTTCCTTCCTTCCTTCCTTCCTTCTTTTTCTTGTTCAATCCTCCATCCATTTCTACTCATCAACTCCTCACAGGTCTCCCCTTATTATTGCATCAGGAGGCACATTTGTCTGCTATGTCTTTAGTTTAACATTAAGAATCTAATAAGACCATCAATGTTATTTCTTTCCCCACAACCTGCACTACATCTTTTGGCACAACGAATGCTGACCACCCTGAATAAGCTTTCTGGACAGTTTAAAATTGACATCTCTATGTCAGGGTGTATGGTATCAGTAATAGTGTCATGCCATTTAAGAGTACTGTAACTAAGAGCAATAACTACTTCAGGTACCTCTGGGGCCTCTCAGGGAGTGATGGTGTCACTTATGTTTGGAGACTCCACTAAATCTCCTTTTTAAATTATATATTGAAGTCAGCTTAATAACTAGTGTATTCCTCTCATATTCCCAGTAGTGATTTTTACATTTGCTTGGAATTATCTATTTATGACTTATTTCTAAAATCCAAAGTAAAAAAAAAAAGAGCAGTCTGAATATTTATGTTTCTTGATTTTCAACGCTCTTTAAAATTTTGATTATTAATATTTGTTGCAATGGTACATATATATGATATCAAGGCTTCATTCTTTATTTGAAATTATTGTTTATTTTAAAAATAGACATTTTTATTACTGAGGCTTAAAATATGATTGTGGATTATTTGAAAGATAGTTACCATTTCAATTGACTCTAACAAGTATTCTTAACATACTTTGAATTAGATATCTTAAAATACTTTTTCTTATACTTATGTTTAAAAATGCATAAATTTTGTTTCCTATACTTGACTGATGATGAGATAATTTCATCTCACTCTTATCTGTGTTTTGGTTATAATTTTCCTGTATTGTAGTGTAGGAAAAACTTCCAAATAAAATGCTCTACATTTCCAAGACTATTCCAAATGCCATCTTTTTCAATAAGAGAGATTAGATCATTTAGGCCAGATATAACATTTTTATCTCGTCATATATTTTCTACTTCTTTAAGAGTGCTGAGGTTTGGGTGCTTCATCGAATTATAATACATTTAGTGGCTTCTATTAAATATTAGTTTTTATTTTTGTCCTGAGAATAGACTATCTCAGTATTAACAGGCTATTTTAGTGTGTTGGACCATTTTTCCCACCCTCACCCTTCAAAGTACACATTATTTGTAGATTGTTTTACTGAAATCATATATATATATATATATATATATATATATATATATATATGAAATCTTATTATACTTGTGCTATGCAACTTCTGCTTGCATGAAATTGGAAAGGATATATTAACTTTATGCTCAGTGTATCCATCTCCAAAGATACCTAACATAGTAACAGATATGAAGAAACTATCCATTTTCATCCTATTTTGTGTGGAATCATGTATTTCTAAAGTAGCTTTTATGGCTCAATATTTTAGAATCTTTTTAAACACACACACACAGACACACACACACACACAGACACAGTTTTTTGTTTGTTTGTTTGTTTTGTTTTTCGAGTCAGGGTTTCTCTGTGTAGCCCTGGCTGTCCTGGAACTCACTTTGTAGACCAGGCTGGCCTTGAACTCAGAAGTCAGCCTGCCTCTGCCTCCCGAGTGCTGGGATTAAAGGAGTGTGCCACCGCACCTGGTGACACAGTTTATTTTTTACTGAGCTTATATATAAGAGGATATAAAGAAAGTAGATATTCAAACACCATTTTCAACAGCAGACAACATTCTAAGTGAAATAAAGGATCTTTGTACCCAAAACAATGAATACTCTGGTGTTTCTTCAGATCATTTAAATCTTCTGCCTTTTATGAAAGTGCGACTTAGCCTTCCAAGAAATGCATGCTAAATACCCCAAATGATCAAGGCTGTGTGCTTGGAGCTTTAAATCTGAGAGCAGAACCATGGCCCCATCTTTGAGGAGAATGAGATATTTAGGTAGAGTATAAAGTATTCCGTGACACAAGTGCTATGAGGAAACTTGCCTGTGATGGGCATTAGTTATTTGGAATAAAGCTGGCCAGGATCAGGGAAGTTTTTCCTGATCAATAGATGACACTTAAATTCAGTTTATAGGTCAAAGGGGTATTAGCCAGTTGACAGTATGACCTTATTCATCCAAACTGTTTGGAACGTTATGTTCAATTTGGAATGGGTGATTTTAAAGACCTGGGCATCAGAGAAAGGGAGATACTGAGTAATTAACAAACATTTGCTTTAATCAACCTTTGTGTTTGACTTTTAACCTTTGAAAAAGTCAATAATAAAATGATTAATTAAAATTCCCTTCAGTTTTAAAATTCCTTTAAATGCCTTTTGTTCTCTTTACATAAGTAGTTAAAAGAGTTTTGTTTTAAATATGAAATTATGCAATCATACATTTTTACAAAATTTAAAATATTTCTTTGGATATTTTTTGTAATGTAACTTAACTATTTAATACTTTTTATAAAAATTAGTCTATTGGGTAGGTTTTCATGAAGTCTTAATTTTCTAGTGTCTATTATTCTATATTTTATGCCTCTGAAATCAGTATTTCTATAATATTATCTGAGTTTTCTATGGCACTTAAATCTTTTAATTAAAATTTGTATGAAATAATTTTACATATGTTGAAATGTACACAGAAAACCTCTTTACAAAAGTTTACATTTAATCTTTCAATGTTGATAATTGATAACTGTATTTATTCACAACTCTAGTAATCAGTATCTTTTTTTATTTCTCTGTGTTTTAATTGTTTTTGAGAACTTTGCTGCAACTATTTTTTACTTCAGGCAATCATGGTGTATAAACAATTTGTCTATACATCAGAACAAGTAACATAAAATATTTCTCAATTAACTATTGAGAAATGTTTGTTAACTCTGCTTAGGCAATATTTTAGCTATATTAATTTAAAGAAATATTAGAGATCAATTACAGAATTCTGGCATACATAGTAAGCCATCCTTTTTATTGAGAAGTTTTATGGATACATAAAATGAACATGTATACATTAATTTACATAAATGATATGGATCCATTACACATATATGCAGTATACTTCTATGTCTGAGTTTGAATGCTTGCAACTTTGTATGTATATATGTGTTACTCAGTGGTAGCAATACAGTTATTAACTTATAGAAGTTCATATACTTTGGGAAAGACACTTACATAATTTGTGAGCTGTTACATAATTATTTTGAGTCTTGATTTCTTCATTTGAAAATGGACCAGTGCTATCAGGAGCCATTTTGCCTGCTTCTGTGAAATCCTGCCTGTCAGGTAGAGTCAAGTCAGGCTAGTCTTTACTGGCAGAATTCCTGGCCTGCTGACACATAGAATGATAAAAGGAGATACACTTGAAGCTCAAGGTGAGGGGCTCAATGTTCTGTTAATGTTGGAAGAAGGAACAGCAAAGAATAGGAAGGCCTATGGATGAGTACAGATATTGATTGTACATCAGCCATTGTCTCTGCTGGCTTGTGACTTTGTTTCCCATAATACTATAAAGTACATAAAGGCTAAAATAATAAAACTTAAGGCTGCTGAAATACCGACTGGACAACCCTCCTGATTTCTTTTTCTTTCTTTCTTGTGAAACTTTTTGGTTATTTTGGTTATTTTCTTTATTTACATTCCAAATTTTGTCCCCCTTCCAGGTTTCCCCTTCACAAACCCCTATTTTATCCCCCGTCCCCTACCTCTATGAGGGTGCTCTCCCACCAACCCACCCACCCATTCCCTCCTCACTGTCCTAGCATCCCCCCACAATGGGAGCATCATGCCTCCACAGGACCAAGGGCTTCCCTTCCCATTGATGCCAGACAAGCCAATCCTCTTCTAAATAGGCAGCTTTAGCCGTGGGTACTCTTTGGTTGGTGGTTTAGTCCCTGGAAGCTCTGGGAGGGGGAGGGTCTGATTAGTTGATATTGTTGTTCTTCCAATGAGGTCCAGAGAGTAAAGGCCATCAAGAGTCTATACCATCTAGGGATCCATCCCATCTGCAGATACCAACTGAGACACTATTGCTGATGCCAAGAAGCTCTTGCTGACAGTAACCTGGTATAGCTGTCCCCTGATAGGCTCTGCCAGATTTTGACCAATACAGATGTGGATACTTCCAGTCAAGCATTGGACTGAGCACAGGGACCGCAATGGAAGAGTTAGGTGAAGGACTGAAGGAGCTGAAGGAAACTGCAGCTCTCCTGGTTTCCAACCTTTGTCTCTGAGTCTTCTTTTCTGTCTATTTTGTAATCATCCTTACTACCCCCTCAGGGGACTGCTCTACTTCCTTACCAGCCAGAACAGTAGATAGTGCTATATGACTTTCAGGCTAGGAGAAGTAGGTTAAAACTTAGCAGCTATTGTATTGCAAATATTTAATGCTAAGAATATGTTGCTGTTGAGAGTGTCTTTAGGACGCTGTTGAGAGTGTCTTAATGGAAAGAGTTGCTTCTAGATTTTGAGATTCAGATTTACGTTATTTCAAATGAGTCATAATATTTGGTATAATTCTTCATGTCACTTACAAAAATCTAAGTATATTAACTCCTATTTCCAGGAGATAGTTTTAAGCAAAGATAAGTTTGGAGTTCAATCAAGTATGATTATTTTGCTCAGTAATCAATACAGTCTGTTTGATAGGGATTATTTAAGTTACACACTATTCTTTAGGGAGCACTAAACTATAGTGCCACATATCCTTAAGGACTTCGTCTATTACATGTTTATGTTTTTAGCAGGTGTTCGTAGAAACGTGTGTTGACATTTCCTCTTTGAATTTATGAACAAACAGTTTTGAAACATGTTTTGAAACATGCTTTTTAAAACTTAAAATGAAACATAGTATAATATATACTCCTCTATTTATACACTCATTATATACATATTTATTATATATACTTATAATATATATTTTATGTATAATTATTAGTGATATGGGTATATGTACATATAGCCATTATATCTATCTATCTATCTATCTATCTATCTATCTATCTATCTATCTATCTGTCTGTCTGTCTGTCTGTCTGTCTGTCTGTCTGTCTATCTATCTATCTATCTATCTATCTATCTATCTATCTATCTATCTATCTATTATCTATCCATCTATAGACATACTACATAGATTACACTAACCAAGATGGGAATTTGAAGGCTTGCTGTATTGAAAACTTTCTGTACTAATATCAGGGTTCTGGACTTGGAGATAATATTTTCTTTCTCACTGCCTTAAGTTTTATTGTTTATAGAATAAGAGCAAGCATAATACCTGTTCCAAAATATCAATAAAGATAAAAATAGTGATCACATACAATATATTTTAAACTGCCTATAATATAGCAGTGCACTTAAAACAGGGGTTACCAATTATTTTCATTAATGAATGGACCCTCATTCTCCCTTTAACAGTTTTTCACTCATTATATTAACATGTTGTCTTAATATGAAAGGCATATTTCAAAACACCATTCTCTTGTAATTACAAATGAAGCACATATATGTTTCTATGTACCTCTGTATCTATCTATCCATTTATCTATTATTTATCTATCTACACACATACACATTATCTTTTAACAATATTGTAAATATACATCTTGATTACATCCACATCTGGCTAATCATTTGTTTTACTCATACAGTAATTTGAAGCTTATAATCCACCTTAATTCGAACTTTTTGTTAAGTGTAATTTGTGGTGATGACATATATTCTGGTCTACATATTTTTTCATGGTCCTGTAAATCTTCCAGTTTGAATCCTTCATGGCATTATTTTAAACAGAGATTCACCTAGACAGGGACTATGTACAAAAGTTACTGTCTCTCAGCAAAGCCTACAGGACAGGGATGCTTTCTTTAGAAAGACAATGAAGTAACCCTTATCCACAGGTGAACATGTTTTATGCGGAGCATGCCGCTTATGTTTGTGGCTCCTTGTGTGGCGGCTGTGTACTCAGTAGGACATGTACACCAACTGATGATGTTCCATGAGTTGTAAGAGAGATTAGTGTAAAGTAGATTTCATCATAATCTCGTTAATTTTTGCAACAGGAATCCACACATAACAACATGATAATTCTTTTTATCAGATCTGATTCATTTAAATATGGACTTGAAAACCATTACATTTGGATGTTACATTTCTGAGAGTTATATATAGCTACTCCTTTTATAAAATAACCTTCTTTAAATAGAGTTGGTTAAATTTGATTACTTGCATATTGCTTATATTCCCCATGACAATGCAACTATGTATATTAGTAATATATAAACCAATCATACTTAGAGCCAAGGAAAATACTGGCAATATCCATACAGACACAGAATTCAGCTTCTATAATAAAGAATTAAAGGGCATTGTTCAGATAAACTGTTTATTTATCTTACTTTATAACAAGACAGCGGGCAGGGGAACCACTTAGAAAATGTCAGGATTATTTAATTGTTCTGTCTTTTCATTTTAGTTTCAAGATATTTTTCTTAGTTCCAGCATCATATTCTGGTTCTCAGCAGCCAGAGGAATGGATGGGAATACTTGGAAATAGTCTCTTAATATTTTACTAATCAAATGTTATTGTGTGAACACACATGTTAAGAGGATGTGTGAAGTAGTAGTTTTAATATTGCTTGTATGGCATCCAATAAAATTGAAGGTTTCTTGGCCAAGGGTCAGGGGAAGATAATTTACCCTGAGAAAGAAAGTAGTGATGTGCATCAGAATTTACATTGGACAAAACCTTCCTACCACTTTTAATGTGAACAGTGCCTGCTTAATCTGACCAAAGTCCCAACATAGACGTGACGTCTTCTGATTGACTTTGCTCCTGTCTCCATCCTATATGGTCATAGATCACCTAATTATTTTATTTCAGTTATCTCAATACACAGATTGTTTAGTGCCTGATAATGTACCACCAAGAATGCAATTCGTTTTAATCATAGACATCCATGCAAAACTAATGCCTGCTTAAAAAAATAAAATTACTCTTCCATAGCATTGGGAGGATAATAATTGAGAGAGTTAATAAATTCTCAAGTTAGAGAAAAGTGCAGAATATACAAGCAATTGATGACATTTGGTATGGTATAAAAACATATAATTGCCTCTGAAAATGTTTGCAAAGTTTCTACTTACAGGAAATGACTGGGTACCCTGTAAGAAAGTATCTCATAGCACTTTTATGGTATTCTCCATTCATAATGTGATGTAAACAGTCGTGAAATGAGGAACTACACTGTCCACTCTCCATATTACAAAGAATATGCTTTTTAAGAACTGGAAGTGATTGTGAATTATATTACAGTACTAACAGGAGTATATACTTCCCAGGGCTGCAGGTACACAATTGAACAAGGACAAGAGGTTGTGGAAACTTACTGTGTAGTAGGATGAGTGCTGCCCACTATCTTTCTGGGGCAAATGTTAATGGAATTATTAGTAGGGATTTCTTGCCATATAAAGCAGGAAAATGGCAATTTTGTGAAGAGAAGTTTAGAGTTAAAGATTTTCTTAATCCTATTTTTCTTATAATGGCCTAAGTCTATTGATAATGAATGTTACCTTGTTCTCACTTTTATTAAAATCTAGTAATTACTATATGACATGATTTAGTAAGGGAAGGGGTAATTATTTAATTATATGTAAATTAAAATAAAAATATTCCTAACTGAAAATAATAGCCTAAATCAAATATTCCTGTTATTCTTGTCTGATTGTGGGTGACTCCGTGTTGCACTGAGGTTATTGTGCTACTGTAGGCTGGCAGAAATTAGCTTAAGGTATACCAGGTTTGATCGATGTGTTAGATATGTATTTGGTTTCAATTTATTTCAGTGACTGGTGATGATGGACTTTATGTCTTACTGACGGGCCAGGCTCGACGTCGTATAAAGGTGTTTAGAAGTCTGATTGAAGAAAATGACTCAATCATCACTTCACTCTACAGGGATAGTTTTCTTTTTGATGCAGAGTTGAAAGATTCTACAGTGGCTCAGCTGTATGTCCCTTCAAAGAAATTAACAGTAAGAAACTTTATTTCTTTATAAATACAGAGATAATAATATTACAGTTTTTAATGTCTTTGAAATTTCTAGATGCCAACATCTTTGGACATTTACATTGACCAAAATAACATACCTTAAATTATAAATGGTACTGATAATATTGAACTTAATACTTGATTGAAATTTTTAATCAGGAAGCCTTCGGTAGCTATTGTACACTTGAAGTGGTTACATGGTGTATTTTATAAAATGACAAGATAGGAGTGGCTGATACACTGGAAGTGAAAAAGTATTATCTTGGATGAAGAAATGAGGCCAGATGACTTAAGGGGGGACAGAGAAGGTTAGTAATATGTGACTTTAAAATCATGCAGAATGTGCTTTTATTATGTTTTCCTTAATATCAATGCTTAAGGAATCACAGAATAGATTGCATTATAATAATTAAAATATATTTTTAAAAATATCTCTGGCTTCTGTGTAGTATTTCATGACTGTTAATGTAACAAAAATTCAAGTTTAATAGCTTTTGATTCCATATATGGGTTAGATTATTTCCTTACTTTTTATTCCTTAATATGTTATTAATTTTAAAAATTATATAATTTCACATTTCCTCTCCTTCCTCCTTTCATATATGTAACCCCTCTGCTTTCTCTCAGGTTTATGGCCTCTATTTCTTTTGTTATTGTTACATGCAAAAAGACACATAAAAAATGAGGCAAGAAGTCTCACCTTAAATATAGACAACATCATTCCATAGGTTTGGTCTCAGACAGAATTAATGTGCAAGTGACCTGAGTAGCATCCTCCATCTCTCTCTGCCTCATACCAGTAGACTGGTTGTCATGTCGGACTAGCTGTACCTTCAGATATTAAACCACAATTAATTCTGCATTCTTTACATTGATTCGTCAGAGAGTCTGTCAGATCAACAAGGAAAGGTACTAGTCTCTTCCTTCCTTCAGAGATCTAATTTCTTTCTTCTAGAGGTCTTTGTTAAGTTTGTTCCTAGATTCTTGCGACTCTTGGGAATGGAAGTAGAGCCTGGTATCTTTCTCAGTGTGTTTTGCTGTTGGTTCATAAAGAGGCTTCTGATTTCTGTAGGTTGATTTTTGCATCCTGCTGCTTTGTTGATAATTTCTAGAAGTTCTCTTGGGAATTTTTGAGCTCTTATTATAAAAATGTATCATCTGAAAATAGAGATATTTTGACTTCTATTCTGCCAATTTATATTTCTTTATTTTTTTCCCTGTGTTTGTGTTCCAGCTAGTGCTGTAAGCACAAAACTGAAAAGGAATGAACTGAATTAGAAATTTATTTTTTATTGAAAAAAATTGTTTCCTATATTTACTGACAATTTCATACAAAATATTTTTTTAAAAAATTGATTGTAATAAGTGAGAAATTAAGTAATTCACTAGATTGATAACATTAATTTAGGATATTTAACTTGGCATGCCATTCTTTATGTTTGTGTGCAGCTCAGCTGTTAATATGTTGTGTGGATGTAGGGGCTCTGTCAGAACACTTTCTTTACTCTATTTTTTCTTCATTCTTCTCTCATAAAATACATTCTGACTGCAGACTCCTTTCTTTCCACTCCTCCAAGTTACCTGTACCCTCCTATCCTGTTCCCCATATCCACTCCTCCTCTGTTCCCCTTCAGAAAAAAAATCAGGGTTCCTCGGATAGCAAACAAGTGTGACATACAAAGTTGGACACAAACTCTTCTACCAAGTCTGGATAAGGCATCACAGTAGGAGGAAAATTGACCCAAGGACAGGCAAGTGAGTCAGGGACCCCCTATTCCCACTGTTATGAGTGCAAAAAACTCCCATTTCTGATTATAAACGGCTTGTCTTTTGCCTTAGGATATGTTGGCTATGGCAGTAGTAAAGTTCTCCTATAAGATCTTGTTCTCTCTAGCCCTGGGTAATTAGCTAGATTTTCAGTTCCAGGACTACATTCCTTGCTTTTGAATAGACCTCTAGTGCAATTAGAGAGATGCTGGTATTGTCAATGCCAGTATTGTATCTTTAGAGATATTTTACCATGCTGGTAGTTGATGAGGGAAACTCAAACTCAGAGATACTTTTCATGCCTCTAATGAATTCCAATCTAGTTGAATACTAAGATGGTTAATCTCAGTTATCAATTTGTTGAGATCTGAGTTCATCTGGAAGACACATCTCTGAGCCTGCCTTTGAAGGATCATCTTTACTAGATTGAGGTGGGAAGGCACTCCCATGGTAACTGGCACCATTATTTCTGATGGACCCTGAAATAAAGAGGAGAAAAATGAGCTGAGCACATGCATACATCTCTCCTTTGATTTCCAGTTGTAAATCCAGTGTGATCAAGGTGCCTCAAGCTCCTTCAACACTGATGTTAATTTCACTATGGGTTCTACTACATTGAACTTAATTTTCCCTTTTCAGAATTTTTTTCCAACAACAGAAAAGTAACTAAGGCAGGAGTCTATACTTCATCACATACATGTTAAATGGCTTGGGAGAGTGACAAGTTACTAACACAAAGTTTGATGAGATCTTAGAGGTGTGAAGGTGTCTCCTGGGAGAGGAGGAAGCTAGAATGATGTCTAGGGAAAAGTAGTAACTGTCTACACTACAAGAACAGAAGTAGTTAAAAAGCCTGGTCTACCAAGTGAGTTCCAGGACAACCAGGGTTATATAGAGAAACCCTGTATTGAAAAACCAAAAAAAAAAAAAAAAAAAAAAAAAGTTAATGATTTGCTGGGTGTGATGGCACACGCCTTTAATCCCAGCACTCGGGAGGCAGAGGCAGGCTGATTACTAAGTTTGAGGCCAACCTGGTCTACATAGTGATTTCCAGGACAGCCAGAGCTATACAGAGAAACCCTGTCTTGAAAAACCAACCAAACAAACAAACAAACAAACAAACAAACAAAACAAAACAAACAAACAAACAAAAAACAGAACCAAACAAGTATGTATTTAAGAAAGAAAGTGGCTGTATTAGTTTAGGCAAACCTGATAACTCATTGCTTGGAAGATTTCATTATTTCATTTAAAGGCTCCTTTGACTTCTGGTTTAAGATTTAGCCCATGGGTCTTCCAGCTGGAGACAGAAAAATAATGGACAGTTTAATTCAGGACCCCTACTAGTGTCAGTGTCAAGCTCCCCCCAGATCCTCCTGTGTATTCTTTGTAAATCTAGAGGAGTTACCAGCATCCTTATGAGATATTCCATCTGATGACTGCATGACCACAAAGAAGAGTTCACCCAGGGTTTTACTCTCTTAACACCCAAGGTATTTTTACTTTGACTAGGATCTTGAATTATACAAAGAATAAAATAAAAACAAATGCTTTATAATTAGTATCATGTCAAAGACATAATAAAAGATTTAAAAAGAGAACTAAGGAAAGAACCAATGAACAAAAATGGGTATGTAAAGGCAAAATTGAGATTTTTATTTAAAAAAATGAAGTATAGCTATCATTGGAAGAATAATCACAAAAAGTCACAATGGAGATAGCAATGCAAGATTAAATACTATCAATAACAGAGAGATGTGGAAATAGAATCAGAATGGGGGTTTAGTAGATAGAGTTATTAAGAGCTAGAGGTTGCAGTCTAGAGTCACTGAACTATTCTACAAAACACTAAAGAGCGAAAGTCATACTCTCTCAATGAATAGAGCCCTGGAATTTCAGATGATATGGGTTAGATGGTAATCTATTCATGGAGAAATGTTGATCAGAGACTGAGATGGGGCTGCCATTTTAGTAACTTGTCAGAACTGGCAAATGGTTTGGGAGTTTTCCAAGCAGAGGTGACATTGTGGTACCAGCAGTTTTAGAAAATTAAGGAATCTAAAGTGCAGAACAGAGACCAGAGGCTGGAACCTTTTCAGGGACTCCAGTGAATTGGCAGGGAAGTGAGAGGAGCAGAGACAAGGGTTCAGAGAGCTCTCCTCTGTGGGGTGCATTCCTGCTAGGCATTACAATGCTTTCCTCACCTTGTAACACAGACAATGATTTCTTTCATAATTAGTAATACGATATGCTGTATTTTTTGTTTTAATTGGGATTGTAATAATAAAGAAGAAAACAAACTTTATTTGGACCTCTCTGTTTTCCATATTATCAGTCTCTCATTCCTCTCCCATTTTTCTGTCTATGTCTCCTGAATATTTTTGTCACTGAAGATGTCTGTAAAGTGGGCCACTAAATACCTCACTGTAGCAGTCAGATGACTTGAGGATTTTCTTTGCAGTACCTTTTCTTTTCTTTTCTTTTCTTTTCTTTTCTTTTCTTTTCTTTTCTTTTCTTTTCTTTTCTTTTCTTTTTTCTTTTTTCTCTCCTCTCCTCTCCTTTCCTCTTCCTCTTCCTCTTCCTCTTCCTCTTCCTCTTCCTCTTCCTTTCCTTTCCTTTCCTTTCCTTTCCTTTCCTTTCCTTTCCTTTCCTTTCCTTTC
>NC_034611.1:27039245-27045217 GCF_900095145.1 Mus pahari | reverse complement strand
CTCTTCCCTCTTCCCTCTTCCCTCTTCCCTCCCCTTCCCTTTCCTTTCCTTTCCTTTTTTACTGGATATTTTCTTTACTTACAATTCAAATGTTATTCCCTTTCCAGCTACCCCCTCCCAGAAGTCCCCTATCCCATTCTCCCTCACCCTGCTTCTATGAGGATGTTCCTCCACACACTCACTCACCCACCCACTCTCAAATTCCCGCCCTTGATTCCCTTACATTGGGGCATCTATTAAGCCTTCATAGAGCCAAGGACCTCTCTTCCCATTGATGACTGACAAAGCCATCCTCTGCTACATATGCAGCTGAAGCCATGTGTACTCCTTTATTAATAACCTAGTCCCTAGGAGCTCTGGTGGGTCTGGTTGGTTGATATTGTTATTCTTCTTATGGGGCTGTAAACTCCTCTATTGGGAACCCTATGCTCAGTCCAATGGTTGGCTGTGAACGTCCACCTCTGTATTTGTAAAGTTCTAGTAGAGCCTCTTGGGTGACATATCAGACTCCTTTCAGCATTCACTTCTTGGTGTCCACAATAGTGACTGGGTTTGGTAACTGTATATGGGATGAATCCCCAGGTGGAATAATCTCTGGATGATCTTTCCTTCAGTCTCTGCTCTACATTTAATCTCCATATTTGCTCCTGTGAGCATTTTGTTCTCCTTCTAAGAAGGACTGAAGCACCCACACTTTAGCCTTCATTCTTCTTGAGCTTCATGTGGTCTTTGAATTATATTTTGGGTATTCCATGCTTCTGGGCTAATATCCACTTATCAGTGAGTGCATCACATCTGTGTTCTTTTTTGATTGTGTAACCACACTTAGGAGGGTATTTTTTAGTTCTATTCATTTGCCTAAGAATTTGTCATTTTTAATAGCTGAGTAGTACTCCATTGTATAAATGTACCACATTTTCTGTATCCATTCATCTGTTGNAGGACATCTGGGTTCTTTCCAACTTCTAGCTATTATAAATAAGGCTGCTATGAACATATTGGAGCATATTTCTTTATTAAATGTTTGAGCACCTTCTGGGTATATGCCCAGGAGATGTATTGTTGGATCTTCTGGTAGTAATGTGTCCAATTTTCTGAGAAATGGTCAGATTGATTTCCAGAGTGGTTGTACCAGCTTGTGATCCCAGCAGTAATAGAGGAGTGTTCCTCTTTCTCCAAATCCTTTCCAGTATCTGCTGTCAAATTTTAGCCATTTTGACTGGTATGAGGTGGAATTTCAGGGTTATTTTGATTTGCATTTCCTTGATCATTAACGATGTTGAACATTTCTTTAGGTACTTCTCAGCCATTCAATATTTCTCAGTTGAAAATTTTTGTTTAGCTCTGTACTCCATTTTTAAATAGGGTTTTTTGATTCTCAGGAGTCTAACTTTTTGAGTTCTCTGTATATATTGGATATTAGNCCTCTATCAGATATAGGATTTGTAAATATCTTTTCCCAATCTGTTGGTTGNCTTTTTGTCTTNTTAACAGTGTCCTTTGCCTTACAAAAGCTTTTCTATTTTATGAGGTCCGATTTGTCAATTCTATTTTTTTTTTTTTTTTTTTTTGAGACAGGGTTTCTCTGTATAGCCCTGGCTGTCCTGTAACTCACTTTGTAGACCAGGCTGGCCTTGAACTCAAAAATCCTCCTGCCTCTGCCTCCCGAGTGCTGGGATTAAAGGCATGGGCCACCACACCCAGCACCATTTGTCAATTCTTGATCTTAGAGTATAATTCCTGTCCTATTCAGGAAATTTCCCCTGTGCCCATGTATTCAAAGCTCTTCAACTCTATAAATTTCAGTGTCTCTGGTTTTATGTGGAGGTCCTTGATCCACTTGGACTTGAGCTTTGTACAAGGAGATAAGAATGGGTCGGTTTGCCTTTTTCTACATGCTGACCATCAGTTGAACTGGTACCATTTGTTAAAAATGCTATCTTTTTTCCACTGGATAGTTTTAGCTCCTTTGCCAGATATCAAGTGACTATATGTGTGTGAGTCCATTTCTGGGTCTTCAATTCTATTCCATTGATCTCCTTCCCTGTCTTTGTACCAATACCATGCAATTTTTATCACTATTGCTCTGTAATACAGCTTGAGGTCAAGGATGGTGATTCTTCCAGAAGTTCTTTTATTGTTGAGAATAGTTTTCACTATCCTGTTTTTTTTTTTGTTATTCCAGATGAATTTGCAAATTGCTCTTTCTAACTCTATGAAGAATTGATTTAGAATTTTGGTGGGTATTGCAATGAATGGTTACATTGCAATGAATTCATTGCATGAATCTGTAGATTGCTTTCTGTAAGATGGCCATTTTTATATAGTACCTTTACTAGTCCTTGGAAAATAAGTCAGGTAATATCCCACATAACATCAAGCAACTGGAGTTGCAACAGATTCTACATGCTTTCTGACCTGGAAGCATGCTGGCTTTTAGCCAGCTTCCTTACTTTTAGTCTGCTTCCCAACTTTGTCTACTTAGAGTTAGGTTATCTTTACACTTGTTCTTTCCCTGACAGTAGGCCACTGTAACAGCAATGGTATAGGGATGAATGAAATTTATTTTTAGATTATTGACTTTTGGCAAAAGTAAAAATGAAATGCTTTTCCGTTCTGGTCATACTTCACTGCCAGTGTAAAATTTTTTGCTGCTGTATTTACTACCTGAATGCCTGCAGTTCAAGCTTGGGTTTGGATTATGAGTAACCTGAACTGACGGTATTCTGTATGAGACACATCCATTGATGCAATTGTTGAAGCCAAAAGTTTAGAAACAGAAATTTTCTAAGGTATTTAAAAACAAAAAACAAAAACACAATACATCTGTCTCTTATGTGTACTTATTTGGTGTGCAGATATGTGTGGATTCCAGAGGAGAGAACTAGAATTACATGAGATTGTAAGCCATCAGATGTGGGTCCTGAGAAATGACTTTTATTTCCCCGCAGGAGCAGCAAGTACTTCTAATCATGGAAATATCTCACAAGCTCCTAGAATGTATCTTTGAAAATCTTCTGTAATGGAAAAAAATGCATGTTAAACAGAAAAGACTAAGAGCTGAATGATCTGAGACCAAATTCAAGTCCTTTAGGAGTCTAGGGGGAACTTAAGACTGCACTGAAATTAGATTTATCCCCTATCTTATGAACATACAAAGAATAAATTGAGACAACTTGTGAAGGTCCAAGGAACCAAGAGGCGCACTATGGTCTGGGAAAGGAGAATATGAAAATTGAGAAAGGGTCACTATTGATAAGAGGTAGAAAACATAAAATAAATTCTGTCCATGATATAAATTTAATGAGCAGTTAAAATTTTTATGTAACTTAATGACCTGCTAAAATTATTTCTGTTTACACAAGTGGAGCTGATCACTTAATGACGACCAACGTATAATTAAAGATGAAAATGATAAAGTATAAAACAATAAAATACAATAAAATATTAAATGAAACTTATTTAAAAATTGAAATTATTGTTGCTTGTACTTGTAACTAGCCATTTATTTTTGAATGTTGAAAAACTATGTTTATTTAAGTTTTTCTTGTAAATTAACTTTTGAAAATTCTGAAAATGTCAATTGTGAAAAAATCAGGAGTATTAAAAAGAATAACTCTTGTTTTAATTATCAGGATCAAATACTTATATACTTGTACTTGAATTATTATTATTATTATTATTATTATTATTATTATTATTATTATTATTATAGGTTACAAGTGGGAGTAACCCAGTCAGTTGTTGTTCTGTATCCAGAGCAGTCAGCTTTCTAAACTGTGTCTGCTCCTTACAGCTCAGAACTTACAGTGTCGTGACCTTGAGAAGGTTTATTAGCATTTTCTGTATCAGTGAGCAATATTTATAAAGTTTAGGACATGGTATGTAATTCAGATGAAAAATTTGATCTTTTAAAGACATAATGCACAATTGAGTGATTTAGTAAGATCAATTTGTATACAGAATCCTAATTTTAACAATGTGATCAGTAAATAGAGAAATAAAATTTAAAGTTGAAAACTATACTGTTTCTAAAAGCCAAAAAGTTATTTGCACTATCCTGTAGCTTAATACCATATAGTAAGTTTTAAGCTGTGTCTTGGGAGGCATGTCCCCACTGAGTGGTTTGTATACTTTCAACAGTTACTGAACTTCCTCCAGCTGCAGACAGATGTCAGATGAACACAGGTGGAGCCCATGGTTACTCCAAATGCTGCACAATGCAGTCAACCCTGCTTTTCAACAAATCCATCTGTTCTTCTCTTCTTGGAAACAGACATTTTGATTAACACTATTTTTCCTTCATATGTCCAAAGATCAGTAATATAAAAAAAAATAATAAGGTTGTTTGGTTGGTGCTGTAAGGTACTTTCCCCCTCTAACATCATGAATCTTTCAAAGTTTTCTCCTGGGATTCTTGAAAGCCTTCGCAAATCCACTGTAGAAAAAAAAAATTTTTTTTCTGAAGTTAGCTTTACACTTTACTGCAGAGTCCTCCAGCAGATTGTCTCTTCATGCTGTTGGTTTTTCCTTCACACTCTTTTGATTTTTCCCAATTGTTCATTAAAGAACAACTTCAGTGTTTTATTCAAATACCCGTTGACATTTCAATTTACCTCTGATTTGTTTTCTGCGGTGCACTTTGATTAGTTTTTCTCGCATTAGAAACAAACATTTGGAATTAATCTCACAGTTATTAGAGGTTTATACAGACTTATTGAAACTATTTCATGTAGATATGCTACAAGTATGTGCTGTGTGTACTGCTCTGTGAAGAGCAAGCATCATTTTTTCATGTATGGAGATAGGCGTGACAATGAAATATGTCTCTGCAACTACAGTAGGATTGCTCATAGATCAGACACGGTCATAGGTTTTGAGGCAAAAACAAATTTTATGCAGTTGAAGTTTGTGCTCTTTCTTGACTTGTTGATGTCATAAAAACCCAATTTGCTTACTTATAGTTCAATAATTACATTTTATCCTACAAGGTTTCTGAGCACAATATAAGTGATAACAGTTCTGTTCTATTAAAATGACTAGTGAGAAAAATATTTAAGTTAAGTTATTATACACAAGCATTGTTTTGTCTTACTGGAGGTTAAACTCACATCTTTGCACCTGAAAGACATTCCACAAGTGAGTTACATCCTTACTCCTTAAGACAATTATTTTGAGGCACAATATTTATAATTACTCTAAGATGACCAGGTTTTGCCTCAAGTTTCAGGAGAAGGTGGGATTAGAGGAGTATGGTGCTATGTCTATTTTTACAAATTTAAAGAAAATATATATCTTTGATTTTTCTCACTGATGGTTAATTGTATATGCTAATATGAGCAGGCAAAACATTATTTTTGGCTGTGGTATGACTCTGGTGGGTACTACTCCTCTGAGTTATTTTAGGATGAGATGAAGTATTTGAGTTAGTAGACTGAGAGAGAACCACCACCCTTATCAATGTGAGTAGACAACATTTCTTTCTTTCTTTTTTTGTTATTATTTTCTTTATTTACATTTCAAATGCTATCCCGAAAGATCCCCATACCCTCCCCCTTCTGTTTCTATTTTGTTTAATACTTTGAGGACAGTTGGAATTATGTCCTCTTTGAAAGTCTGATAGAATTCTGCACTAAACTCATATGGTCCTGGGCTTTTTTGGTTGGGAGAATATTGAGGACTGGTTTGGTTGATTCTTTGAATAGGTCTTTTTGTTTCCACTTGGTTGATTTCAGCCCTAAGTTTATTTCCTGCCTTCTTCTCCTCTTGGATGAATTTGCTTCCTTTAGTTCTAGGGCTTCTAGGTGTTCTGTCAGGTTACTAATATGTGCTCTCTCTAGTTTCTTTTTGGAGGCATTCAGGGCTATGAGTTTTCCTCTTAGGACTGCCTTCATTATGTCTCATAAGTTTGGGTATATTGTGGCTTCGTTTTCATTAAACTCTAAAAAGTCTTTAATTTCTTTCTTTATTTC
>NC_034611.1:27023405-27035672 GCF_900095145.1 Mus pahari | reverse complement strand
CCTCACAGGTGGCCACCTTTCCTCTGGCGAGGAAGGTGCCCAAATTTCTGGAGCCTGAAACAGGATCTGTCCCAGAAGTTAGGTTGCTTCTGTCTGTCCCAAAGCTGTGTAGCTTCTGTGGTCCACACTCTCACCAGTGCAGACTGGAACCTAGGGAACTGGAGCAAAGATGGCTCTCTTACCAGCTCTCCTCTGGCAGAAAAGGTGCCTGATGACTGGAGCCAGAAATGGAGTCTGACCCAGCAGCTGTGTCACTACTTTAGGCTGCCCTCTCCCTGGCAGTGCACCAGAGCAAAAATGGCTCTCCTATTGATTCAGGCCTTGAGACCCCTCCCGGGATGATACCCCTCCTCGTGCGGGAAAGGTGCCCGATGACTGGAGTCAGAAATGGGATCTTTCCCAGAAGCTGTGTTGCTTCTGCAGGCTGACCCCCCCCCCCCTCGGCCCCGCACTGGAGCAAAGATCGACAACATTTTTTTCTTTTGAAAACCTGAATGAAAAACAATAGTGGAGAATAATCAATTGGGTTTTTGTTGAATTGAAGTATACAGATTCTGGTACCCTTGACCATCAGAAGGAATTTTAAAAATGTTTGAGACATTCTTATTCATTTAATTTTTAGTACACAATAGTATCATTTATATTTTACATATATAGCATTCAGTTTTGTTGCATTATTTCTCCTTAGGTAGTGTATTTTTCTGTCTGAAATTCATCTTTTAAAAATTTGTTCAACATACTGTATAGAACCAGAATTGCATTGGTTTATCTCTATTTCTTCATTACAATTTTATATAAATAAAAATTCCAGATTGAGAGTTATTCCACCTTAACTTTTTAATGATAGTCATATTTACAGAACAAAGTAGAAATACTATAAAAATGAAAAAAGTAAAATCAATTTGATGAAATTATTACAAATGCAAAAAGCACCAAAAGCCTTACAATTTCACAATTAATACTAAGGTTTTCAATGTCATTTGCTAATTAATCAAGGAAAAGTCCTTCATGATTTTTGAGGAGGCATGGATACCTTCTTGCATAATGGATTGTGATGTAATTTGGAATAATTGACTGATGACAACTAGAAATGCCAAGGAACATAAGGCATAACATGTCTGCTTGAAATTATTGGTAAAGGAGCAACAAGAAGAACAGGTTCATTGCTTACTTCACCGTATGAGTATTGAACACGGACCCAGCTTGTTCTTTATGTGTTCCTTTATTTGAAAGTCTTAACTTTGCAATCATTGTCACTCTCTGACCATGTCCTTATGTCCCTTTTAACTTCTCCTGGAGTTTCCATGTACTTGGTATTGCCTGTCCATATTCCAATCTGTTCTACACCCTTATTTCTATTCCTTCCACATTTATACATGTTAAATACTAATTGCATATTGCATATAAGTTTAACTTAAATTACTTTTCTATAAATAATGTATACATTCAGTAAATTTTATTTAAAGATTTTTATTTTATTTTTCCTTTAAAATACTTTTGCTATTTTTATTTAATGTTTTCATTTTATGTTTAAATAATTCAATATGAATAACTTCTTTTAAAAATAATGCTGATTTTCCTTCTTTCGTGTTCATTCATGTATATGTATTATCATGTTAATTAGTTACTTTAAGACTACTTGCTTCTGCTGGAAATTCCTTTCCTCCTAAAATTATACATGGGTTTAAATATTGTACATTCCTTAATTGTTACTAGGATTTTCATTAACCAGTCCGCTGTGAGTCTTGTTCAATATGAAAACTCTGCACATATCCACGTCTAAGGGCTAGATATTTTATTTTCTGGAAATTCTTCCAGGACTCACAGATAAAAGGAAAGTTTCTGTGTATTTAATGGATTAGTGGATATAGCTTTTCTTGTCTGCATTTTACAAGTCCAATGTTTATCAGAATTCCTAGACTTTTTGGATCAATTCAGGTGTCTCACCTTGCATGGTAATGAATCTTACATTCTGTTCTACATTCTAACAAGCTCCATGACCTCATCCCAGCTAAATAGCACTGTGGACCACTTTGGCCCCTGCAGGGATTCTCTGATTTAAATATTCTCTTTCTGTAGGGTTAGTATGTCATGCTCAATTATTTATTTCATCAAAAACAAAAAGAATCTGTCTTTCCCTGTATTTTAAATAGAATTGTGACTATTCTTCACCAAACCGTATCTTCAATAGAAGATTGTCACTTTTCATTCATATTTTCTATCATTTTTCCTAGGAAAGCATAACATAAATACTCGATGAGGATATGAATTTTTACCATAATGATTTTAATATTCTGGTAAAACATCCCCTGTTTAATATTTATCTGTCACATATTAAGTTAGATAACTCTACACACATACACACATATGAACGATTTATCCATGGCATAACACTATATTCATCTTATTTGTTATCACCAGCATACATGGCTATTAATAAAGGAGAAGTATACTGACTATTTGCACCCCTTCTTCCATCAAATAATTGTTCAATTCTACCTCTATGCCAAATATTTCCCTGGCACTTAAAGGAATGAATAAATAAAAGAAAGCAAGGTCTTTTCTCGTGGTATTTTCTTTATATTGCTGAGGAATAAAAGATGTTATGTGGAGGAAAGGGCACATTTGGAGATGCATGAATGGTCCAGGCAAAGATAAGGGGGTTCCTTCTTCCATGGTAGTGGAACTAGGACTCCAAAACTCTTGCTGACTCACCTAGACTGTTCACACAATTCTCACTGGTGTCCGTGTGAGTAGAAGTCAATGAGTAATGCTGAAGTCACTTGTTTCTCGGTCCTCTTCACAGGTGAAAAAGTGGGGTGTCTTTGGATCACTGAAAGGTGGACATGAAATGAATGAAAGTGACCGTTCAGTTGTGACAGATTATGACTGTGAAATCCTGAAAATACCTGCAAAGGAGTATGAGAAGTTAGAATTGGTATGCTTTGCACATCTATTATGCTTTTGAAGTTTAACTTGATTGTAGAGACTATGACTTGTAGTTTATTGGCTAAATGGCACTTTGTCTGCTTCTTTCAGTACTTGTTAGGAAAATCAGGGTCTCTGTGGGCATACATTATGAGCACTATTCCACTTTTTAAATGATTTTTAAATTCACTCATTCACTCTTTCAGGCAATAAGTAGTTTGTGTGTCACCAGCATTTCTGTTTGATGGGGACACAAATGATTGGATGGTCACAGAGTTACTGCTTTCAAGAGCTCAACGATCTGTACCAATCTTCCTTTAGAATATGTGACTAGTTGCTTTCTGTCAACTTGACACAGTAGCACTGGAAGAGGGATTTTAGTTGAGAAACTGCCTCCATCAGATGGACTTATGGGAATATCTCTGGGGCATTTTCTTGATTTCAAATTAAAGTAGGAAGACCCTGGTACACCTGTGCAATATAAGAAAGGTAGCTGATCCAAGTAGAGAATTAACCCCCAGCAGACAGCATTTGCCCAAGGTTTTATGTTCTGTTTCTGCCTCCGGGTTCTTGCCTCAAGCATCTATCCTGGCTTTTCTAGATGATGCACTGTATTGTGGGGGCTGAAATAACTGCTCTCATCCTCAAGTTGCTTTGGATTATTTAATGTATCACAACAGAGAAACAAACAAAGACAGAATGGTTGACATGCTAATTCAGAATTGCACAAACTTTCAAATTCAGTACTGGATGAAAAGACATTTAAACTTATTCTGAGCAACAAATACGGCTGCTTATGATATTTTATGTAAATTTGTATTTTTCTAGTCTAAACCAAAACTCTTCCTGCCCTGGCCCCCACACTTCTTTTAGAGGGTAGAAGAAACTTATCTAAACAATGAGGTTGGGAGGTTCCTTTATTCTTCTTGACAGATTCTAACGTAGGTCTAGGTCCTGCATGATACTTGAAGGTCCAGTACTCATGCTGAAAGATGAAGAACATTTCTCTTATTGATTACGATCTCAAAGAGTAAGACATTTCTTTTGATGTGGTGACCTTACAAACTTGTGACTATCTCAGATTTCAACATTTCCCCAAATACCGGATATTAGTATGTTTGAATTTCAGAATGTTTTGCTTAAAATATTTTTTCTTGTTTTGTTATTTTCCCTCGTTAAAATCAATTATACAGCTACACACATATGCACACACATGCACATGCACACACACACCATTTGAGCCTTGTTCATAATATCTTTAAAGTAAGTTAATATTTATAGGAATTTAAAGCATTATAGAACAGCTTGAGTATTTTGACAAACAAATCTGAATATTAGAATTATAATATAGCTATCGGTCATAGTGATAACCAAATGTTATTCAAACTTATACTGTGAAGTAGCCATACAGCTGTTACTTTTCTTTTTCTGACATTATTTTTGGGTAGTTTTTGTTAATTTTTAATTATCATATTTTGAAATCTGACAAGGGCATTCTTTTTACAGGAAAAAGTAAAACATGAAAATGCAAAAAAGTTGAAATTAATCCGCAAGTGTCCTTTTTATGAAACCTGGCCTACTTTATCCATATGGGAGCTAGTTTCAATTAGTAAATTCAAAACTTTTCCTCCAGGTCATGGTGAGTTTAATTCAATATTAGACTTGCTTCTCATGTAAAAGTCCACAATTCTATTTTCAATTCTTTATAGTTTTGATAAATTAAAGAATATAAGTAGTATATCTTTATATATGCATTATTTTACTTAGAGAATTATAAAGTATGATTTGGATATTTTAAAGCTTCTCTTTATATTTATTTGTTTATTTGTTTGTTTGTTTTGAGACAGGGTTTCTCTGTATAGCCCTGGCTGTCCTGGAACTCACTTTGTAGACCAGGCTGGCCTCAAACTCAGAAATCCACCTGCCTTTGCCTCCCGAGTGCTGGGATTAAAGGCATGCACCACCACGCCCGGCTCTCTTTATATTTAAAAATATAAACATGTTTTGTTTCAAGAGCAACTTCAGTCCAAGCCCGCATTCTACAGCTCTCCACATCTTCAACTCTAAACACTCATGTGGCTACACATTGAGAATTACAATAAGGGCCAACCTGCAAAGGATAAGGGCAGAAAGTCCATGTAGTTGCTATCTTCTTACTCACTTGGCTAGTTGTTCTTTTTTTTTTTTTAATTTTTTTTCTAATTTTTATTAGGTATTTACTTCATTTACATTTTAAATGCTATCCCCAAAGTTCCCTATACCCTACGCCCCCTCTCACCTAACCACCAACTCCCCTTTCTTGGCCCTGGCATTCCCCTCTATGGGGCATATAAAATTTGCAAGAACAGGGGCCTCTCTTCCCAATGATGGCTGACTAGGCCATCTTCTGCTACATATGCAGCTAGAGACATGAGCTCTGGGGGGTGCTGGTTAGTTCATGTTTCATATACTTCAATATCTGAAAGGTAATAACATTTGTTATACTATCTTCTGTGTTAGATACCTTGTTGTACTGAATAAGTAAAAATAAAACTCTGTTATTATATTGAATTAATTGACTTTAGAACTTGTCATTGGCAGTTTCTGACTATGTTCTTTTCTAGATATTCACAGCTTCCTACATTTTGGCCTCATACATGAAAGAACCTAATAACCATGCTTTCTTGCATTACTGGAAGTTTTTTCCTGGGTTCACTCTTTTTCAAAGTGTGTCTAATAACTAGCTTATTTTACTAGCCAAGCTGTATGTATCTGGTTTGGCACTTGACCTAGAGAACAACTGCAGTTTAAACCTCTGAAATACAGTCAGGATCTTGGCATCAGCATCTTATAGATCAAGCTTAATATACATTTAGTATCATTTTATCATGTACTAGTTTGATTCTGGACATTTAAATGTGTACAGCAGGTAATCAGCAATCTTGGTCCAGTGATTGTTAGGCTCTGGCAGAGCCTCTCAGGAGACAGCTATATCAGACTCCTGTCAGCATGCACTTCTTGTCATCAGCAATAGTGTCTGGTTTTTGTGAGTGTATATGGGATGAATCCCCAGGTGGGACAGTCTCTGGATGGCTTGTAGCTTATGGTCAATTTTCCCACTAGGCTTCACTCTTTTCTGGAATCGACTCATTTCCCTTTCTTTTTCAGTAGAAAAAAAATTACCTAGGATTGGCAAACTTTTTAAAAATTGTTGATGAATGGCTGTTATGGTGGCAGTGTTTTTGCAAAAACTATGATTTATTACTCTGTAAGCAAAATAATTAAACTCCATGCTGGTCAGTTCATGTAGGTTCTTTTAGCTCTTAGTACAATATTTTCAATGAATTAGTTTTGCTGATTGAATTTTAAGACCCCAAACATGCTCTCTGTTCCCAAATTTTCTACATAAAAATGATTTTGTTTGACTTTTTTGTTACAAATTTCTCTCATTAGAAGGAATTAGTAGAGAGTTCTGTCATTGTAATGCATTGCCTATTAAGAATTCTGAAAATCCACAAGTTTTAAACACAATAAAGGTAAATGAAACCCAAAATGGATTTGAGATGGTTGTAAGTAAAGTAGGCAGTTTCATGATGTTAAAGACATTAGGTAAAACGTGTCTGAAAGTCCATTTTTACCATGAAATCACCAGTAGTAAAAGAACTTGTAGAATGTATTGAATAACATACTTTCTTTCATTCATTATATTTAAATCTCATTATATAACTTTCTGCTTTATAAGATGATAAATCAAATGATCCCTCATAAATAAAATTAATCAAAACCTCCTAACATGTTAAAACTCTCTTTTCCTATGCATCCTGCTCTAAATATCACATTGGGGACCACATGCATATGAACTCTGCAGGTTACACTGTTGAGAGACTTCCTAACATCTTCATCTTGCTTGCCAAGGGATGAGAAATTTAGAGCTCTTCCTTGGAATCCTTCATGAAGATTTGGTTCCCAGTGATGGACTGAGATCCTCAACAGCATTTAAAGGGGACTGGCTAGCAGCTTTTTTAACTGGTGAGGAGCAAGCAGTTCTGAGGCTCAGCATTTGTACCACAAGTGAGGAAACTAAGCCACAGCAATGGGATTTCCTCCATAGCTGCTCTGCTTTCAGCAGACTTTTCCACTGTTGGATTTACTTAATTGCTGCTTTCTGCTGAAATCTAGTTTTGTACTATTCCTGATGCTTTCTAACACTGAAAAACAAACTGTTTTGTTTGTTTGTTTCTTTGTTTCCTTGCTTTAAAACCTTAAGGGAGTCTTCGTCTCTGCCTAAAAATCAAAAGCTGTGAGCTGGTTAACAATTTTATCAAAGGCAACTAAACTTTCATAAGGATTTGTCAGAATATTATCATTTGACGTTGGTTAATTAATATGTTTGCTGAACAATGACTAAGTGTGAAATGTTATGCTAGTTGGTTTATGTCAATAAAAAGCAATGTATTTCAAATCACTTAAAATCAAATATTTAAGTAACTACAAAGTATTCATTACTACAGAGCTTGTATTTTAATTTCAAAGATTTAGTAATTAAAAAAAACATATGGAGTGTAATTTAAAACTGATGTGGTGTGTTACAAATATCATCCATTAAAATGATGTTTAATAGGTCATACTATATTACCAACTGTGGCAAATATTAGTTGACTGCTTTCTGACATACAGTAAAATAAAAATGAAAGTGGGTATTTGTTTGTTTGTCTGTATTTGGAAAATACAAGATAGCAGTGACCTAGATTGGAAAAGTGACAGGTGTATTTGGCAGACCCGGCTGAAAATAGATGATAAAACAACCTGACTTAAGGGCTTGGGTATAACTCAGCTGTGGAGTGCTTGCATAGTACAAGTCTCCGAGGTTCTTCTCTGCTGCTGCCAAAAGAAGACTCAGTCAAAAAAAAAAAAAAAAAAAAAAAAAAAAACACACACAAGCAAGGGGCTTTTCCTATGCATTGAAATCCAGTGAATCTCCCAGATGCTCTTTTATTGTTGAGAATAGTTTTTGCTGTCCTTGATTTTTTAATATTCCAAATGAATTTGAGAATTGCTCTTTCGAACTCTATGAAGAATTTAGTTGGAATTTTGATGGGTATTGCATTGAATTTATAGATTGGTTTTGGCAGGATGGCCATTTTGACTATCTTAATCCTGTCAATCCATGAGCATGGAACATCTGGTGGAATCATTGTCCCTGAAGACCCGGAAATTAACCCACACAACTGTGGTCACTTGATCTTTGACAAAGAAGCTAAAACCATACAGTGGAAAAAAGACAGCATTTTCAACAAATGGTGCTGGTTCAACTGGAACATATAGAAGAATGCAAATTGATCAATTCTTTTTTTTTTTCAATTTTTTATTAGGTATTTACAGCATTTACATTTCAAATGCTACCCCCAAGGTCCCCTATACCCCCCTACACACCCACTCCCACTTCTTGGCCCTTGTGTTCCCCTGTACTGGGGCGTGTGAAGTTTGCAAGACCTAGGGGCCTCTCTTCCCAATGATGGCTGACTAGACCATCTTCTGCTACATATGCAGCTAGAGTCAAGAGCTCTGGGGGTACTGGTTAGTTCATATTGTTGTTCCACCTATAGGGTTGCAGACCCCTTAAGCTCCTTGGGTACTTTCTCTAGCTCCTCTATTGGGGGCATTGTGTTCCATCCAATAGCTGACTGTGAGTATCCACTTCTGTGTTTGCCAGGCACTGGCATAGCCTCACAAGAGGCCGCAATATCAGAGACCTTTCAGAAAATCTTGCTGGTGTATGCAATAGTGTCTGCGTTTAGTGGCTGATTATGGGATAGACCCCTGGGTGGGACAGTTTCTGGATGGTCTATCCTTTCCTCTCAGCTCCAAACTTTGTCTCTGTAACCCCTTCCATGGGTGTTTAGTTCCCAATTCTAAGAAGGGGCGAAGTATCCATATTTTGGTCTTCCTTCTTCTTGAGTTTCATATGTTTTACAAATTATATCTTGGGTATTCTAAGTTTCTGGGCTAATCTCCACTTATCAATGAGTGCATGTCATGTGACTTCTTTTGTGATTGGGTTACCTCTCTCAGGATGATATCCTCCAGATACATCCATTTGCTGAGGAATTTCATAAATTCATTGTTTTTAATAGCTGAGTAGTATTCCATTGTGTAAAGGTACCACATTTTCTGAACCCATTCCTCTGTTGAGGGACATCTGGGTTCTTTCCAGCTTCTGGCTATTATAAATGCAAATCAAAACTACCCTGAGATTCCACCTCATACCAGTCAGAATGGCTAAGATCAAAAACTCAGGTAACAGCTGATGCTGGTGAGGATATAGAGAAAGAGGAACACTCCTCCATTTTTGGTGGGATTGCAAGCTGGCACAACCACTCTGAAAATCATTCTGGAGGTTCTTCAGAAAATTGGACATAGTATTACCTGGGGACCCACCTATACCATTCCTGGGCATGTACCCAATAGCTGCTCCAGTGTATAACAAGGACACATGCTCCACCATGTTTATAGCTACCTTATTTATAATAGCCAAAAGATGAAAAGAACCCAGATATCCTTCAACAGAGGAATAGATACAGAAAATATGTTACATTTACACAATGGAATTCACCTAGCTATAGAAAAATAAAATAAAACAAAAAAACAGTGACTTCATGAAATTCTTAGGCAAATGGATGGAACTAGAAGATATCATCCTGTATATGTAAGTCCTTGGTCCTATGAGGGCTTGAGAGATGCCTCATTGTAGGGGAATGCCAGGTTGGGGAGGCAGCAGTGGGTGGGTGGTTGTTAGACCACCCTCATAGAAGCAGGTGGAAGGGGATGATATAGGGAAACTCCAGGGGGGAGAATGGAAAAGGGGATAACATTTGAAATGTAAATAAAGAAAATATATAATGAAAAGAAGAAATTCAATGAAAATACTATGTATATTTCAAATGTCCAATTCATATGATGGGGCCTTTTTTAATACATTTTACCAGAATGAAAAGTATTTTTATAACCAAAGAGACACAAAGAGATAAAACTCTTAGAGAAACAGACACACACACACACACACACACACACACACACACACACACACACATTAAGCATCAATGACAGTTGAAAGAATAGAGACACTGAAAAACCAAATGGTTAACAATTGTTTTATGTAAACCATAGGCACAAAAGGCAATGATGATTAATGTTTAAAAAATTTAACGACAAGCATTTAGCATATAACAAATCACATGTTTCTAGTACATCTTAACCCTATTGACCAGAAGTCTTCGCATGCAGGGATTTCAAAAACATTGTTTTATATTACCATTCCTATCATCATCATCATCCTCACTATTACAGGAAGAACATGTCACATAGTCCTGTCTGGAGTTAAGGTTACTTTTAGCCCAGGCCATCCTGAAGCTCAGGGTCCCTGCTTAGCCTCTCAAACACTAAGATCATGGGCATGTTCTAATATGCCTTTCTGTTTTGATTTTAAATGTCAAACATATCACATGGCTGCTAGACAGATGCAGGGCTGCAGCTGCCCAGGAACACACTCCAAACAGCAAGCATGTGGGCTTTGGAAACACAGGGTTCCACATGGAGGTGGGATGATCTTTTCTCTAATATTTCCTAGAAACATTTTGCTACATGTCACCTTTATCTGTGTGGTTTTTAAATCTAATCTATCATTTATAGGATCTTGAAAATTTCCTAAGCCCAAAACTGAAACTGAGTTTCCAGAAGGGCTGATGCATAGATATTTGAAATTTTTATTATGAATCTTGCATGTTATAAGTTCTAGAACTTAAAAAAAGAACCATGATTTTATTTTATTCTCTCCTCAGTTGCGTATTAAAATTCAAGTTGCTCTTTATGTTGACATCAGACAGGAACATGCTGTATTTATTTTCAGCTTTACTATGTAGCAGTACTTATTTATGGACTTATGATAACATTGCTCATTGAAGAATACAATTCAGGATCTGACCATCTTTATTACCTTATAAACATTCTTTGTCATTATTACTTAGGTATAATTTAGTGTTTTATGTCCTTTCTGTGGTACAATATTGTTTGTGAAGAATCTTTCTTTCCCTCTTTCTCTGTCCTTCCCTCTTTCCATTTATTTTTCTTTAAAAGTTCTCTGTGTGCTTAGGCTTGTCTGGAACTCATGATCCTCCTGCCTCAGCCTCTGTACTATTGTGATTTTTAAGGCAGGAGCCATCATGAACAACTACTTTCATTTTGTTCCTAAGAAGCACACATTGCTTTCCTTTTCTATTGTTTTAATTGTTTTTTTCCTTATGCTATGATGCAAGAAAACTGTTACTGGATCAGTACCTAGTAAGAGAAATGTCTGATGAATATTTAAAATTGAATACATTCAAAATATTCTGTGGAAATAATTTCTACTAGTATCATTATATAAGCCATAGAAACTTAGTCCTAACTTACTTTTGAGTTTGGTGCAGTTCAGTTGAGTGCAGTGGGCTCAGTTTGGAGCAGAGCAGTTGACTTCAGAGCAGTTGAGTTCCTGGAATTCAGAGGCAGTCTTTCCAAGTAGAATAATTCTTCAGAAGATAAGAGAAGTCAATTTGAATGGAAAGGACTTTGAGCCAGAACAACTGAGTTGAACCAGCCATCCAGAGTTCAGAAAGGGATAGAAATATTGAGTTTCCTTACCATTAAGTCTCAGAGGCGAAAATAAAAACCTGCTAGGGCTAGGTTAGTAGATTGAGGTTGGAAGCTAAAGCCTTCGAGGCTGGGGAGTCCAGAAGACTAGATTGGATGGAGGCAAGAAGCTTTCTGGCTTAGGCTGAGGAATAGTTAGAAAGGCTCTGAGATCAGTCCAAACCATGTATTCATAAATATTTGGTATGCCTCCCATCTCATCCCTTCATGTGAAGAAATAAAAGCAACATTTTAATTTGCACATATTATATTTATTGTTTCTTTTATTTATTCAATTCCTGTAAAGCATTTTATTGGAATTTTGATGGGGATGAAACTTTACATTGCTTTTTGTAGTATGGTCATTTTCACAATTTTGATCCTGCCAATCAGTGAACATGGTAGGTCTCTTCATCTTCTGATAGTTTCTATATATAATTTTTACAGTGTTGTTCAGTTTTCAATGTACTTTACTTCCTTAGTTAGATTTATTCATGATTTTCAAAAGACTATATTTAATGCTATTGTTTATTTAATGTTATTATTTATTATTTCCTTGATTTCCTTGTGGGTGTGTATGTCATTTCTAGGATGACTACTCTTTTGATGAGTGTATTTATAAACTGTAAGATTTTTCTTATGGACTATTAAGTATATATATATATATATATATATATATATATATATATATATATA
>NC_034611.1:27001954-27023310 GCF_900095145.1 Mus pahari | reverse complement strand
GAGAGAGAGAGAGAGAGAGAGAGAGAGAGGGGGGGGGGGAGAATCACATCTGCAAAGAACAACCCTTTGCTATATCTCTCAGTTTATATCTCTCATTTGTCTTACTGTTGTAGCTAAAATGGTGAGTACTATTTTGAACAGGAGTGGACAGACTGGATATCTTTGCAGTATTTCTGATTTTGTGGAAATACTATGAGTATTTCTCCAGTTAGGAGGATGAAGATGATGTTAGCTCTGGGTATATCGTATATTGCCTTTATTATGTAGGAAAAATTCTTCAGGAATTCATTCATTAATGAATGTTGGACTTTATTAAAGATCATTTTTGTATGCAGTAAAATGATCATGGACTTCCTGTTCTTGAGTTAATTTATGTCAAATATTAGATTTGCTAATATCACTATGTTGAACCATCTCTGTATCTTCAAGATGATGCTATTTTTTTATTGTTGTGGGAAATCTTTCGGATGTATTCCTGAATTCCATTTCTAAGTTATTTATTGAAAATGTTTCTGTTCATCAAAAATAGTAGTTTATAATTTTATTTTTGAAGGGTTTTATTTGGCTCTTATATTCTTTTGGCTATTGTAATAGGCATAGAAATGACTTCAAATATATTTCTATCTATCATCTATCTATCTATCTACCTATCTATCTATCTACACACACACTTATCAGAAATTAAAATTGCTAGCTTATTTGCCAAATGATTCATATCATATATGGCAAAGTATGTTTTTTTTGTTTTGTTTGTTTTTTTTGTTTTTCAAGACAGGGTTTCTCTGTGTAGCCCTGGTTGTCCTGGAACTCACTCTAGACCAGACTGGCCTCGAACTCAGAAATCCACCCTCCTCTGCCTCCCAAGTGCTGGGATTAAGTGGTGCTGTGTGCCACCACTGCACGGCTATGGCAAAGTATGTTAATGAATGAATATATTCAGAGTTTTCAAGTAGATTATATTTACCATAACACATAGTCTGATGAGAAAAATACAAAGAAACTTTGATAAAGACATAATCAGAGTAGAATAGACAGTAGACTGATATGACCAAAATACCAAATCTATTACGGATAACAGATGCTAGCAGAGAAAGGTAATTAATGCCTCCCCAGCATCACACTGCCTGGGTAGTAAGCTTTATTTACTCCTTAATATAAGTTATCAAGGCTCAGGAACTCAACATTATAACCTTTTGCTTTCAATGTGTTTTCTGTTTGTTTTGTTTTGTTCTTACTTTGTTGTTACAGGAAATATATGAAACAAATACAATTATATATGATGAATTTCCTGGAGCTTTTTTCTGGACTTATTTTTCAATATGATAAATGATATGTTCAGAATGCAGAATAGGTCCAGACAGGATTTGCTTACAAATTTTTTGCTTCAATTCTTGATTTGTTTCTCTCATTTTTTTAGCAAATTTTTTATTAGATATTTTCTTCATTTACAATTTAAATGCTATCCTGAAAGTCCCTTATTCCCTCCCCATGCCCTGCTCTCTAACCCACCTACTCTTGCTTCCTGACCCTGGCATTCCCCTGTACTGAGTCATATAATCTTTGCAAGACCATAGGCCTCTTCTCCCAATGATGGCTGATTAGGCCATCATCTGATACATATACAGCTAGATACATGAGCTCAGGAGGTACTGGTTAGTTTATATTGCTGTTCCTCCCATAGGGTTACAGACCCCTTCAGTTCCTTGGGTACTTTCTCTAGCTCCTCCACTGGGGCCCTGCCATTTTAGTTATTGTAACAGAGAAAAACAACATGTTTAGTAGTTATGTAAGTTTAAAAAATATTACTGCTGATCTTAAAAATCTAGCTTCCAGATAGTAAATTAAGTGAAAACGAATTTTAAAATTATTATTTTTTATTATTTCCTGTCCCTTTGATCCAAATAGCATACAATAAGGTACATTCTAATAACGGAATGCTCATGTAGTTAGAATCCTTATGAGAGAAACCTTTCCTTGCACTTAGATAATTGCTGAAGCTTTTCTTAGGACATATACCACATTCCTCTAAATTTAAACGTCTATACATACATATAATCTTTATCAATTTTATATTTTCATGGAAAACTATGATCCCTATTAGAAAAATTGACTATTAAATATGTATCTTGACATTTATACATAAAGTTAAATTTATCTAAATTTTAAAAAACAAATGGTCTAGTATAATTGTACACTTCTACAATCCCTGTACTTGGGCAGTGTGTAAAAGCATCATACTTGCCTGATGTCATTGTTGTCTTGGAGGCTTTCTGCTGAACAAGCTCAAGCTTTCTTGTACTTTATGAATTTTAGCTGACTTGTTCAAGTCAACTCTTTTTGTTTAATCTGCTCTCCAGGATTACTGATTCGATCTAGCTTCTCTCAGCTTCTCACTGAACAAACTTTGGCCATTTATTCTGATCTTCTAGCTCCTTCTCATTCTCTAGCTTCAATTGCCTCTGCTGACCTGCACTGAATTGCATCAACTCACAAACTCAACTTCACTGCATTCACTAACTGCACTGACTTCCAACTCAGTGACAAACTCACTGAACTGCATTCACTCAGTTTGCTATGCTTTATCTACCAATAAATAAATAAATAAATAAATAAATAAATAAATAAATAAATAAATAAAACTTCTCCAATGACAATTTGCTTTTCTTTTTCTGTTTTCATTTATCATTCCAGTTTGTGTTTTTGTTTGTTTTTGTTTTGTTTTGTTTTGCTTTTTTGCACTTTTGCATGCATTAAGTCTTAAACAAGTAATTATTTAACCAACTATCTCTAGTACCAATTTTCAAACTCAGAAGATACTTTTGTTTGGGACATTTTCAGTGGATAAAAGTATCATTTTATAAAATGCAAACATCTCAGATAATACAACATAACAGTACTTCACTGAAACATGACATTTCTAATTAGAGGAGAGCTATGGCAAGGATCTGTTTTTCTATAGGTGTTTTAAGATTGGTGCTGCTAACATGTTTTGGATCGAATGATATATTAATAGCATTTACATATCTCATATCACTTCAATTTAAAATACTTTTTATTCAATGCTTATCCATGTTTATATGAGAAATCTTGTTTTATGATGTTTATTTTAACATTAAGTCATTCTTTACTTTAAAATCCTTGGCAAACTTCTCTAATAAAAGACCGTTTATTTAACTTCTATTTTAGAAAGGGCATAGTGATACAGAGAGAACTTGCCACTGTGAACACACATTTCATTAATATTAATCTTAAATTTGTTTGATGGATATCAATTTAGAAAATATTGCTAGAATTTATTTAGAGAATATTTACAAAGAAAAAAACTATGAATAAAATTTGGCTTTCTATCACAGAATACATGATTAGTGTCTGAAGCATTAGTAATAATTATTTTGCCATTCCATGGAATAATTCTGATTGGATTCCTAAAAGGCTGCTCATGAGAAGTAGCATGGTCTGTCATTTACTCATATATTTAAAACACACTTCTAAAGAAAAGAAATAAGATACTTACAAATTGATTAACTTCTCTTCAGGCAGGTAGGAGCCATCACAGAATGCTACTTAACAAGCTCCTGGCACCTCACTCAGCATCCTAAGTGACGTGCTGTCTTTGAGAAGATCGGGATTATTTGGTTGGTCCTTCTGAGGGAATTCCAGCATACATGCCTTTATGTTCTTGTCAGCAAACTTTTCAAGTGACCTACTAAAATTATGAGTTTTCAATAAAGAAAAGCAAGATTCAATAGTGACATCAATTCGATATTTCTAATGTTTAACCACATTTTCTTACTAGATTAAATTTCAAGTTTCATTTTTTTCTCTTTTAAAAGAATATTTTCTAGTTAGAATACAAATTAATGTTTATTTGAAATGTAAATAAATAAAATAGCCAATTATATATATATACACATATATATATATATGTGTGTGTGTATATATATATATTAGGAAATATATATATATATATATATATATATATATATGGAAAATATCAAAATGAATCCCTTTATTTTATATAGCAATGATCATGAATTAAGTAGCAATACACAAACATCCAGCTAATAAATTATTTTCTATATTAGAAATGAGTTAGATTTATAATTCATATAAATATAACTTTACCAAGTAAATAGTAAACATTCAGAGTCACAAGGTAAAAGTAGATTGAACACAAACACATGAGAGAAATAAACACACACTGAGAAAGGACAAAGTGGTAGAATTAGAATAGGAGTCAGAAAAAGCAACTTCCAAAGAGAAACAAAGGACTGCAAATATTATAACATTCATCATTATACAGCATTGCCAAAGTAAGAAAATGATAATTGTTTGTCCTTTGTACAGTGGTGTAATGTGCTTCAAAGTTAATTAGACAAAAATAATACGGAATAAATCTAGATACTGGATAATTCTGTCTAAAACATGGTACTAATATACGCAGACTTCCTACAAAATTTTAGAAACAATTTAAATATCTAACATAAATGAAATGGGTGAGTTTGGTTTGGAACAGTACAGAGTGAGACACAGCAGCCAATAAAAATATTCATGCACATGTAGAAAAAATGTTCCATACATATCAAAAGGAAAAATATGGCAGAATGGGAAAAGAGATGAATTCATTGTATAGCGCTAGAGTCTTAAATGTAATTGTTTCCCTAGATAAACTGAAATGAGTTTAGACTTAAATATTTCATATAGTGTACTATATTCCCAAATACAAATAAAGGAATCAGATCACCTGAGAATGATGTGTACCTGTGAGGCCTTGAGTGCTCTCTATCAACCCCAGAAACATGTATTATATGAGATTGATATCAGAGCTCTGTTGAATTTCAGCAGAACTTGTCATTGAGCAGATAGCTAAAGTGAGCAATTTTAATTACAACTTAGCATCATTCTCCTTAAAGCAGTACCATACCCCATGTTTCAAGGAGGGCTAACATCCAAACTCATGATAATTCTTTGAGCTCAAAGCCTCCTAGCATGAGGAGAAGGAACATCCTTAAGTAGTTGAAAGAAGTGCTAGCCTAATCATGAGATTGGAAAAGCAAGATCTCTATGTTAACAAGAGCATGTGTCCAACCCCGTGTTGGTGTAACTCAAGGAAGGAAGAAATAGCAGATCAACAGCCACTCTAGTTCAACAGAATGTGAAGGATGTGGGAAGAGAAAGTGGCACCTTAGTTCTCATTAGAATGATGCTAGTGGCACCTTAGTTCACATTAGAATGATGCTAGTTAGACTCAGGAAAGTAGTTTTATCATTGCAGTGGTAGAAGTAACAAAATGCCAATAAACAAATCCTTAGCCTGGAACTGGGCCTACCATCCATGGACCAAAAATGTGGTCTAATAAGAGCTGATGAGTCTGATTTTCCCAGGGATATTTTGTATATTGTTCTCTCCATTTGTCAGTATCAGTCATGAAACTAACAATAGGCACAGTTCTCTTCTCCACTCACGAAACTTCAGAATTCTTATTTCATATAATGGAGCTCAGAAGTGTATATGAAAAATTCCCCAAACTCCATTTGAGGAATCATAAATGAAGACACAGAAAGTAAGTTGGCCTTATTGGAAAATTCCTACAATACAAAGATAACCGAACTCCAAAAGCAAAACCATGAGAATAATTCGTGATCATAGGAGCACCTTTTCATTCAGCCAGTTGATTATAAATGATTAACAAATGGAGTGTTTAAAATTTTACCTCAATTAATTTATTTCACAGTTAGAAAACATTGTTAGATTTCAAAGTAACAAGTATTTTAAATAAAGTAATTAACAATAACAGTGTTAAAAGCTGGGTTTAAAAAATGTGAAATGGTTGCGTGTAGCGCCGATTAGTTCCTGTGCTCTGAAAAATGAGAAAGCACATCCTTGGAGCTGCACCGTTTCATTGACGTTCTCTTACCATTTGACCGTTTCGTTGACGTTCTCTTACCATTTGGTGGTAGTTCTCTAAAATTCTTACTGTTTTAGAGACAACATTTTATGAGTACTCTTATTTTTTGCATAATTACATAATTGTAAAATGATCTGAATAAAATAAAATTATTTTCTTCCCTAGTAAGAAAATGACATGTTCCAATATGGAGCACAGCTTTCACATCACATGACAACAACAGCAAAATACTATTTGCGGCTTGAATTGCATTACATACAAATTAATACTCTCTTAAGTTGCAATATAGAACTCAGTACTGATTTGGACCAAATGCACTAGAACTCACTCTCAGGCTTGTAAACTTGTCATTCTGCTCTTTAACTGTGTTACAGGATATTCTGCGTGTGGTATGAAGTGCAATCTAACTGCCTAAATGTGACATGTTTGAGTTGTGTCTTTATTTCTTTACTTTTTTTTTTTCAAAATTTTATTAGATATTTTCTTCATTTACATTTCAAATGCTATCCCGAAAATCCCCTATACCCTCCCTCTGCCCTGCTCCCCTACCCACCCACTCCTACTTCTTGGCCCTGGCGTTCCCCTGTACTGGGGCATATAAAGGTTGCAAGACCAAGGGGCCTCTCTCCCCAGTGATGGCTGACTAGGCCATCTTCAGCTACATATGCAGCTAAAGACACGAGCTCTGGGGGTACTGGTTAGTTCATATTGTTGTTCCACCTATAGGGTTGCAGACCCGTTAAGCTCCTTGGGTACTTTCTCTAGCTACTCCATTGGGGACCCTGTGTTCCATCCAATAGATGACTGAGCATCCACTTCTGTATTTGCCAGGCGCTGGCATAGCCTCACATGAGACAGCACCAACTGTTCTACAGAGGGTCCTGAGTTCAAATCCCAACGACCACATGGTGGCTCACAATCACTCATAATGAGATCTGACACCCTCTTCTGGTGTGTCTGAAGTCAACTACAGTATACTTATGCATATTTGTTTACTTTTAATTAAGGGTGACCATGAGTACTGCTCTAAAAACATTTAGACTATGGAGCGCTCACAAAAAGGGACCTAGCATGACCAGACTCCGGAGGATCCAAGAAGAAGCTGAAAGAGTCAGATGCAGATATTTGCACCCAAACAATGGAGAGAAGCTGCTGACCCTTGTGGTTGAATTAGGGAAAGACTAAAAGAAGTTGAGGAGAAGGGCGAACCCTATAGGAGGACCAGCAGTCTCAATTAATCTGGACCACCGAGATCTCTCAAACTCTGGACTGCTAACCAAGCAGCATACACCAGATGATATGAGGCCCCCAGCAGACATACAGTAGAGAACTGCCGGGTCTAGCTTCAATCAGGGTTGATGCACATAACCCTAAAGAGACTGGGGGCCCCAGAAAATTTAGAGGACATGTGGTGTGTGGGGTGGGGCGTGAGGACATCATTGTGGAGACAGGGGGTGGGAAAGTTGTATGTGATGTGGAACAGGCAGAGGGTGGATGGGAGGAGGATTAAAATCTGAAATTTAAAATAAGTAATTATATAAAAAATAGACAGAATATATTGTAACTTATCTAAAATGTATGATGTAAAACGGTGTTGGGACAATTTTAGTATTTCTGCAAAGACATCCCTGATTTGTTTATTATCCTAGGAGGAAGCCTTTGGCATGGTTGAGATTGTGTATTAGCTACGACTCTGTATCTACAGTGGTTACTGTATTGAGCTAGTTTCTTTCTATTCCTGGATTATTAAGGTTTTGTATTTTTTATTTTTATAATCATGAAAAAATTGTTCAACACAATTGAACTGTGATCACACAACAGGGACCATTCTCACTTGGATGTGGGTCATGGTCCTCTACATAGCCGATTCAATTTGATGAGCCAGCTTCTTGTACAGGTTGTTTAAACTGGTAACATCAGTCATATAAGCCTGTAGTTTTGTTTTTTTTTTCTTATAGTAGCTTTTCCTTGGTGAACTATCAGAATACTGCCTCGTTCTTAAAATGAACTAGTTACTATTCTTGACCATTCAGTGTTTGGCAGACTTAAAGAAAAAGTGATGTTATATCATCTCTCCCAGAGATAACCTGACCATGGGAGGCTTTTGTTTACTGAATACAAATCCTTATTAGATCTATCTGTTCAGGTCTCCTATTTGTCCATGATTCAGGATTTGTATATTAACTATTGCCAGTAATTTATCCATTTATTGCAGGATATGCAATTAATGGCATGTTTATACACAATATTTCTACAATCATTTTTATCATATCAATTGGTATTTCAACTTGCATCAAGTTTTATTCACATCTTTTAAAAAATTGCTAAAAATCTAATTTTATATTCATTTCTTTTACTTTTTATTTCAAGTATTTATACTAAGATATTTATGGTTTCCTGGGAGTTTCTCCTTCTCCTGGGAGTTTTTATACCTTCTTGCCCCCCTCACCTGTGGACCTTCACTGGAGGTCCTTGTTTTCCTGAAAGTAGGTGTTCATTGCTATAAACTTCCCAATAGTAATACTTTTGCTTTATCTGTCAGGATTTGGTATGCTGAGTTTTTGCTTTTATTTCATTTTAGTGTTTTAGGTTTTATTTTTAATGTAATTTTCGTGAAATATTTTTCCAATAATTTTATTTTTAGGGGCTTTACTTGCCTTCTTATTAATTTTAAGAGTTGTGTTTTGTGCTTTTGCATGTTAGTTCTTAGATGGATATATATTTTATTAACATTTTTCTTGGATGGATATATATTTTATTAACATTTTTCTCTCATGGGCTTTATTTTTCATCATTAGGTATATTTTTTAAGAGTAGATTTCTCTTTTAATTTTGTTAGGTCTGAATTATGCATTCTATGCTCACAGCTTTATCTCCAATGTCATACCCTCGATGTTAGTGCTAAAATTCGAGGTTTTATGGTTCTATAGTCTTATGGTTACCCTCTCATAGTATTGCTGGGTTTCATTTTACATTTAGGTCTGTGATTCATCCTGAGATTTTGTTTTTTTAGAAGAGTAGAAGGTTAAAGTTTGAACTCAGTTTGTAACCTGCTGAATATTCTCAGTGTTTGGACTTTGTTTCTTTGTGCAAAATCATTTGACTACATGTAGATCAATTTGTATGGTCTCTATTTCATTACAGTGTTCTACCTGTCTCTTCTTGTAACTTTAACACATTTGGAGGAAGGAGGCTGTATAAGAAGTCTTCATTTTAGTAGTGTCTTTCTTCCTAATTTCCTCCTTTCTTTCAATATTTTTGCTGGTGTCTCTATGTCTTTTGCATCTTTCTAAGAACTATCAAATCAAATTGTTATTATTTATGAATTAACAGTAGAGTTTTAATGAGATCTCTACGAACTTCAAGTTCTCTTTTTTCACTTCAAACTTTTATTATTAGTCTTAAAGAGGCACTCCTGAGTCTATAGATAATTTAGGAAGGAACTTCCATAGAAACAATATTGGATCTTTCTATTTATTGATTTAAAACATCTCTCCACTTATTTAGAACTTCTTTGATATCATTTGTCACTTGTATATAATTTGTAAATTTGTACATGTTTTGTAGCTTTTCTCACTTTCATACATTGGTAACCTTTATGATGGAGTATTTCACTCATGTGAGCTGCAGATGTAAATGATATTGTGTTATCTTAATTATTTGTATTTATTATTTGAAAATTTTACATGCAAATAAAAATATATCTTTATTATATTCACCCTCATTTCCCCTGGAACTTTCAAACAGTTCCTTCCAACTTCAAGCATTCTTTCATTATTATTATTATTATTATTATTATTATTATTATTATTATTATTATCATGTTTTAACTCACTGAGTTCAGTAGTTGTGGCCTAAATGCTCAACCATAAGGATCAACTGCTGGGTATTAAGAAGCCACCCTCTCTCCATAGAGAAAAATGACTTTCACTCCTATAGAAGTCACCAACTACCAAGAACTTAGGTACCTGTTGCCCCCAAACTTGTGTTGGAACTTTCAGGGGCGTTGATCTTGTGCAGGTAACCACACCTTCTTTTGGCTCATGAGTGCAATAGCCATATCATATCCAGAAGACTGAGCTACATATCACTTCTTTCATTCCTCCAGTCTTTCAACTCTTTATACCCAAATTTCCAAGATATGCCTGGATTTCACTAGGGGATACCTCAAAACACAACTTAAAGAAGAAAGATTATATGTAAAACGTTATAGTCTATCAGTCCCTAGACGTTATGACAGTGGGAGGTGTCGCTTTGAGGCAGCAGGTTACATTCCATCAGGGCTCTGAAAGAAGACAGCAGTCTGTTGTTGCTTAGCTCCTAGCTCCTTTTCTTCTGTCTAGACATCTAGTACATGGAAGGATGCTGGACACATTTAGGATGTGACCTCTTACCTTAGTTAACCCATTCAAGAAATCCTCTTATAGACATGTCCAGAGCTGCAATTCCATGCTGATTATAGATTCTGTAATATAAATAATCAAGATTAAACATCACAGTTCCTAAAAGGAGTGTACCCTTCTCTTAAATAAAATTAGGAAAAACTCGGCCAAGATAATCACATTTCATAATGCATTAGGTATATCTATCTCTATCTACTATCTATCTATCTATCTATCTATCTATCTATCTATCTATCTATCTATCTATCTATCTATCTGGGTAGCACAATGTGAAAATAATCTGAAAACAAGAAATATGAAAAAATAACTAGGTATCTGCAAATAGAAATTCAAAATAAAAAATAAATTTCTGGAGAAAATATTAGGGCAAACATCAGGTTAATAAACCAGGAAATTGTCACTATCTGAAAAGATTTGAGTTGATAAAATGAAAAGATGTTTACAATAGGATATTATGCAAAATGAAAGCACTTAAATTAATTAAAATGAAAATTGAAATTCAGTCTAAGAGCTATAATCTAGCCTAGTAGATTAGAAACTAATCTAAAAGCAAAGGATTCAATGTTAAAAGAAAAAAAACATGAACTAAAAAATTTAAAAGTTGAATATTCACTTTAAAAGGATATTTTAAATTAACAAAATTAGAAATGAATAATAAAAATTGACTGATCTAATTAATTAATACTCCCAGTGTTATAACAATATTTATATCTTATAACAGTACTTATCCAAATATAATTTAGTACTTTAAATATAGCATTTTATGTTCCTTGTGGTTTGTAGTATCAGAGGTACATGCTTATAGTTTTCATACTAATTCTTGCTTATGGCCTTTCTTATCCTCCAGTGATTTTTCAAATTATGATTCTATATACAGGTATAATATCCAGACAGCCCTAGTTTCAAATCTCACAGTACTTTTCATATATAGTATTTACTCTGTGGCAGACAAAGCTAAATGTGTTTCATATATTTACTAAAGAAAACATCAATCACAGGGGAAATTAAATTTTATCTTACAAAGCAAGGCTCAAAGTTAAAATGAAAAGGGAAAAATCAAACAAGAAATTCTATAAAGATCAGATTCTCAAATGCCAAAGTAACAAGAGCAGCAATATTAGACAGAGTATGGTGTATTAGAGTTCTGAATAAGAGTTCCCTAAAAATACCATAAATACACAAAATAAAAAGATTGGGAACTCCAAAGAAAGAAACCTTTAAAGAAAAAACTTTGAGGAAACTTCTAGGTTGGAAAAACACTAACACACTCTCTACATCTCCACAAAGCTCATCTGTCTTCTGGAACAAGATGGCCAAAACCACAGATTAGAGAAGTTATAAACTTTTTTTATAAGGATATACAGGAAGTAGCTGTGAAGGCTTTACATATAAAGCATGTCCCCCAAAACTTTACTTATAACCACTACTATATTAAGAAAATTTCTTGTTTCCAGAAGAACGTATGCAGTATGGAGAGTTATAGTTAACATTAGTGAAAGTCATTATTCAAATCTATAAAAATTTGAAATCAGACACATTAGACATATTCTTTAAATATAATTTTAAACCTGGCGTGTGTGTGTGTGTGTGTGTGTGTGTGTGTGTGTGTGTGTGTGTGTGTGTGTAAACACTTTAGTGAAGGAGCCCAAGGTGGCCAGATATATTGGATTTACCTGGACCTGGGGTTATAGGTGGTTGAGAGCAACTTGATGTGGGTGATGTGAACCAAACCTGTGAAAGAAGCAGTGAACTCTCTGAACTGTTAAGTCATCTCTTCAGCACCTAGAATATTTTAATATTTACTTCAGCAAATGATGCAGGTGAGTTCTCATCAATTCATCAATGTTTATTTCTATAGCAGTAACACACACACACACACACACACATACCCACATATATATATGCTCACACACAACAGGTACACTTTTAAATTTTCTCTTTACATATATAGTATCTATAAGTTGACATTTATTCAGAAAATAACCATGGCTATTGAATTAAGTATCCTAAATTTGTCAGAATATACTAAATAATTTTATGTCACAAATGTAAAGGTCTCTCTTTCTCTTTCATTTTCAGTGTTAGTAGAAAGTGGAACTGTCATTTCATTTGTGGGTTACATCAGTTCTGGATATTGTAACATTTATAGAAATATTGTTGGACTTGTGGACCTACCAATAAACAAAGTGGTAAGTTTCAGCTTATTTGCTTTTCTTTGAGAATTAACTACTCTAATGACTTAGGGATGCTGGATAACATTTTCTCATGCATATTGAACATCATACATTGTGGTATCCTTAGATAACGAATTGCCATACACATAGAGTAAAAGAATCTGTGATACGTTGTATGGATCTCAACATAGGTGGTGTGAAAACATCAAACCTCCAAAAGCACAAGGTACTCATTTCACTTTATTAACCAGGCAAAAAGGAGTAATAGGGACAGAAAAAGAGTGAATGATCATTTTTCTGACACTATGTAATAGGATTCAATTAAATATGTAAATGGCTTATTTTCTGGCATTTCTGTGATATCCACAGTAAAGCTTTACCATGTCCAGAAATGACAAATATTTAAACTTTTATGACTTGATTTCAACTAAAGACTTCCTCCTTGTTCAAGTGCCTGTCAAATGCTTGCCTTGGGGGAAACATTTGTTTTTCCATGCTTACAGTTGCCTGATTGTCATTTTTTAATACTGATTAGAACTCATAGGAAAGGTGCCATCATCCTCTCACCCTCTTCAGAACCATCTGTACTGAAACTGCAGCAAAGTCTACCACAAGGACCCTGATTTGAAAAAATTTTTAGATTATTCAATTGAAATCACCATTTTTACTGATACAGCTCATGAAATTCCCAATTGTGATATGTAAATGGACCTGAGTTTAATCCATACTAACACACTTATGAGCAAACACACCCACACAATAAAAGAAGAAAGACAAGAGTGCATAGCTATCTCAGTTTATGCCATCACTTATAGCTGTCATATTTTCTCATCTCCCTCCTCTCAGTTACTCCAATAACTATGTCTTCCACCTGAGGCTGAAGTTTATTACAGTTGGTAGTTCACAATATGTTGTTAAGTTACACACTGTACTATTCTTGGGGCTTTGAAAACTTGAACTAGTTCAACATTGCTCAGACATCTTAATATATTCACAAAGGAAATGCGGGATAGTGAGATGGCTCAGCTTGCCACCAAGTCTGACAAACTGAGTTTAAACTCTGGAACCCACACAGTAAAAGGAGGGAACTGAAGTTGTTCTCAGTCCTCTACATGCATATCATCATCACCATCACCATCATTACCATCATCGTAATCATCAATCATCTCATATTCACACACTCTGAATTAGTAGACATTAAAATAATGCAATAGCTGCATACCTAAATGGCAGTGTTGTCAGTTATCTTTATATGCTGAAGGGTGCTTGAGTGTATTATTGCTTTAATATAAAAGGAATAATATACAATGAATAAAAAAGTAAATGATTCCTCTGGTGTCAATAAACTTGGCTACTAATTTCTTTTAGCCAGAAGTTTTATGAATTGCTGAATTTCTAATAATAATGATTATGTGATTATTTTCATGAAACCTCTATTGTCCCTATCTTTTGCAGAAAAAAATGAAAAAACGTGTTTATATGGGTAAACTTAAGGAGAAGGAGTCCTTTGGTGAGGTCAGTATTCTTCTTCAAGCTCCCTTCACATGCACAATTATTACTGGACGAGAAGTTGAGATGGCAGTTATTGAAGATAAGGACATCCAGGGTAAATGCATGAATGTCATTTAACTCTTCGGCCACTTAATCACGGGAGGTTTTGAAAAGGGAAGGGGCTTTTAACTGAAAAATTGAAACCTGTAAGTGAGTGTAGATATGTGCATAATAGTGGTGAGAAATATATAAGCTAGATTGTAGATGGATATGTAGTAGATAGATGCACCCTTTACAGTATTCTGACTCCATTTTTTCTACTTTCAGCTTGTTGAATTTACTAGTCTTTTTGATAATTCACTGTTAAATGTAGCAGTCCTGGTTTTACAGAATGATTTATACTATATTTAAGGTGTTTCTTTGATGATTTTGAGTTGGGTAAAATATGCACAACACTAATGTTCAAAGATCCAGCCACACACATATACATGAATATGCAGTCATAGACACATGTATAGATGCATACTCACATGTAAAAACACATGAATGCACATGCATGCTTATACCCACATGCACACATATGTGCACACACATACACACATCCAAATTCTGCAATATTTAAATCAAATACTGAAACCTTAGGACTCTAGTAATAATAAAAGTATAATGATGCTATCGCAGAATAAGATATGCAATTGAATATAAGTAGAAATGAGTGGCTAAGCCATTACCCAGTATAATTCTAAGTGCTTCTCTGTACACTCATGCTAAAGGATGTCATGTACCATTAAATAGTATAATAGGAGACATTTTTGGACATAAGGATTGGTGAAAGATTTTTTTTTTTCTTAAACGACCTCAATTGAACAGAATGCTTGGATTCCAAATTTTGAGTATATAAATCTCCTGGAGAATGTACAACCTACACTTGCTATAACTTTTTTCAAATGAAAAGGCTAATCCAAACTCGTGTCTGTTATTAAAAAGTGTGGCTTTGAAGTGGTATTAAGTTTCTTCATGCCTGTGTCATTCAAATACAACTCCCTTGAAGTTAAATATCAATTCACAACACCAACCATGAATTAAAACAATAATTCCTTCAATATTTGGCATGTTTTTCTTTCACTAACAATATTAGTGGGTTACATAAACACATTAGAGATCCTTTTGTTTAAATAAAGATTTCACACATTACAATCGTTCAGGGCTTTACAGAGAAACAGAACCAACTCTATGTTAAGGAGATTCATTTGGAAGAGCCTCATCTGGAACCAGGAGTTCAGCTGTGGCCTGAGAAAAAGGGAAGCTGTTGGTGGAACAAGTTTTGCCCTAGTCTGAGACTAAAGATCTGAGAAGTTGTGTGTGTGTGTGTGTGTGTAGGGGGGGTTCTTAGGGGTGGTTGTGTGTGTGTGGTTGTGGTTGAGTGCACACACACACACCTGTATATGTAGTGAGGAAATTAAGTAAGTTTTGGATTATGAATGTTTGATAATCATTTTTCCTGAGTGGATAGAAAAACAATGTTCCAGAATAAGGAGACATATAGAAATTAGACATACTGAAGCAGAGAGGATTCACACTTTATCTGATTTTGAAGCTCTGCTGGTACATCTATTCACTGAATTTTTACCTTTTCACATTGATGGCTGAGTTTCCTTACTCTTTCTTCTAATTCAGATATTAATCCCCTTTAAAGATATTCTTATACACATACCTGAAAAGGTTTTTCACCATATATTTGAAATTGTGTAGCCCCATCAAACTGACACATATAATTAATCATCAAACACATGAATGTGTTTCTTTCAAGCACTTATTAGAATCTCCTTTGCCACCTGGCAGCCCAAATTTAAATAGATGGTATAGTATAGAGATGAAATTGTTCATGTGCATGCTATTCATCTTCTAAAATTTATTCTATAGTTCATTTATTTTAAGACTGATTTCACAAGGCTACTGTCATGCTCTTTCTTTGATTCATTAGCCTCTAGGGAGAATTATGATTAGGAACTGTATTTTCCCAAAATTTATAAGGCAACAGAATAATAAGTTTATTGTAGCATATATTTAGATTTCCACATAGTAAGTATGTATGTTTTATTTCAAGAGAATTAAAATACATTTAAAAATCAAAAGTAGCTCTAGGAACTTAATGCATGGTTGGTTTTAATGAAAGGAATGTATTTACACATGAAAAGGGAACTATAGATATAGTTTGTTGTATGTCTGTTTGTAAGTGGAGGTAGATCTTTATGGTTTGGGGGATAGAATCTAGGGCTTTAAACATAGTAAGCAAGTGTTCTTACAATGAGACACTTTTCATCCAGAATGTGTTTCCTTAAAATTAATATTTTTTATTTCATTGGATATTTTCTTTATTTACATTTCAAATGTTATTTCATAAACACCCTATCCCTTCCCTCACCCCCTGCTCACCAACCCATCCACTCCTTCTTCCTGGCCCTGGCAGTCCCCTATACTAGGGCATATAACCTTCACAGGACCAAGGGCCTCTCTTCCCATTGATGACCAACTCGGCCATCCTCTGCTTCATATGCAGCTAGAGCCATGAGTCCCATGTTTTAGTCAGGGTTTCTATTCCTGCACAAACATCATGACCAAGAAGCAAGTTGGGGAGGAAAGGGTTGATTCGGCTTACATTTCCTTACTGCTGTTGATCACCAAAGGATGCAGGACTGGAACTCAAGCAGGTCAGAAAGCAGGAGCTGATGCAGAAGCCATGGAGGGATGTTCTTTACTGGCTTGCTTCCACTGGCTTGCTCAGCCTGCTCTCTTATAGAACCCAAGACTACCAGCCCAGAGATGGCACCACCCACAAGGGGCCCTCCCCTCTTGATCACTAATTGAGAAAATGCCTTACAGCTGGATCTCATGGAGGCACTTCCCCAACTGAAGCTCCTTTCTCTGTGGTAAGTCCAGCTGTGTCAAGTTGACACAAAGCTATCCAGTACATCCCACCATGTGTTTTCTTTGGTTGGTGGATTAGTCCCAGGGAGCTCTGGAGATAATGGTTACTTGTTCCTCCTATGGGGCTGCAAACCCCTTCAGCTCCTTGGGGAATTTCTCTAGCTCCTTCAATGGGTACCCTGTGTTCTGTCCAAAGGCTGGCTGTGAGCATTCACTTCTGTATTTGTCAGCACTGGCTACCAACAGACTGGGAAAAGATCTTCACCAATCCTAAATTTGATAGAGGGCTAATATCCAATATATACAAAGAACTCAAGAAGTTCGATTCCAGAAAACCAAGTAACCCTATTAAAAATGGGGGTACAGAGCTAGACAGAGAATTTTGAACTGAGGAATACCTGATGGCTGAGAAGCACCTAAAGATACGTTCAACATCCTTAATCATCAGGGAATTGCAAATCAAAACAATCCTGAGATTCCACCTCACACCAGTCAGAATAGCTAAGAACAAAAACTCGCAGATACTGGCAAGGATGTGAAGGAAGAGGAAAACTCCTCCATTGCTGGTAGAATTGCAAGCTGGTACAACCACTCTGGAAATCACTTTGGCAGTTCCTCAGAACATTGAGCATAGTACTACCTGAGGACCCAGCAATATCACTCCTGGGCATATACCCAGAAGATGCTCTAACATGTAATAAGGACACATGCTCCACTATGTTCATAGCAGCCTTATTTATAATAGCCAGAAGCTGGAAAGAACCCAGATGTCCCTGAACAGAGGAATGGATACAGAAAATGTGGTACATTTATACAATGCCTCTTATAACAACCTTCATTGTGTTGCATAAGTTTGCGTATATTAGGTTTCTATTTTCATTCTGTTATAAAACCCTTTGAATGTCTATATGGAAACATTGTTTATTTAGTCGAGTTCTTCATTTTCCATGAGTTTGTAGACTTTCTACTCTTTCTATTGTTAATATCCGGCTTTTAATACATGGTGGTCAGATAGGATGCTGGGTGGGATTTAATTTTCTTGTATCTGTTGTGACTTGCCTTGTGTCCAATTTTGAAGAATGTTCCATAAGATGCCAAGAAGCAGGTAAATCCTCTTGTGTTTGGGTGAAATGGTCTGTAAATATGTTAGGTTTATTTGGTTTATAATGTTGCATAGCTTCGTCATTTCTCTGTTTAGCTTTTATAGATGACCAGTATATTGCCACAAGTGGAATATCACCATGTGAGGACCAATATGTGGGTTAAGCAGTAATGATGTTTCTTTTACAAACTTCGGTGTCCTTGTATTTGTGCATAAATATTTAGAATTTCAATATCCTTTTTGTGGATTTTCCCTTTGATGAGTATATAATGTCCTTTTCTCCGCTGACTTTCATTTACATTTGAGCTATTCAGACATTCTCTTCTCTACAAGCCAAAAGTCATTCCCTTTCCTAGGCCTTTTAAGAGTGTATGGAGAAATAATTGGAGGTTGTTATAAAAATCCTCTCCCTCATTCTATACCTTAAGTACCTTTAATATGTGTAAGAGTCTTAAAGATTTAGTTCTCTACACCTAATTTGCAAAACAAAAGTGTACTTTATCACCTAGCCTGCTTTAACTACCAAGCTGAGTATTTTACTCTAAGTTCAGACTATGCATTCTGAGTCAGGCAGTATTTTGGATGTTTTTACTTCAGCATTCACAACAACTACAGAAAACAGATCACTTATTGTCCTTATTTTATCAAGCAAAAACTGGAATATAGACATGATAGGTGATTTCCGTTTTCTCCAATAATCCAAGGAATACACCAGTAGTTGATTGTTTTGTGTTAACATCTAATAGAATTAGAGCAAACCTTGTGAAAAACTATACATTGTATCAATGAGAGAATACACAAAAGAATCTTACAAGATTCCTATTTTTGATTAAATGTCTTGGGAAAGCTATCTAAGGATGTATAAATCTGTTACAAACTGAATGATGTAAGAAAACATACTGTTTCCATACATTTTATCTCATGGATGAGTATGACAAAGATAAATCTATAGAAAACAGGTATAGCAGGTAATTAGGTTAAACAGGAGATGTGGTATTTGTTATTTCCTACAGGTCCAGATGATCTTGATTTGTTTGTCCATAATCAAGTCACAAAATGTCATTGCTCAACCTCATTTTATCATAGTCATGAAGAAAGGCCTCATGTGAAATTTGTAGTCTCCGTAAATTTCTAATAAGAAAATTTGGGGACCTGGTTATGAGTAGAAGATTATAGATATACTTTCAAATCTTAATCATCATTTTCTCAGGGAATTTCTTCTATTATACTTATTGAGGACTAGAACTGTGACTTACCATCAAATATCTATTTCCAGAGCCCACATTATTAAGACCGCCCCTTAACAAGTTAATTAACAATTGTAGAAAGTCTTGTTAATCCATTGTATATCTTTTACCTGTACTTATATGTGTTTTAGTTTGATTTTACTAACCCATACCAAATAACAGTCTCTATTACACTTCATGAAGAATCAGTTTTCCTCGCTGTGAGGCAATATTACCCTGATGCTAACAATCCCTTAACAAAATGATTAAAGAACTGGCAACCTTTGTCAACTCTGTCACTTCCCATTTCTTGTCTGAGTGGCCTGTTTTCCTTTCTGAGGCTAAAAATCTAAAATCATATTTATATTATATTTTATAGCTACCTACATAATTATTGCTTCTGTGGCACATTGTTTTCCCATCTTAAAGCAAATTATTACATTTTGCTCTTTCATTATAAAACTCATCCCACTTTTGGTAGACTAATTTGCAGGTAACAAGATTTCTGCTATTATCTAGGGTTAATTTATTTCTCAATCATTTTCAAGGTAATGTTTGTTAGATTTAGAAGTCTTGACTGACATGCTCTGTCCACATATCCCCAGCATGCTCTCTCTCAGCCTTCTGCCTACATTAGTACAGAATAAGGCATATTGATACATGATATTATTTATTAACTTTTCCACATGATGGATCACTTACTTCTCGTTGCCTCCAAGCTCATGTACTGCACCCTGATGTGTCTATTTGTGGATGTATTTAGTTTATTCGACATGAAGTTCAAAGAGTTTTCTGATTTTGTAGATGAATATGCCTCTGAAATTTTAGATATTTTCAGTTATGACCTCTGATCATACCTAGAGAAATAAGATATTCTTTATAGTATTATCCATATTGCCTGATTTTCAAACACTTTAAAAAACCTAAGGTAGTCTTTAATTTCAATCACCAATATTAATTTCTTAAATACCATAATCGAAAGCCACAGTCGATTTTATAAGCATAAATGATGTTGAAAATAGCTAATCCAATAAAAATGCCTTTGTAAACTGAAAATTTTGTGTATAAATTAAGTGGTTTCCTTTAAAAAAATTTTTTAGAAGATGGTTTCTTCAATTTAATGATTTTTTTCCTTTTAGGAGATGCTGGGCTATGGGTGTAGGGGAAGAGGGGGGAGGAAGAGAGTGCCCACGTCCCTCTCACCAGAGTTCCTGTGCTCTGGGCAGGCAGACACAGGGTGACTGACAGATGCTTTCCACAAGGCCCTGGGTGAACATCTGCCTATGTGAAGCCACTGACCACACACAGCGAGGTGTGAACAAGAGACATCCCCAGTACCATGTTCTTAGTCTCTGGCATCCCACTCTGGATGCAGCAGAAGTGCTGAGAACAAAATAGGGCCCCAGAGTAGCACCAGGACCCAGAGATACTGGAAGAGAGGGCAAGGGGAAAGAAGGGGTGCTGGGTGGTTCCTATGCAGGCAAGAGTCTACAGTTTGGTCCATGGCTGCAAGTACAGAGGGTCTTGATGAACAGAGTCAGACTATGGTTTTAGAGCTTTATTGTAGAAAGGAAGGGGGAAAGAGAGAGCCCAGCCATGGACAAGAGGAGGGAAGGGGGGGAAAGGAGAGAGAGAAAAAGTGAAAGACAATAAGAAAGGTGAAAGCTTAAAGAGAGCTTAAGAGAGCGAGGAGGGGTCAAACATCCCCTCTTATAGTGGGATTGTTATCTTGCTGTTGCTAGGTAACTAGGAAGAGTCTATCCTGAAGGTCAGAAGCTTGGGACATTGTGTATTTGACTACAGCCACGAGCCTCTCTTATGGGGGCTGTGGGGGAAGTAACTGAGACAGGATCCAGGGAAAACATGAGGGAACACCTTCCATCCCATGTAGGTGGGAATGACCACCAATAGGGTTCTACCAGGGTTTAAAACCTAAGCTCAACTGGAGAATGTCTGTGCATAGCCCATTGTCCCACAAAGAGATTACTCAAATCCCTGAGCTTTTATGTAATATAGTTTTTAATGCCCCTTTCCTTTCCTTTCCTTTCCTTTCCTTTCCTTTCCTTTCCTTTCCTTTCCTTTCCTTTCCTTTCCTTTCTTTTCCTTTCCTTTCCTTTCCTTTCC
>NC_034611.1:26999792-27001773 GCF_900095145.1 Mus pahari | reverse complement strand
CTTCTCCTTCTCCTTCTCCTCCTCCCCCTCCCCTCCCCTCCTCTCCTTTTCTTTCCTTTTCTTTATGTTTGTTTTTGGAGACAAGGTTATTTCCATGTAGTCCTAGCTGTCCTGGAGTGTATTATGCAGATTGAACTGGGCTTACCTTGAATTCACAGAGTATCCTGCCTCGGCCTTCAGTGTGCTGAGATTGAAAGCATGTACCTCCATACCTAGTTTAATTCTTAACATTTTAAATGCAATCAATAGATATGTGACAAAATTTCCCTAGATTTGTGAAACAGGTTTTCTCTTTCTGCAGTTCATTAATTTCATAGATGATGTGATAGATTCAAATATTCAGTGGGTGTGAATTTTATAACTACCTAAACCATTTCGTAGATGCATAGGGTCCCAGGCCAAGTGACTCTGGTTTTCTCTTGAATATAATCACCTTTCTCTTCTCTTTTGCTTGTTTCTGTTTTTAGTCCTCATTATTTTTCCCCCTTCTCCTCTTTCTCTTTTTTTATTCTTCCTTCTTTTCCTTTTACTGTCCTGGCCTTCATCATCATTGTTTGTTTCTGTTTTGGACAGGATTTGCTATGTGGTCAAAGTTATGTTCAAATACTGAGTCACCCATCCTGACCTCAAACTTAAGGCCAACTATCCTCAGCATATGAAGAACTGGGATTACTTGTGTCAGCCACCACATATTGCTAGAAAGCAATTTTTTTTTAAAGGAAATATGTGAAGTTGTTTATTTTTCATTTCCGTTCACTACCTTTTTACTGAATTTAGTTAATTTTAATCATATTTATTTTATACCAGATTCTTTATTCCAAATATATTATGATTTTAAAGCATTATTTTGCCAACTTCCTGGCTGAATGGATTATCATACCAATAAAAGCAGACTTTATATATTTTAAAGTAAAAATGAAGGTTTTAAATGTCTCATAATTTCCTTTCAAGACAAAAGAAAGTATTGTTAAAAACTATATCTCCCTTAAGATAACAAGTAATGTCCAATAATTCTTTTACCAACCCTGAATCATGGGAGTACAAAATCAATGGATTTAGGTGAACCTAATAACCACATAGGTGTTGTTGAATTAGGTAACTGGACTTTAATATCAATATCATATTTTAAAACATTGTTCCACAAATCTTTGCCTTAAGAAAGTATTACAAGGAAAGGTCTTAGGATTTGTATTACTTATGTAAATATGAAACATTTTAGTGCAATAATTAGTTCAAATGTAATCCCTTAGTGTTGATGATCTTGATTCTTCAATCTTAGAATTATAATGCCATAATAAGATTTATTTAAGGCAAATAATTTTAGCTGATAATTTATATAAAGTTACAGCTACTGTATTTTTACTTAGAAAATGCTTTGATGCTCTATAATTGTAATTATCAAAAATAAATAATAAAAATATCCACTAATAAAAATTTTTCACACTGTAAGCAGAATGTCTTGCTAGTTAAACAAACAAAACATTAATCAGACATCAAAATTAAAGCTATCTCAAGGGTGCTGAAAATCTTTTAGTTTTAAAACTTAATTTTAGAGTAAGATAATATAAAATTTTAGTTCAAGTTTCTATGTAAAGTTTATGATTCTGTGTTTTTGCCCTTATTATAACACTATGCATATACAAATATAATATACATATATATATGTATATGTATGTAGTTATGATTTATTTGTGTTGCGTATAGTTAATGTTTACCTCAGCAGCTAGAAATCAAGTCTCTAGCCTCACTTTTGAAGAATTGTCTGGATTAAGATTAGCCTCTGCAAAAGACACTGTCAACAAGACAAAAAGGCCACCAACAGATTGGGAAAGGATCTTTACCAATCCTAAATCTGATAAGGGACTAANATCNATTATATATAAAGAATTCAAGAAGACGGACTCCAGAAAACCAAATAAGCCCATTAAAAATGGGGTACAGAGCTAAACAAAAAAATTCTCAACTGAGGAATATCAAATGG
>NC_034611.1:26977028-26999143 GCF_900095145.1 Mus pahari | reverse complement strand
TATGCCAGTGCCTGGCAAATACAGAAGTGAATGCTCACAGTCAGCTATTGGATGGAACACAGGGCCCCCAATAGAGGAGCTAGAGAAAGTACCCAAGGAGCCAAAGGGAGCTGCAACCCTATAGGTGGAACAACAATATGAACTAACCAGTACCCCCAGAGCTCGTGTCTCTTGCTGCATATGTAGCAGAAGATGGTCTAGTCAGCCATCATTGGAAAGAGAGGACCCTTGGTCTTGCAAACTTTACATGCCCCAGTACAGGGGAACACCAGGGCTAAGAAGGGGGGAGTGGTTGGGTAGGGGAGCAGGGGGGAGGGTATAGGGGACTTTGGGGATAGCATTTAAAATGTAAATGATGTAAATACCTAATACAAATTGGAAAACAATCAAAGATTAGCCTCTGAAGCCAAGTGGTGGTGGTGTACACCTTTAATTCCAGTACTCCAGAGTCATAGGCAGGTGAATCGATTGAGTTCCAGGCCAGCCTGGTCTACAGAGGAGTTTCAAGACAGCCAGGGCTATACAGAGAAATCCTGTCACAAAAAACTAGCCAGCCCACCAACCAACCAACCAACCAACCAACCAACCAACCAACCAACCAACCAACCAACCAAAGAAAGAAACAATAAAACCAAACAACTGAACGAGAAAAGGAACAAAAGTTTCGTCTCTGAGCATATCTGCGTGAGATTACCTTGATTAGCTGGTGTGACAAGATGCATTGTAACTTTGAATGGGACTATTATTCTCTGAGTGAGGAATCCAGAGCTGTGTAACATGTATTGCGCAAGCTGAGCCCTAACATATGGGGATGTAGTGCTCCATTCTTCTGAATGAGGAATGTGACAGTTCTATCAAGCTTCTGAGTCTGTGGCTTCCCTCCCGTGATGGATGTACTGCATCCTGGAGTTGTGAGGCAAATAAACTCTTGTCTCTTATGAATTGCTTTTATGAGGGTGTTTTATTACAAGAACAGAAGAATCCGCAGCATAGACTATTCACAGGACAAGAATGAGTCCTGATTTATATTGTATTGCCGATGTTTAACTGTTTCAAGTTTCCACAGTTTAAATTTGAGGAACTTAATATAGTTACTGAAAATCCTGGCTAGGCTTCTTGAATATTGTGCTTTTATTATATGCAATGTTCTATTTTTTGACTTCGTAGTATTATTTTGTCAACTAATCTTCTAAAATCATTTATAAAATGATTCATACAAAAAGGAATAAGAATGTAGACTACAATTTGACCAACAGTTATCTACTCAAAGAAATATAACCAATGAAATGGTTTTATAATTAGGAATGTATACTGTTTTATACTATGTTACTTGAATGTTGTCTGATGGTTTTCTGATAAGACACTATTTGGTTACTAACATTTAGTGCCATTAATCTTCATAGGAAATCATTTCATTGAGTGATATGTGTAATGTAAGAAATTTGACAAAATTACTTCTACCTAAAGAATTAACCACAATTTACAAAAATAATTAAGATCATAGTTTTTAAATCATGATACTAATAAGATTAACTTTAGTAAGTTAAAATTTGATGTCTGTACTTGCTTTCCTTTATACATATTTTTATTAAACTTTGAAAAATTTATATAATTCCCTTCCATCCCATTTTGCCCCCATGAATTCCCTTAACTTCCCTCATATTTAGCATTGCTTCTCTATTCTCTAAACTTCTTTTTTTTTTTTTAATCATAGCTCCCTCACTTTAATTTGTGCTGTTCATATACCTTTAAATGTGGGGCCTTCACTAGAGAGTAGGTGACCAACACCTTAAGAAAACAGATTTTCCTCTTAGAAGCTCTGCCTATAGCTTTTCATTAGGGGTGGTGGCTCTTAAGTTCCTTGCTGCTGTATGTAAGAATAGTAACCGATTGTTGCATACATCCTGCATGTTCATAAATAAACAACTGATTGTGACATACCTGAAAGCCTCTCTTTTCTTCTGGACTCCCTGTTGTATGACTCTTAACATCTTTCCACTCTCTCTTCTGTGAAGGTTGTGAAGAGTGGGGAGACCATGTGATACAGCAGTTCTGTTTCTGGCTGAGTGCTGTATAGTCACTCATTCTTTCACCTTAAAGGGTTGTTAGATTCTGAATTGCATATTATTTACTGCATAAAGAAACTCCTCTGATGAGGTCTTATATGGATAAAGGGTTATGAATTTAGAGGAAATTTCTAGTGATGTATAATTAGTAAAATTATAGTAGGTGTAGCTCTTGAGCTGAAGATCTTTCCACAATTGAGACTTGGTTATATATTTTTAGTACCAAGCTTGTGTACTGGGGCTCTCTATATAATTTAATAGTTGATTACTCATATTATGTTCATGTCACCACTGCATCCATGGCCATATCTTGGGGACATCCTGTCATACTAGTTTTCTTTTTTCCAAGCAGGCTGCATAGCGCCTGCCAATACTATGAGAAATACACAAGAAGATTATTTCTGGTTAGTGCTTACTAGATTTTTCCATGTTCTGTGACCAAAGAATATGGTTTCTTCGCCAGTTTTGCCAGGTGACCAAGAGCAATGATCATAGCTTGCATTTTCATGATAGTTTGCAGGCCACCTCTGATCAAAGACTTAAGGGGATTTATCATGTGCCTTTCACTAGGTTTTTAATTGGCAACTTATATCTCCTGGCATAAGAATAATTACATAGGATAACTTCAATTAGACTATTGTATATATTTATTAATACATGAACAAATATTAAGCTATTATATATACATATTATATATAGCTTATAAGATAGTGTTTTATATATATATATATATATATATATATATATATATATATATTCTCTTATAAAATAGTAGACTTATATACTTTTTCAAACATCCTTACATTTATTACTCTCCTAATTCCCTCCTCTGCCATGTCTTTCTATTTCTTTCCCAACTTAAATATTTTTTTCCACTGTCTCTTTTCTTCATTATATCACCTTTGCTATATTATCATCCTCTGTTGTGTGACACCATTGCAACACAGACATGAAAAAAATGTCTGTCAGGGATAGGGAATGTATAACAGACAGAAGTATGGATACTACAAAAGTTAAACTGGTAAATTAATATGTTGGTTAGTCTTATTTACAGAATTATAAGTGGAATTACTTTTAGGAGCAGAAATGATGGTTAAATCAACAAAACTCACAAAAACATTATGAGGACTTGCAGAACTTAGAAATCTGGTTCTCAAGGTACAACTTGTACTTGGCTCAACAGATGGAAGACTGCCTCTCTCTGACGGCTTAGGTGGTCTGAGTTTTTTCCAGGCTACTAAATTGGTCTCTGTCTCTTCCAAGCGTCTTGTCTTCTCTCTGCCTTTTCCAGCCTACACAGCTGGTCTAACCCTCTTCTAGGCATCTCAGCTTGTCTGAGAGTATCTCTGCAGTTCTTACTGCCTACATTCCTTTGAGGAAGGAGAGGCCTAATATATCTGATCAGTTTTAGGGACTTCTTAAAGTCTTTGAGTTGTTTATTTCCCTTACTTAATAAGTTTTCCTGCAAGATATATTGAGTGTTTCAGCTCTCTTTACAAAGACTTATATCTTAATATATGTTCTTCCAGGATAGAAAGTTTGTCTCCTATTAAAATTTTCTTCTTTCTACTCCCCAATGGGCTCTTTCCAATTTCCTGGATTCTGCATGTACTTCAAAATAAACACATACCTGTAAAGAGGTGATGCAAGGGTCCACTTAATAGTAACAACATGAGGCACTTATTTTCTGTGTCTGTATTATTTCACTTAGTATAACATTTTCCAGTTCATTTTAAGCATCTGTGCTGTGTGTCTTATATGGCAGAAGTAGCTAGCTGCTGAAAAAATATTTCTTTACTTTTCCTGTACACTTGAGAAGTTAATTCCCAGCCTCTCTTAGTTACATTTTAGTAATGTAACTGGCACTGTGTAGCGGCATAGAAGGAACTTATTATTGTTTGGCCATGAAACATTGATCTTCCATGATCTCACTCAGTGTCTGGAAATGAAATTCTCTGAAACAGAATTATAAGACAGAATCTGAAGCCTGGATTTTTCTTTTTTGGATGGAGCTATCCAGTAGAAGAGCTCATCCAGGAACATCTGTATTGAACTTTGTGTGTGTAAGTGATAAATAAACATTGATTAAATTGAGCATCCAAGTTTTGGTTTGTTTGTTATAGCAACCAGAAAGGGCTGCCTGGAGTCATGCAGCTGACAGAAGGGCAAGGCTTTTGGAGGCAATCTTTACAAGGTAATAATTTCCCAATTAAAACATAAAATGAGTATGTTTTACATAAACTTTAATATTAAGAAACATTTGACTTAAAAACTTGATATTTACCACGCAAAACAACATAAAACAAAATGCTTATGTATAAGGAAGATATATTCATCTATATGCCTGCTTCTGAGCAGGCTGGGGTAGTACTGTGAAAAGAACTCCATTTGTAAAAAGATTCTACTCTAATACTACAACATTAAAAATAACTTGCTATTTATTTACATATTTCCATGGTCAAAGGAAACCTGCTCTATGGTATCCTATATTATGTCTGTGAACAAAGAAGCAGAATTTAGTACATTTAAAACTGAAAGCATGCAACCTCCTTAATCATCAGGGAAATGCAAATTAAAACAACCCCACCAATCAGAATAGCTAAGATCAAAATCTCAGCCAACAGCAAACCATGTTCATAGCAGCCTTATTTATAATAGCCAGAAGCTGGACAGAACCCAGATGTCCTTCATCAGAGGAATGGATACAGAAAAATGTGCCATATTTACACAATGGAGTACTACTCACCTATTAAAAGCAATGACTTCATAAACTTTTTAGACAAATAGATGGAACTAGAAAATATCATGCTGAATGAGGTAACCCAAACTCAAAAGGATGCACATGTTATATACCCACTGACAAGTGGATATTAGCCCAAAAGATCGGAATACCCATGAGACAACTCACAAACCATATGAAGCTTAACAAGAAGGAAGAACAAAGTGTAGATGCTTCAATTCTACTTAGAAGGGAGAACAAAATAATCATGGGACAGAGAGGGCGGGAGGGACCTGGGAGGGAGAGAGGAGGCGGGGAAAAAATGGGGGGTAGGATAAGGTATGGGAAGAGACAGGAGAAAAGTCCAGAGGGTCAGGAAAATGAATAAAAATATGTAGCATTGGGGCATGAGGAATCGGGTGTGTAAGGGGAACACTAGAAAGTTCCAGACACCAGGGAAGCTAGAGGTTCCCAGGACCTAATGGGGATGACATTAGCCAAAAAGACCTCTACCCATCTAAAAGAACAGACATAGAAAATGCAGGCATAGAAAATGGAGCAGAGACTGAAAGAAGGGTCATCCAGAGACTGCCATGCATAGGGATGCATCCCATCTGCAGATACCAAACCCCTACACTATAGCTGATGCCAAGAATTGTTCACAGACAGCAGCCTAGTATGGCGGTCCTCTGAGAGCCTCCACCAGCATCTGACTAAGACAGATGCAGATACTCACAGCCAACCATTGGACTGAGCCCAAGGATCCCAATAAAAGAATAAAAGTAAATAAAAGGGTAAGGTTTGAAGGAGCTGAAGGTTATTGCAACCCAATAGGAAGAACAATATCATACCCCTACTCTCAACCCCCACCCAGAGCTCCCAGGGACTAAACAACCAACCAAAGAGTACACACGGATGGGTCTATGGCTCCTGCTATACATGTAGCAGAGAACTGCCATATCTGGCATCATTAGGAGGGGAGGCCCTTCATCCTGTGGAGGCTTGTTGCCTCAGTATAGGAGGATGCTGGAGGGGTAAGGTATGAGTACATGAATGGGAGGGGGTACCCTCTTAGAGGCAAAGGGAAAGGGTGGACGGGATGGGGGTTTCTGTAGGGGAGTGTGGAAGGGAAACATTTGAAATGAAAATAACCAATTAATAAAAAATGGAAACAAAAATGAAAGCAAAAAATATCATCATTTAAAGTTAATATCAACAGATTGTGTGTCATACAGAATCATTTTTTCCTCAGAGTAATATCTTAAGGACTGAATGAAAGCCTTTTAGTTAAAATATTATTTTGTTGGCTATACTATACTTTCAAAAAAAGCAATAGAATGTGCTATAAAATCACGCAACTTTATTTTAAAAGTCTTATTATAAATATTTAGCCACAGAATATTGCTTATAGTTACTTTATATTACAAACTCAATTTGTGTTTGATACTTCACTAAGACACTACATTCCCATTTTAATACTCCTTTGACAGACTTGTGAATGAGTCTTTAGAATCTATGGGTTTGTCTCAGAGTATATAAACAAATAGTTTTTGAAAAATCAGGAGCCCAGTGGGCAAATCAGGTATTGATGAGATGTACAATTGGACCATAGAAAGAGGAAATAATCTGTGCAAGAAAATATTGAGGAATAAGTTTACAAATTGAAAAAAAAAGAAATGGACTTTTTCAGAGCTCTGAAAGTTATAATTAAGCAAGAGGAGTAAAAATGGAGTTTGAGAGGTTGCTAACTCTGACTGAGACATGATCAATATTTAAATCAAAGTAGATTAGTACAGCTTCATAAGTAGAAAAAGACTTCTCTGTGGCTGTGTGTAAAATCTAATAAGGGATACATGTTTGCTTGTATACGTTTATTGCAAAGTAGAATAAACTAAAGAGACCTCTAAACCCATGTACCTTTCATGTAATTAGCCACCAAATATTTTTGAATACCCGTATCTCTCAGTTCTAAGAGAATACCATCAAAAAAAGAATCTTAATTCTGTGAGTTCATACTCTGATGAGACAGTCTGAGAATTGTTTTCATAGACTTGTAGAATTTCTTTAAGACATGATCTCTCTAATCTACATTGTGTGTTTCTTCTTGACCCAAACATAGAGCACAAATCAGTCAAGTGGAGGTATTAAATTTTTATTTCCATTATTTGTTCTTGTTCATTACTGACATGACATCATAAAAAGTTTATATTCTCTACAAGCAACATAAAAAAATCTTCTTTTTTCCAAATAGCATTTTGTTTCATTTTGTTCATTTTCTTTTTTGAAGACAATGGGATGACAGAATCGCATTAATGGTTTCAACATTGTGCTCTTACACATAGGATATAATTCTATAGTCATCATGGCCCATGGAGTTGAACATAATCTTTTTTTCTGTTTCAAACATATCTCTATTCTTCTCTGAGAATATATAAATACTCTGAAAAACTAAATATAAAACAATCAAATAATCCAACATAAAACCCAGCACATAACCAAAGCAGAGAAGATAATCTTAAGATAATCCTAAGAGAAGATATACAAGGAATCTGGAAGGATTGCCCAGTGGGTCAAACATTTTACAGGCAAATATGAAGACCTGTTTAGATGTGTAGATTCCATATAAGTTGTTCTCAGTATTACAAATCTATAATCATGGATTAATAAGGTAATGGTGAAAAGAAGGAGATTCTCTTTGATGAAGGTTGGGCTTGTTGAGGCACCCAGCTTTGTGGACTTGTATTTTAGCCTCTCCAGTAGAACATGGCCCTTGTTGACTACTCTGCACCTAAGTTCTGAAGGTTTACCTTAGTGACTAAATAGATCACTTTGCACTGAATTATAGGAACAATAGATAGTCATGGAGTCATGCTGAGTTTTAGCAGTATGAAGACAATAATCTCAACCAAAATTACCTTCCAAATTTAGAAAGAAACTACAAAGAGGAAAAAGAAGCAAAGTCGACTGCACCTCAGGACTCAGACATGAAATATGTCAACTATCCACTACCTGAACAAAGAAAGGTGAACTACCATGTTATTCTCTTTCAATCATTAAAGAAACATAAACTATTATTTTACATGTAGCTCTCCAGGGGAAAACAGAGGAGAAAAGGAAAGACACTGTACAGTTATCAGAAAGAAGATGGCACTTTCCTTGGAAGGAAAAGACATTCAATATATGATAACATGGTTGACATTTTCCTAAAAGAAATAAACCTTTAACTAAAGGCCGAAGAAAAACATGACTTCACATTCAGTGCTTAAAAGAGTAAAATTCATAGAATCAAAGATTGCAATAGTAATAATCAGAAACTAAAGGAAGAATGGAAATTTTATAAATTCATAAATCTAATAACATCAAGGTTCAGGGATTGAAGATGAATAAGCTCAATCAAGATCTGTACTAGATTGCACAAATGATCAACAATATCATATTTTTTAAAAATATCTCATATTTTTAACCTAACAAAATTAAGTAAGATGTTTGTTTTGTGAACTTGCCTATTTCTTCATCTCTATTTGGTATTTTATGAATATACTACAATATTATAGAAACTAATAGATCAGAATTAAGTATTAGAGTATAAACTAAGTGAAGTGAAATATGATTCCTAACAAAACAAAAATTGCTAGATGCCACATAATTGAAGCCCTACCTCTGGCCAGAATCAGCATTTAAATTAAGGAAGGCCAAGGGAGTGTGAACTAAACAGAGCTATCATGAGTTAAATGGCTTAGTGGGCCATCATTGGGAAGAGAGGCCCCTAGGTCTTGCAAACTTTATATGCCCCAGTACAGGGAAATGCCAGGGCCAAGAAGTGGGAGTGGGTGGGTAGGGGAGCAGGTTGGGGGGAGGGTATAGGGAAATTTCCGGATAGCATTTGAAATGTAAATAGAGAAAATATCTAATAATAATAAAAAAAAAAAGATACATTTACCTTCAGTAGAATCTATCCCGCAACATACTGGGTCCACTCCAGGCTTATATAATTTCATTTTTCATACATTTTGGTCATCCTAACCATCTGTTTCCTTCAGAAACACTTTGTGTAATTTGGTTACTGCAGCATTAGAAAATTTATGTGAGTGTGAGGAATAAACATATCCTCTAGAAATGTTTGCACACTTCCTCAGTTTGCCTACTTTCATTGCTGTCCCTTGCTTCATCTGTCTTCTTGATCCAGTCCCCTAATAAGGCAATTTCTCCTAACAACCAATTATTGTTTCTGTAAGGGTGATGTATGAGGCTGGCATGGAACCCGTGCATATTTTGTCCTTGGATATCTTGATATATGACTTTACCACAAGATATAATTTATATCCCTAGATTACAGAGAGTTTACAAAAACATACAGATCTTATCTATTTTTTTAGATTAGCAATAGAAGTATGACAAAACATATCATTTAACAAATCTACAGCCTTCAGAATTCAAACAAGTTTCCTCCTTTCTTTTCCACTACTAAATTATCACATAATGCAAATGTGGTCATAGTTTCATTCCTGAGATAATCATCAATTTATGATAAACTTAAAATAATCAGTCTTTACTAAGTTTAGAGATATAAGTATAAGTTTTATTATTGTATTGTGACTCTAGACCAACACTACGGATTTTAAACTAATTTTGAAGGATTTTAATATTTTCTGGAGACATTTAAGCATAGAATTGTACATTTTTTTATATTAGGAACTACCCAATCTCACGTTTCTTAACTGACACACACTAAACTCAAGATTTTGAAGAGAATAGACCTGTAAAGAAAAGTTCCAGAGTTTCACACAAACTTGTGTGTATCAGGAATTCAATTCATATTTCTGAGAACCCATCTACTGTCACATAGTTGACCTGCATTGACATACACTTTCGAGTGGTCCTTTCAACCCCGCAAGAGATCTTCAATGTCTTTCCATTCTGTTGCATATATTTCTATATAATACTACTTTGGTTTTTATAATCCATTTTTTAAAAATCGAATCCTTTCTCCTTTTATCTTATTCCAACTGTTCTTTTTACCACCCCAGGTTGTAGAAGGCCTATGTGCTTACTGTAATTCCTTTCTTAGAAGTTTAAATTTGCCATGTCATTCCTGCTTAGTATATCAGGCAGCCAATGCATTTTGCCTAAGGCTTCCACATGCCTTTTAAAACTTTCTCTGTGACTTATTGGGCCCTAACTCTATTATTAGAATTCTTTTTCCAACCTAAGGAAGGCAGTAAATCAAAACCAAGCATAACCGTATTGCTGCCACAACTTTTAGATCCACTTATCATGTGGAAAGAAAATGTTCTCTTCTTTCCTATTGTCAACTGTCAAGAGGTTTTTTAAATTTAGTTTTTCCTTCATTCCTTTCTTTCCTCCTCCATTTCTTTCTTTTTTTCTTTCCTTCTTTCCTTTTTCTTTTGTTCTCTCTCTCTCTCTCTCTCTCTCTCTCTCTCTCTCTCTCTCTCTCTCAAGTCTTTACATAGTTCTGGTTGTCTACATAGTTCTACATAGAACTCACTGTGAAGACCATGCTGGCATCAAAGTCAGAGAGATCTATTTGTCGCTGACTCTCGGTTGCTGGGATTAAAAGCATGCCATTATGCCTGTTTGAAACTTTCCTTAATTCTTAATTTAATTGAACAAGAGATTTTTTTTCTCATGGTGATTAGCTATTTATATCTGTTTATTCCATTGCAATGGATCATTCTATTCTGGATATATACCTTATTTTTCATTTTCTAGCTATTTAATAGGGAAATGTTAATATACAATGATTTAACTGGGTATAATGGTTCATGCCTATAATCCCAACACCTGGAAGATGGAGGTAGACTGTGAGTTTAACACCAATCTTGGCTATACCTGTGAATCCAAGAAAATTTGGGTATTCAACTGAGACTCTATATGAGAGTGGGAAAACAAACAATGGTTATATTTCTTATTATTGATGTCTTTATTTTATTTATAGATGTGAGCTTGACATTTAAGAAATAAGGATTTACTTATTTATTTATTTATTTAACTTTATTTTTTCTAAATTTAATTTTTTTAGTCTATTCATTACCCACCCCCTTGGTTTGCTCTCCAACAATTCCTCATCCCATTCTTTCTCCCCCATCTCCAAGAGAATGTCCTTGCCCCCCACGCCACCAGGCTTCCCTACTCCCAGGAGCCTCAAGTCTCTCCAGGGTTAGCTACATCTTCTGTCACTGAGGCCAGGTAAGGCAGCCCTCTGTTATATGTGTTGGGGGCCTCATACTAGCTAGTGTATACTGCCTGGTTGGTGGTGGTTCTATGTCTGAGAGATCTTGGAGGTCAGGTCAGTTGAGACTGCTGGTCTTCCGATAGGGTTGCCCTCCTCTACAGCTTCTTCCAGTCTTTCCCTAATTCGACCACAATAGTCCAGACTTCTGTTCACTGGTTGGGTGAAAGTGTTTGTGTCTGTCTCATTCAGTTGCTTGTTAAGCCTCTCAGAGGACAGCCATGATAGGCTACTGTCTATAAGCACACTATAGCATCAGTAATAGTGTCAGGCCATGGGACCTCACCTTGAGCTGGATCCCAATTTGGGACAATCACTGGTCCTCCTTTCTGTCAGTTGTCAGTCTCTTCTCCGTTTTTGTACCTGCACTTCTTTTAGACAGGAACAATTCTGGGTCAGAGTTTTGTACTGTGTAATGGCAACCCCATCCCTCTACTTGATGTCCTGTCTTTCTACTGGAGTTGGACTCTGCAAGTTCCCTCTCCCCACTGTAGGGCATTTCATCTAAGGTCCCTCCTTTGAGTACTGAGAGTGTGTCACCTCCCCGGTCTCTGGTACATTCTGGAGGGTATCCCCCAACCCCCACTTCCTACCTCCTAAGGTTGCCTGTTTCCACTCATTCTGCTGTCACTCAGGGCTTCACTCCTGCCCCCACTCCCCAATACCTGATCATGATTCCCTTTCTCCTCAATCCTGTCTCCCACCCAAGTTTCTCCCTCACTCTGCCCCCTGTAATTACTTTCTTCTCCCTCCCAAGTGAGATTGAGGCATCCTTAGTTGGGCCCTTTGGCTCAAGAATCAAGGACTTTAAAACAACTTCTTTGTCTTGAGCAATGTTAGCATTACGTGGCACAAGAGTGAATGCTAGTATTATTTTAGGATAATTTAACATCCTTCCTGAATCCTATTCTCTCCTTTAGCCTATGCCTCCACTTTCTTCATTAGTGAATTAGACTCTTAATTGGGGATACACATGTAGAGAAGAAAGTGTTTGATTTTTGTTTTTAAGATCTTTGCTTTTAAATGAAGTACAAGGACCTTACATGTATTCTGGTTTATCTTGGATAGTATTTGAATCATTTTAAGTTTTATCATTTTAGTATGATTTATCTTGGCATAAAGATATATTTCTGTCTTCCTGACTCTCAGCTGGAAAGGGCAGAATTGAAAGTTCAATGTCAGTTCATGCTACATGTAAAAACCCTGTCATAAGTCCAATATTATAACCCATTGAATTTAACTTGAATAACTTGACCCATCAGTGATTTACATACAATAATTTCCATATGAGTTTTTCTACATAGTAAGAAAAAATGATGTGAGGAAATCAATAATGTCAAGACACAATTGAGTACTTTAGGAGGGAAACAATATTTGGAGCTATAAAACATGTATCAAATTCACACATGAGATATGAATGCTTAGAGCACTGGCAATAAAACTTCACAGAGAGTAGTTTCTATAGCAAGATGTGAGTTGGACCCTTTAGATTTTATCTCAGAGTGAAAATAGGATTCCTACTGACCCGGAAATCTGCTAATTAACTGCCCATACAACTTAGTTACTTTTGCAGATACAGATACAGTGAACCAGATACAGTTTTTCTGGTCTCTTATTGAGAAATCCAGCCCTGAACTGCATTGCTGGAATTACTCTGGAATTACATTACTCTGTGACATGTAACATTTAGTTGCTGAAAGGCTCCACCACTCTTTTTTTGTTTGTTTGTTTGTTTGTTTGTTTTTTGTTTTTCGAGACAAGGTTTCTCTGTATAGCCCTGGCTGTCCTGGAACTCACTCTGTAGATCAGGCTGGCCTCGAACTCAGAAATCTGCCTGCCTCTGCCTCCTGAGTGCTGGGAATTAAAGGCATGCGCCACCACGCCTAGCTAGCTCCACCATTCTTGAGTAGAAAAATCCTGAACATTCAATGCAGTGTCTAGTTATATTGTAGGTTCACTTAAAAACAAAGGAAAGGCTTTAGAACTTTGAAAAATGTCGGGATGTTAAGGACAATATTTTTGTGGTACTACTAAGAATTTTCCAGAAAATGACAGGGTTAAACCTCTCATGGTGCCACGAATAGATAACAGAGTTTATTTATAGACACTTTTCCTCACACTCATTGCTACACAAATTAAAAGACTAGTAATTAGATTCTTGTATTATAAAAAAAGTGCTATGATCTGAAGTTAATATCTGATATTGAGAAACAGAATGGTAGGAAGATTATTAGATGATAAGATTATGAAACAAGTAACTGTACTTTCAAAATAAGCCTGGGTTAAAAAAAAGGGGGGGGTTGCTTTGACTACATATTGCTTGTGAAAACATAACTAAACTACATTACTAGTCCTTGGAATTTTAATTTAATTAATTTGTCTTAGAATGTGGTATTGAATTTTCTGTTTTTCAAATAGAACCACTAGATAGTTTCTGAGAAATGAGTCTTTTTCTTTCTTTCTTTTTTTTTTCTTAGATATTTTCTTCATTTACATTTAAAATGCTATCCCCAAAGCCCCATATACCCTCCACCCGCCCTAATCCCCAACCTACCCACTCTTGCTTCCTGGCCCTGACAGTCCAATATACTGGAGAATATGATCTTCGCAAGACCAAGGGCCTCTCCTCCCATTGATGGCCGACTAGGCAATCCTCTGCTACATATGCAACTAGAGACACAGAGTTTTTCTCTTTACAGGAGATCCTGAAACACAGCCTAAAGAATTAAGCTATATGTCAGGTTTAGTTTATCATTTTATAGCAATTAATTTGTGAATCTGAGAGTAGTTATTGCATAAAAGCTTTCAGTGGCACTAGAAAGCTACACACTCAAAATCTATTTATAAATACAATTTTTTTTCAATCAGACAGACAAACAAAAACATCAAAGAAAATACATAAATACATCATAATTCTACTGAAGTTGTAACTACATTGAAATAAATCCCAAATAAGTCCCTAGAATATTTCATTTTTCAAGGGGATAGTTGGCTTCCTGAATTTACACTAAAGTGGAAAATATGACTGAAAGTTTGTTCCCTCCAAAATGAAAAGGCATATGGCACCCATCTTAGATATGCAAATGGAAAAAAGAAGTGTAGTGTTTTTGTCACTGATGCCAGATGCTAAGGGTAGCTTGTTGGGTGAGCATGATCGCCTCCTTCTCAATGTGTCATTGAGGCTGATATGTGCCTGGAACTCATGAAAGTGTATTATTAATCAACACTATGCCCTTTCCTACTGTAGACTTTTTAGATGTGGCGCTTTGCTAGCCTCAATCTGTTATACAACAAGCAATGCACCTTTCACTGCAGATTTCAGTGCCAAACTGGGCTGAGTTCATACAACACAAGTTTCAAAATAGTATTCAGTTGGGTTCTAGGTTAAATGGAGTAACAGCTTGTGTCCTGTTTGATAGGAAGTTAATATGTTTTATTGAAACATGGATGAATTTGAAGTCTATGGAAATAAGTATTGATATTGAGCTCCTAATACCAGTTTTCACTTCCTTAACGCAAAATACCCATATCATCTGATAAAGTTAGACTGACACATATCCCTGAAGGTATGAAGGGTCCTTCCTGGAAAATGATATGTGACCCAGTTCTAATTACTTTTAAATCTCTTAGGAAGCTTTCCTTGGTATTTATACAAAAAGCTATAGTAAACCAACAAGCTTTAAAAACCTAATTTTTTTGTTTTAGAATAATAGGTATCAGTAACTACTTACTATTTAAGAAAGTTTGGGTTGGGTTTTTCTTTTAAAGCATATGAATGTATTGAGAATGTTGTAAAAACATAATGTGAGCGAAATAAAAGAGAGCAAACACATTATCTTTGACTGTGAGAATATAAAGTTGATATACTGTTTCCTATATTATAGTCTCTTGGTGTATGTAACTGGAAAAATTGATGAGTGCTAAATCATTGATGGCTCCACTTGCTATGCTAAGAAATTTCTACTTGTCGAAATAGAAGCATGAAGTCCTTAGAGTTTTCTAGGAAAGCAAATGGAAAAATGACATTAAGACACCTGCAAGAATGACAATGAGAAAGGAAGGCAGGATAGACTCTGGAGAAATTTCAGGGGATGAATACTGAAGAAAGGAATTGTTACTGCACATACATACCGGTGTTATAAAGGCATATGTGCATAATATGATCGTGTTGTCTTCCAAAGGAGCATAAGAATCGGCTAAGCATTTTTTGAAGCTCAAACAAGGTGAAACTCAATTCCCCTTAGTTGAGCTCTTATTTATTTTTTTACAAAATGACCCTTCATATATATATATATATATATATATATATATATATATATATATATATATATATAAAATATGGCATATTAAGCATTAACATAAAATGTCACAACAATATTGAAAACTACAAGATACAAAAACGATTGAAAATATTACTCTGCTGATGTTTTTCAATGTCCCTTTCATACATATTGTTTTAAAATCTTCATTTAATATTTATTGTGGTTGACATACCCTATCTATATATCAACCAGTAGCTTCATCTATTGTAGGATGTTGCATAAAACTCTTCAAGGGATTTCATGAATATTTTCCTGAAATATATGCCACTTGCTGCAGATAAAAGGAAAGGGATGTGTACCTACTGAAGTTAAGATCATGCTTGGCTAATTAACCTTGTATAAAGGAACCTACTTTAGGTTTCAGCTAACAACTCCATTCCTAAATTGTCTCCCCATTATCATGATGAAACAGTTTTGAACCCAATACATTTGTATTTTCTTAAGATATGAACTAACCAGTAAACCCAGAGCTCCCTGTGACTAAACTACCAATCAAAGAAAACACACAGAGGGACTCATGGCTCTAGCTGCATATGTAGCAGAGGATAACCTAGTCAGTCTTTGATGGGAGGAGAGGCCCTTGGTCCTGTGAAGGTTCTATGCCCCAGTATAGGGGAATGCCTGGGCCAAGAAGTGGAAGTGGGTGGGTTGGGAAGCAGGGGGAGGGGGAAATGATAGGGGATTTTCAGAGAGGAAACTAGGAAAGTGGATAGCATTTGAAATGTAAATAAAGAAAGTATCTAATAAAAAAGATTTACTGAATGTTGCTTTCGATCTTTAGAGTACCTTTTCTCATGTTTAAAAGAAAACTTCATACTAGATATATTTATTCTTGTTTAATGTGGGCATTTACTAACAGACAACTGAAATATAAACTAAGTGAAAGTATTGTCAACAAATCATGGTCAAATACTTTGAAATAGCAACGTTGTTAAGAAATATATATAATGTGTTTGCTAAGAAAGTCATCTGAGCCGGGCGTGGTGGCGCATGCCTTTCATCCCAGCACTCAGGACGCAGAGGCAGGCGGATTTCTGAGTTTGAGGCCAGCCTGGTCTACAAAGTGAGTTCCAGGACAGCCAGGGCTATACAGAGAAACCCTGTCTCGGAAAAAAAAAAAAAAGAAAGTCATCTCAATTGGTAAATAACCATTTTAGGGTACTTTATTATATGTTGCAACACAAATTATTTGAATTTTAACTTCTTTGAATCCCTGAACCCATTTCTCTATAGGAGAATGGTTATGGTAACAGATTTGATCTCAGAAAGCCATGATATTATTTCACAGTAAATGACCATAATTTGTATACAAATACTTTTATTAAGTTTATACTTCAGATTTCCAGCTGTGGGCCTTAAAGAAAGACAATTATATTCTAACCCATAATTTTACCTGTCTGAAAGAACTTCAAGGATGGAAATGGAGAGGAGCCTGAGGAAAAGAAGGTCCAGCAACAGGCCCAAAGTGGGATCTAGCTCAAGGGGAGTCCCCAAAGCCTGACACTATTTATGAGGTCCCAGAGATCTCTTAGACACTGGATCACCAACCAGGCTGCATACACTGCTGGCATGAGACCAACAACACAGATACAGCAGAGGTCTGCAAGGAAGCAAATGGGGTCCGAAGTATAATAGATAGATAGATAGATAGATAGATAGATAGATAGATAGATAGAGCCAGGCGTGGTGGCGCACGCCTTTAAACCCTGCACTTGGGCAGGAGAGGCAGTCAGATTTCTGAGTTCGAGGCCAGCCTGGTCTACAAAGTGAGTTCCAGAACAGCCAGGGCTGCACAGAGAAACCCTGTCTTGAAAACAAAAAACAAAAACAAAAACAAAAACAAAAAAAAAACCACAAAAAACAAAACAAAAAACAAAAAAAAGATAGATAAATAAAAGATTAAGAAACAAAAACAAAACAAAACAAAACTAATCAGATCCCTAAGAACTCCCAGGGACAAAATGACCAACCAGAGACTCCATTTATATGTGAAACTGAGGATGGCCTTATCTGGCATAAGTAGGAGGGGAGGTACTTGGTCCTGTGGAGGCTCGATGCCCCAGAGAAGAATGATAGAGGAGTGAGGTGGGAGTGGTGGGTGGGTGGGAGAGCACCCTCTTAGAGCAAATGGGAGGAGAAGGGATAGCCGTTTTGTGGAGAAGAGACCAGGAAGAGGAACAATATTTGAAATATAAATAAATAAAATAATTAATGAAAATGAAATTTTAAAAAATTAAAAGTTCCTGGAAATCCCTGAAAGTGAACAAACACACTAGAATGACTCCTTCCCCAAAATGTTTAAAAGAGTCTCAGATCATCTCAGATGCCAGGCAGAAGCAGAGACCAGCCTAATGGTATGGAAATGTCTCGAATCACACAAACAGCCTAAAAGAAACTCTGTAAAGTGATGAAATAACTGTTCATTGGGTAGTGCACCCCTGGCTTTCCTGCTTTCATGAGCTCTCACCCATACGGGTGTGGCATTTTCTGCTGCTGTTGTGTTTGAGTCTTATCTGGTCTTGTAAGTAACTCCAAATAAAAATCAATGGTTTGCTAACAACAAGAAGAAGGAAAGAAAGAAAGAAAGAAAGAAAGAAAGAAAGAAAGAAAGAAAGAAGAAAGAAAGAGAAAGATAGAAAGGAAGGAAGGAAGGAAGAAAGAAAGAAAGAAAGAAAGAAAGAAAGAAAGAAAGAAAGAAAGAAAGAAAGTCAGAAAAGAAAGAAAAGAAGGAAAGAAAAAAAAAGGAAGGTAGAAAGAAAGAAAAAGAAAGAAAGAAAGAAAGAAAGAAAGAAAGAAAGAAAGAAAGAAAGAAAAGAAGGAAAAAAGGAAAGGAAGGAAAGGAAGAAAGGAAAGAAAGAAAGAAAGAAAGAAAGAAAGGAAGGAAGGAAGAAAGAAAGAAAGAAAGAAAGAAAGAAAGAAAGAAAGAAAGAAAGAAAGAAAGAAAGAAAGAAAGAAAAGAAAGACAATTACTTTCAGAATTTTGGTAACAGATCCTGTAGATATAGGTCTGACAAATGGAAAGAGTGTAAGATCAGAGGGAAGCTGAATTCCCGCATAGAAAAATCCAATTGAAATTTTTGTGCAGGGAAGAAGAAGAAGAGAGTAACTAGGAATGTTGCAGGGATATGACTAGATGTGTTCAAACATGAAAACATCCAGTTTATATAGTTCATACAGTACTGAAACAATGATTCTGGGGTGTATACCTACAAGGCTTGAAATTGATTAGCTATTACTTTCATCACTATATTTTTATATCAACAAGTACTTTGAATTTTAAAGTTATTCCAGATTTAAAATGCTAATTTTCTGCTCTTCTTTATTAAAGCATTCAGCACTGAATTAAAAATTCACATACAGAACTTATGCTCCAGTACTGAGCAGAGGAAGATATGGAGTACTAAAATTATTAATTTTTATGGTATCAATTATTCAAAATTGATTATTGTGATTCTTTAAAGCATCCCTAGATTTGTCACATATTATATTTTTAAAAGAAATTCTATAAAATCCACAGTAGAGATACTTGTGTCGTAGCCTGTGATTAACTAGAGGTGGAATTCCTATATTTTTGTTTCCAGTGAGCAAGTAAAATAGCGAATGTCTCACAGTCACTTTAACACTGGAATACTCTGTTATTAGTGAGTCATCTATCATCATCTCTCTTACCTGCATAGGTGCTTTGCCAGAGAATCCTGAACTTTAGAATGGTATCTATTTCCTCTATCTATACCTGTTAACTTCTTATTAACTTTGGTGGGCATTTGTTTTGATAATGAACCGATGGACTTATATCCAGGATAGAAGAACAAAATCATTTCTGTTCCGTGTCATAGAACAGTTATTGCTAAATAGAGGGAAAACAATTTTCACTTAGAAAGTAAATGAATGAATCTCTCTCAACTTGCACTTGCTGCACCTAATATATTCAAGCATTGTTAGAAAAAGGAGAGTGAAGTGATAAAATAAAATTAATTCAGGGGCCTGAGAAATGCCTCAGTAGTTAAGAGCACATTTTGAGCTTGTGGAGTTCCTGAGTCTACCATGTAGCACCATGTTAGGCATCTTATAAATGCCTGTAACTCTTGCTCCATGAGATTGATTACCTTCTTATAGACTACATAGGCATTCACACATGTACAATTTTTTTCCACATAGATATGCACATATATGCATAACGAAATGTAAATGAATAAAACAAATTCAGCTTTTTATTTGAGAGATTTGAGACTTGATCTAAAACACTCAAAAACTCCATATCTGTAAGTCCCATATTATCAATTTATGGAACTGTATTTAATTCACATTTCCCATTACTTACTTAGAGATAGTTTATGGAAGGTTGTTGGAAAGTATTAACATTATTGTCATCATGACAGTTGAATGTTCTTGGTGGTATCTTCCTGAAGGAAGCTCTAGAAGTTTACAGAATGCAGTCATTTCCTTTGAGTTTCAGTGGCACAGATTTCTGATATTTGCTTGTCAATAATTCATTAATGGTGTACTATACTCTGAAATAAGAATAAAAATTTTATTAAACTTTGATTTTATGAAGTATTTACTTTGGTAAATGCCTACAATAGGGACAATTCAAAAAAATGATTCTTGGAAAATATGACTTACGGATATAATAAAGAAGAGAGGTCTTATAAACAAACATATTCTAATATAGCAGCTCAATGAAGGTCAGGCTTAATTTTCATCTAGTTTTCTATACTACTAGCATGGTGTATTAGTCAGGGTTCTCTAGAGTCACAGAACTTGCAGATAGTCTCTATATAGTAAAGGAATTTATTGATGACTTACAGTCTGCAGTCTAAATCCCAACAATGGTTCAGTAGTAGCTGTGAATGGAAGTTCAAGGATCTAGCAGTTGCTGAGTCCCACATCGCAAGAAGGCGAAAGAGCAAGAGCCAGACTCCCTTCTTCCAATGTGCTTATATGGTCCCCAGCAGAAGGTGTAGCCCAGATTAAAGGTGTGTGCCACCACACCTTTAATCCCAGATGACCTTGGACTCGGAGATCTCCCTGTCTTAATCTTCTGGATTCAATCACCACTGTGTCTCAAGATCTCCATACCAAGATCCAGATCAGAAACTTCTATCTCCCAGTCTCCAGATTAGGTCCACTGGTGAGCCTTCCAATTCTGGATTGTAGTTCATTTCAAATATAGTCAAGTTGACAACCAGGAATAGCCACTACACATGGTTTTGCACTGGCTTTCACAGGCAAGCCTGTCCTGAAAATATCTTTTTTTTTTTTTTTTTTTTAGGGGCTTTTACCAAAACTTTATTTATTTTTTTATTAGATATTTTCTTCGTTTACATTTCGATTGCTATCTCCTTTCCTAATTTTCTCTCCGCAAGTCCCCTATACCCTCCCCCCGGCCCAGCTCCCCAACCTACCCACTCCGGCTTCCTGGCCCTGGTATTCCCCTGTACTGGGGCATATAATCTTTGTAAGACCTAGTGCCTCTCCTCCCATTGAAGGCTGAATAGGTCATCCTCTGCTACATATGAAATTAGAGACACAAGCTCTGGGGTGTACTGGTGAAAATATCTTTTAAATGTATCTTTATTTCAGAAACATGCACACATACACTCATTTAAAAGTTTAATCCACATTAAATTCACAAACTTTGTATTGTTGCCGAAGTCATTTGTCAGTAGGTAACAAAATAAAACAGCTTCTTAGAAACATAATAACAGTGCCCCATAGATAATAAAGTAACTGACAGAAGAAGAGCTTTTGTAATGACACACATTGGTATTTGCAGTCTTCTATTCTGGAATCGGACATATTCCTTTCAAAACTTTAAACATCATTATTACAACAACTGCTTTGTATTCATGTATATTTCTTAAGTTCCCTTTCAAATGTGTGTATTGAATCTTTCCACTGTGACAATAGCAGCAGGAATGAATACTGTCTTAATGACACTGAAGTAAGATTCTTCTTTCAATACTTAGATGAAGTAGTTAGAACTCTAAAGAGTAGTTAGAACTCTTAACTTCCTGCTTAAGAATGTGAAATATTTTATTGAAAATGATAAGAGATCTTTGATGATACACTGTTTTCTTATTGTTTTTAACCAAATGAAAATTTTGGGAATGACATTCATTTTATAATGAATCAGTCTTTCTGTTGATTAGAAGTAAATTCATATTACATTTGTGATAACAAAATGTTTAGAAAAAAGTTGGGTAACCAGGAAAATTTTCTCCTTCCAATTGAGTTTCTTTGATTAACTAAAAAGATGTATTTAATAATTAGATGTGTTACTACTACCCATCAATGTTGGCATCCAGGAACCTGGTGTTATAAGCAGGCAGTCAAGCTTATACAGGTTTTTTTTTTTCCTAAGATCCATTTCCCAAGAACTGCTCTTCTTTATGCCTGGCTGGACTGGAGGCTGCCACTATGCAGTCTGCATTTCTATAAACTAAGCTGCTGGACAGGCTAGGAGCACAATATATTAACTCAAAAGGCCCAAAAGGGCTAAGGCCACAACAGAGGCCAGTGCCATGTAGTGTTCAGAGTTTTATCTCAGTTACTTAGTTGTTTAATGCAACTAACCAACCTTTCTACTGTCATTTCTTCCCTAATGCTTCCTCCTCTTTCCTCTCTCCTTCCCTCCCTCCTTCCTCCCCTGCTTCCCTCCCTCCATCTCTTCCCTCCTTAGTTTTTTCTCCTTCCTTCCTTCCTTCCTTCCTTCCTTCCTTCCTTCCTTCCTTCCTTCCTTCCTTCCTTCCTTCCTT
>NC_034611.1:26975846-26977017 GCF_900095145.1 Mus pahari | reverse complement strand
CTTCCTTCCTCCCTCCCTCCCTCCCTCCCTTCCTTTCTTCCTTCCCTCCCTCCCTCCTGTCTGTCTTTTCATCTTTTTTTCTCCTCCTCCATCTTCCCCTCTTCCTCGTTGTCCTCGTTCTCCTCCTTTTCCTCCTTCTTTTCCTCTTTTATGAAGTTTACAGTTTATTGTTCAAAATTACCTGGAGCCTGCTATGTAGCCCAGATGGAACTTAGACTAATAATTTTCTTGTCTCTCCCTCACTCTCAAATAATAAGCAAATGCTACTATGTCTATGTTTGAGTTGAGAATCTATTTTATGATATTGAACTGTACAATGTGGACTTTTTCAGATGATGTGTAGGTGTACATAGACCGGATATTTTTCTCTTTCCTCAAGGAATGTGAAACTATAGAAGCTACTCAATATAGTTAAAAAGAAACGGGTTTGTTGGCTACTCAGTGACTTTTGCAGGTATTAAAAAAAAATAAAAGCAACATTTGACTTTCAAACTTGCTGTAGATGGAGATTTAAGACTTTGTAACTTCCGGAAGATACTAAGAACTGATACTGTTGGTTTCAGATCACACTGAGAACCTTGATAGCCACTGTGCCATGGATATTTGATACCTGTAGGTCATTTATTCTGATTATCTTGATTCCTACTCTTTTAGACTATGAGATTTATATATAATGCTAAAAGTTCAGCGGTCTCTATCAAATAATGCTATCAGAATAAAGATATATGACCTTTAGAGTCATGAATATATCATATTTAGGCATGATCCTTCATTTTGTGTCCAACAAAGACATGTATATGACTAATACTGGAAGTTTTGAAACCTATCTTTGTTAAAGTTTCCTGCTCTACTTTTGTAAATTCCTTTTAAGGTAGCATAGATGGATTTTTATGATTCCTGCCTATGAACAAGTATGGATTAATTTTTGTCATGGAAGACTTTGGTATTCATATGAACGTCTTGCTAGGATTCTATAAAAGTTAGAACAAATCATTACAATGAGTATGGTATTCTGTTCTTTAAGTTACTGGGAATTATGTAAGTAACCAGATACTTTTCAGATTAATTATAATTAAATATCATACTATAAAACTTTAAAACAGGTCTCTCCCTACCCCAATTCTCTCTCTCTCTCTCTCTCTCTCTCTCTCTCTCTCTCTCTCTCTCTCTC
>NC_034611.1:26974515-26975835 GCF_900095145.1 Mus pahari | reverse complement strand
TCTCTCTCACACACACACACACACACACACACATACACACACACACACACACAAACACACACACATACACATACACAATGCACACACTAGTATCACATACATACACATTCACATACGTTCACAAACACCCCCATATAGTTCTGAAAGTTTTCCATTCAAAATTAGTGAAAAATTCTAAATATTTACCCAGAGAATCTGTGACACCTTTCCTGAGTCTGAGATGAGCAGAGAGATTATGTTCACTAAAAGAGAAAGAAAACATAGGTTAAACCATCTCATCATCATGCAGGATCTGCCATAGCACTTTAGGGAACCAACATGAATATTTCTTGAAGACAATGGGTAATATTACTAAATGTAATGTGTGTGGTATACCAAAAAGGCCCTTTATTTTTATATCTGAGTAAAATCTGCTTGCTTTTAGTGAATAAACAGGATAATATTGCAAGAATAGTGTATGTTTTAATTTGTGGGGGAAGTTTTTTTAAGCTGTCATAATTAAACTCATCCATTTGCACAATAAATATGTGCTAAAAAGAAAATGGGTGCTAGCATTTGTAAATATGATACCAATTGTTTAATGACACTGAAAGACATAGGTAATATTTGGGAGAAATAATAGGATAACCAAAAATAGTGGAAGTGTAAAGTGTGCTTCAAAACTCAGTATTTGGTGCAGTCATTACTAAAATCGTGTGATGATAGTAAGAAATTTAAGTCAATATTTGCGTGAACAAATATAAGGGTTCTCAATGATGGCTAGTAAATTGAATTGTATATCATTTACAAAGCACTGCAGACCACACCAAGGTAGAATCTATCCCAAGAGTAGAGGTTGTTTCTGAATTTATTGTAGCTTAAGTAATATCAATTGTCAGTGCAGTATTACACATTTAAAATACCACCTTGATAAAACTAGAGATCTCATCAGAGAAGATTTTTCTCTTGCAGCCTATGGGAATTAACACAAGGACTCATAACTAGACTCCACACACAGAGTAAGACTGGAACACTCGTCCCTAAATGGGATCTAGGAACATCACCTCTCCCTGCAAGGCTCAGGGATCTATGTGGAAGACAGGTAGGCAGCTTGTGATAGCCAGAGGTGGTAGATGACTCCCAGGAATACATGTCTTCTGAACAATAATGCAAGTATGAACACACACAGTCTGTGACATCGCACAAAAGAACAGTACAGGTTAAGAAGAAGAAGACAACTTTTGAGATTGGGTTACCTCACTAAGGATGATATCCTCCAAATACATCCATTTGCCCAAGAATTTCATAAATTCATTGTTTTTAATGGCTGAGTAGTACTCC
>NC_034611.1:26941974-26973785 GCF_900095145.1 Mus pahari | reverse complement strand
AAAAAAAAAAAAAAGAAGAAGAAGACAAAATGAACACAAAGTCCAACCCTAACCAAGAAGCTATTTTCAATTGATTGCTGCTAGGAGAGGGAAAATCAATTCTCTTCAGTGGAATGACACTAGGTATAGCAACTACCTATCAGGACACGCTACACACTCAGTAGTTGCTTTTGTTTAAGAGAGAGGGCAATGCTGGATGAATAGGGACAGACTGACATGAAAGCAACTGGGGGACACAGAGAATATGATCTGGAGAGATGGTTCAGGGAATAAAAGTATAGACTGCTCCTTCAGAGCACTCTAGTTCAGTTTCCAGGACCCACATTGGATAGATCATAGCTTCCTACAATGTAGTTGCAGAACATACTATGCCCTCTCTGGCCTTGGGGAGCATACACTCACATATCTGCATGTCCCTGCAGACACATAAGTGTTTGAAAACAAGCCTTTCAAATGCAAGTTTGAAGCACAGTGTGATACTGTTTCAACTTTACAGTGGACAAAATGTAGCGGTTATATTAAGTTAGTCAGCACATGAAAAGTATATAATCTCTAAACATAACTGGTAAGAACGCAAAATGGGTATTTAGAAAATAGGGAGTTCTCAAAAAAAAAAAAAAAAACAACAACAACTTTAAGTTGCTCCATGACTTTACAATTTCATGTCTACATATATAGAATAGTTTGAAAACACATGTCTACACAGTTTTTATGTTCAAAGTCAAATTGTACATATGTGTAATAGCTTCAAATAGGGAACAACTAAACGTCCATCAACTGATAAGTGAGTAAAGAAAATACAATGTATCATAGACGATAAGTTACTCATCCATCAATAATGAAGTACTGACTTATCCTATAAACTTAGCTGAAAAAACTTAAAAATTATGCGCAAAATATTATATACAAATGTTACAAATTATATTAAGAATGTAAAAATGTACAAAATATATATATTTTTTTAAGATTCAAAATGAGTTAGTGTTTACAAAGGTGTGTGGTGGTGGAAATGGAGAGATAGGGCTTATAGTCACATTGTCTTCATGGATACAAATGTTCAGGAACTCATGATCATTGTTCAAGTTAGTGAATGTGTTAAACACTAACAAGTTGTACATTTTAAGTGAGTGAGTTTTATGAATACACATGATATCAAAGTAAAAAAATCAATAGTATGAAAATTGAAGAAATCTTATAAGGCTGAACTTATATTGTTTCTCACATTGTATCATATTTCAGAGAATGAGTCATGGGAATGTGTCCTCGACTTAATCCAGACATAAACAGAGAACACAAAAATCCAATTATATCACAACTAAGAAAAATTGTTTTGTGGTGCCCATGGATTAAGAATACATCACAGTGGAAATTGTAAAGAATCTTCATTTAATTGAACACTCTTATTGTATTTCAAAAATCATTGATTGCAATAAATGACATCATGTTTGTAGAGAAAGAATTGTAGAAATGATAAAATACAAGAGAAGAAAACAATAGCTTATCACCAGTTTCAGGATAGAGAAAGAGGTAGTGTAGGGAAAGGAGGAGAGGGAAGAAGCAGAAAGAAGACGAGAGAGAATTGAACATAGAGTTCTAAATGGGGTGTTTCTATCAAATCCCCTCCATCAGAGCTTAGGAAACCCTGTGGAATAGGAGGCAGAAAGAATGGGATAGCTAAAGGGGAAGAAAGTGACCAGTAGAACAAATTCTTTAGATCAACCAAGGAAAGCACATAAGAATTCAGAGACTGAAGCAGCAAGCACAGGGCCTGCATGGGTCCTCTGCATATATATTATACCTCTCCATATGATAATTTTATGAGACTCGCGAATGTGTGAATGAGTGGATCTGATTCTTATACCTTTCTTCCCTTGGGTTTTTCCTTTTGTTGAAATGTCTTGTCCAATTTTGATATGATGGCCCTTGGTTTATCTTCCTCTATTTTATTTTGTTATGATTGTTTGTTATCACATTCTTTTCTAATAAGAGAAAGAAAGGAAATGAACCTAGATCAGAGAGAAGGTGAGGTTGAATTGAGAGGAGAGGGTGGTAAAAGTGTAATCAGGATATATTATATGAGAACAGAATGCATTTTCAGAAAATGAGTTTCAAGAAAAAATCATTAGCAAAATTAACAAAACATAATTTAACATATGGAGTCAGCCCAACAGCAGAAATTGTTATTAAAGTAATGAGGTAACTGAAAAGAAAAATGAAGTTGATATAACTCTTAAGGAGGTCTATACAGAAAAAGAGAAATGGTTTATTTCCTATAGGAATATGTTAAAAGCATATCGATGGTGGCTTTTAGAAACTAAAATAGTCTATTATCATTATCCATGGTGATATAGTTAAATATTTAGAGGAAATGGACAAATTCCTTGAATACAAGAAAATTCACGAAAAAGTGAGTTATATATTGTTTATCAAAATACTCTCACTTCATTAACTGCTTTTAGCTCATGAGTTTACAAACTATTTAAAAAGACACAAATTAACTCTATATAAGAGAATATATTACATTCTGTTATATATAATAGATAATAGTTTTCTGTGATATGGACCATACTGATTGTACTTCTTCTAGTCCTACTTGACAAGGACAGAAAAATTATTGGCCAATCTTAAAACCAGTCATAGGTACACCACTGTAGCATTTGCTGCAGTTCCATAATGTGTGTGTGTGTGTGTGTGTGTGTGTGTGTCTCTGTGTGTGTGTGTTTGTTGTGTTGTGTTATATATTTTATAGTTCATCAGTTTCATTCCACAAATACAAGATTAATTTAAGAACCAAATTTTTTTTACATTTCACTGCAATTTTAGAAGGAAAGAGAAGCATCATGTATTTCTTCTCACAAACTGTTATTTTTTTTATTTTTATTTTTTTAGAGTGAGCTCAGATATAGGCCATTTCTTTCACAGTTAGTGAGCTTTAAAGCTCCACATACACATGCTCATGAAAATCTGTCAACTCTTGAGGGCATTCTGCTTTGGGGAAATCGGCTAACAGCAGGATCCTTTGAATTACATCCTGCAGATCAATCTGACATTACTTTTCCAGCTGTTCCTCCTCAGGACTTTCTAAGACTACAAAGGAGAGGAAACAATAATTCTCTTATGACTACCATAATTACTGAAATGGAATCACCTGGTATTTCTGCACCCATCTTTTCCTGTTAAATGTTAGAAATAGAGTGAAAATTCCATGTGCCAGAAACAACTGAAGCACAGAAATATGTTCTTTGCACTTTGACTTCTGTTTTTGCAATGAGTCACGCTACAATTAAATGAAATTGGGTTATTCTTCAAAATACTTAATATGTTAATCTGGTCATACAATTGGAATTCTTGATTTAGAGACAATTCTTATATAGATATAGATATAGATATCTGTAAATATATATAATCTCCTCATACATATAGTAAATAATGGTCTATCTAGAATGTATGATATTTCTAACATTACTTTTTATCTTTTTGTAAGTATTTCATGCTAATTTTCATACCAGTAATAGGTAAGGTGTAATCTCTCCCTGTATTGCCATAAATGTTTATTGTTTCTTTTCTTGAGGATGGTTATTTTGACTGGAGTAAGAAAGCAGTGTGAATTTATATTTTTCAAGTGTCCAGAGAGGTAGACAACTTTTTCCATTACTTAGTAGCTGTTTTCACTTTTGAGAATTGTTTATTTATTACCACATTTATTATTAGGATGCTTTCTTTGTATGTGTGTGCGTCTCTTCATAATTATTTGTTTTCTAGATTTTAATTTAGTGTCTTAAATGTAGTTCATAGGATTTTTCACTTTCATAAATTATCTTTTGGTTATAGTGATTATTTTCTTTGCTGTACAGAGGAGCTCACTTTTATAGAATATCATACAAAGGTCAACTCCTGGTATGTTTTCTAGTGTTGCTGGATGTGGACCATAATGGCCCAGGGCTACCGAACAAGGGTCAGGGAACTTTAACCCTGAACACCTCAAACATGATGATTGCAGAAGTTGGCTTCCTCTCCTCTTTCCTTTTTCAACCTGCTGCCATAAAAACATCTCCCCCACCATCAACCCTAGCAGGAATTTATTACCCTCACAATTATCAGGCTTCACTCTTTGGTTGACTTATACAGTTTTTGGTTTTCCCCACAGGGGAATCCCCTGAGTATTGTAGAAAAAGTATTTTTTTTTTTTTTTAAGATTCCTGCCATGGCCAATGGGACAGGAACACACAAACCTTGCCCCAGCAACCCTGTGCACCACCCCAGAGGTATAAAAACCGCTTTCCCTCTCTCAATAAAAGAACCAGTTCCTTGGAGCTATGCCAGGGTGTGTTCTTGGCCTACACACTCATTGTTGACCGAGATCCTGCTAGTTACCCACTCATGCCCAGATCAGCTCTCCCCTGTCCAGGGTAGCTCTGTGCACAACCTACCTGGCTATCCCGAGGGAGAAATGCACACTGGGCGGCAACTCGGGTCCTTTATAGAATCTTCCTGCCTATGTCTGTATCTTGGAAGTGTTTTCTTGTGGTAATTTCAAACTGAGGGGCCTTAAAGTCTTTGATCCATGTTATTTACATTTTGTGCGGAAAGATACGGATTTTTTTTTTAATTTTTTTAATTTTTGGGTTTTCGAGACGGTTTCTCTGTATAGCCCTGGCTGTCCTGGAACTCACTTTGTAGACCAGGGTGGCCTCGAACTCAGAAATCCGCCTGCCTCTGCCTCCCGAGTGCTGGGATTAAAGGCCTGCCGGCGCCACCACGCCTGGCCAAGATATGGATTTTAAAATTTTTTTTTTTTTTGATTTTTTGGGGTGAAGTTACATTGCTTTAGTTTTTAAAGTGTCTTTGATTCTGTGAAGAAATTTGTTCATCTATTGCTTTGGCTATCTCTTTATATTGAATGTGGATCTTTTCATTAGATGAACAACTATTTACTCAGTTTTCAGTCCTATTTACAGAGTGATGTTTGCTGTAACAACAACTGTAAAAAGTCATACCAGATATAGAAATACACTTAAATTTGTCTAGAGGCTATTCTATCAATAATTATGATAAAAAAGCAAGTGGAAAAAATGTCTAACAATATGTGATTAGAGTCAAAATTCTTTAGAAAATAACATCATATTGCATACCTCTATTTACTGCCAAGGCAGGCAGAAGTCCATGGTTTCAGCCTAATCTACATATTGATTCCCAAGCTAGCCAGTGTTACATAGTGAGACCATGTCACAGGGTTCCCAATGGAAAAGCTAGAGAAAGGACTGAAGGAGCTGAAGGGGTTCGCAACTCATAGGAAGAAAAAGAATATCAACCAACCAGGCCCCAGAACTCCCAGGGACCAAAGAGCTACCACCAACCAAAGAGTATATATGGAGGTATCCATGGCTCCAGTCAAATATGTACTAGAGTATTGCCTTGTTGGGCATCAATGGGAGGAGAGGCCCTTGGTCCTGTGAAGGCTCAATGCCCCAGTGTAGGGGAATGCAAGGGCAGGGAGTCTAGAGTGGGTGGGTGGGTGGGGGATCACTCTTATAGAAGCAGGGAGAGGGAGGATGGGATAGGGGGTTTCCAGAAGGGAAACTGGGAAAGTAGATAACATTTGAAATGTAAATAAATAAAATATCCAATAAAAAAATTGTAAAGGAATTACAGTCCAGCAACATGGCCACTCTGGTAAAGGATTGCATCCAAAGATATGATTCTCCTGGAATGCAGAGAGACATTTTGTATGTATCTTCATTCCAAAACAGTGATGTCTAATTGAGGAGCAGACACAGTAATGAATCAGAGGAATATTTAACAGAATGAGTTAGAGATAGATACATCTTACTATCAGGAGAATATACAGTAGTAAAAAGAGGCTATTTAAAGAGCAAAGAGGGCCAGATAAGAGGCATTTTTACAAAGACAGGTTGCAGGTGAACATACAATGAGCCAGAGAATGAGAATGAGCCAGAATATTTGTACAAATTGGCAGAGTTAGTTTGAAGCCAAGCAGAGCAATTTAGTCTCACACCAAGAGAAGCCATTTTGAATCTGTCAGTTTCAAAAGGAATTTGAGCCATAAAAGCTGAGTTGAACCAGCCATTCAGATCTCAGAAATAATTATACAGGGTGAGTTTATTAAGAAGTAAAACCCCAAGGGGACAATTACATCTAGGAAATAAAAAGTTATATTTACAAAAACTTTGTAAGGCAAATGCGGAAATAATGTGTAAACTAGATAGAGAAACCTGTGCAGGATAAGGAGGAGATGTGAAAACTTAGTTAAATGAAAAGAAAACTGGAATAATTAGAAGGGTCTAATTTTAAAGAACTTAAAATTAAACAAAAAAGATTATTAAACTTCAGGGTTAATTTGTTTCTGTCTTTTTTCTTTTGTTTTGGTTTTGTTTGTTGTTGTTTTTTTTTTTTGTTTGTTTGTTTTTGTCCTTTCCTCCTGGTTAACAATGGTGGATGGCCTTACCTTTCCAATACATGATTTAGCCATCTTTCTGTTCTATCCATCCTTTGTCTTGTCAGCATCTAGCCCTCCTGCAATTTGTAACAACCTCCCTGTCCTTTCCCTGATTCTGCAGCAATAGCAGGTTTGACTGAGGTTCCTGAGCCCATTCTTTGACGTTATTGTAGTTCAGTTATTTTTTTAAAGGTTTATTCAGTATTTTAAAAATTATTATTTCTTTTCTTTTTTTGAAAATAGATTTTTTTTTTCCTCATGGAATACATCCTGATTATGGTTTTACTTCCTCTACTCTTCCCATTTCTCCTGATTTCTCCTCTTGCTCAGATCTACTTCCTTCTTGACTCTCATTAGAAAACAAACATGCTCCGAGATGCAATAATAAATAAAATGAGCTATAATAAGATAAAAATTAATACATCAGAGTTGGAAAAGGTAAACAGACAGAAGGAAAAGAGTCCAAGAGACGTTATAAGAACAAGAGAGCTATTTGTTTGCACACTGTGCCCAGATATATTGTGACGGTTTGTGTCTGATTTTATTGTATCTTGTGCTGAGTTCACCTGACATTCCTGAGAGACCTACTTTATTTAATTTTTTTCTGGAGGGAGGTATGGGTATGTCACTTCAGAATGGAGGGAAGGGAAGCTGTGTTTGGGATGTATTTTATGAGAGAAGAATAAATAAAAGTTAAGAAATAACAACAGCAGCAGCAGCAACAACAAACCCATTAAATGGGAAACCTAAAAACAGGTTTTACCTCTTTGAGGAGCCCTGCCACCACTCTGTAAATAATAATGTGATCCCTCTTCCGTGTGGATATGGCCACTGGATTTGAGGCTTTTGATGTACTACCTATTACTTGCCTGGCTTCTGTTCTGGACTTGGCTTACCATGGAGTTGGCGAGGTGAAGGTATCTTTTCTTTTAATTCCCTTCCTACCTGCCCAACCCCACACATACACATGTTCTTCTTACCATGCCTTTTTATGTCCTTGCTTGTTTTCTTTGTAGACAATGACTTAGTCTCTATCTTAAGGTGCCCAACAACTCACTCTAAAATTCAGCCTACATGCAAGTCATAGAAAACTGTCTACCCTTGGTCCCTGTAAGCAGTCATGTTATCAGCGTTCGCTGTTGCCCGCCTTCTTTTCCAGGAACTTTGGGCATCATTTTACTTTACTCTTTGCTGTCTTTGGAACAGACCTCCTCTTTCCTTAAAAATATTAACTGTCAGCTTTGTCAGGTTACATAGAAGGAGTTTATAGCCTATCAATGGCTCAGAATACATTTCATTGTTGTTGTTTTGTTTTTTTTGTTTTTCAAGACAGGGTTTCTCTGTATAGCCCTGGCTGTCCTGGAACTCACTCTGTAGACCAGGCTGGCCTGGAACTCAGAAATCCGCCTCCCTCTGCCTCCCGAGTGCTGGGATTAAAGGCATACCTCCCAAATGCCCTGTGTTTGAACCACAGAGGGAAGCTAGCCACCCTGAATCTCTTTTTACATTTTAGAATCTAGACTTCACCAAATGTCAACAATCATACTTCCTTTTAAATTTCATCGGCACCATTATAATTATAAATAACTTTGTTTTACTCTCATAAAGCCACACATTTGAAAGATAAATTGTATGTTTTCTCTTAGTTTGGATCACTTCTCTATATCTTAGGAACATGAAATCCTTGAAAAAAATAAAACAAATATTTTCATACTCTGTCATGGAAATGATTATTCTAAGAGTATGGCAGGAATATTAATTTTGATTATGCTTGTGTACACTGTGACAACTAGACTGAATCAATTATGTTCCAATTCTGTGAGATGATGTGTTTTTCTGCGCATGTGATTTGGGATGAGTAAATAAATCAGTTTTATTATTAAAGAAAATCCAATTTTGTCATTTATTTTGACATAATAAAGAATGAATTAGTTTTGGCTTTTTTCATTAGTTTTGATAATGTTATTATTATTTCTCTCATTTTCTTGTAGCACTGGATCCTGTGACCAAGGAACTTATGATTCAAACTGCAAAACCAACTTTTGGGCATCTGACAGAAGTAAGAAAAATGTTTATACTAAAGGAAATATCATTAGTTACAGGAACTAAATGCTAATAATTATTTCTGATGCTCCAATACCTTGTTTCTTCCTTCCTAAAGGGATTGTAATGTGACATATTCTTTAGGAAACAGCATGATAAAAACTTAAAAGAAAATATTTGTAATGATTTATCCATAAATGAACACATAAATGTGTCTACTTTTACAGTATACTTTTACTTTTACACATTTTATAGCATGATTATTTAGGTTGAAAAATCTATTATGCACTACCTTACCAAAACTGCCTTACATTTAACATTTTTTACATTTTAAAGAAGAATTATAAACTTAAGCAGACACTTCAAAGATGTAGTTAATTTTTGTTTGGGGATTTTAGTTTTAAATTACATATTTTATGTGGATAACATATTCCGAGTACAATACACACACATAGATATGTACCTATACACACATATAGTATGTTAATCTATATAAAATTGTAGCTTTAATGTGCTTGTAAAGGACATAGAGGCTTAGTACATACCAGAATATTAACTGTCTCACATGGTATACTGAAAAAAGTCAGTAGCAGTCTAGAAACCTATGGGAAGTCCATCTGTATTATAGGCATTGATTCTTTTGAAAAGCAACTAGAACTCAAGTGGACTAACATTTCCTATGGCTATATGCACAGACCTGCTATATGCAAAATGTGGCAGATATTATCTTATGTAAATGTAACATCAAGGGAAATTATTTTGATAGCTTAGCTCTACAAGATCTTTGAGGACTAGAAATGCCTAAAATTACTTCTTTTTTTAATGTTGACTTGTTTATATTACGGTGCTAAGTGACAGTCTCCTTCTATCTTGGAAGTTTTAGTGAAATCCATATGACACTACCTGATGCTTTGAATGTTTCATGATCATTGGAATGAGATACATGCTAAGCTTTTTCAAGATAATACTTTAATGAGAATAGAAGTTTCTCTCCTTCCTTTAAGGAAGTGAAATATTTATTACATCTTGCAAATTTCCCTCAGGTTTGAAAACTGAGGTGAACCATTCATTTGATTTTGGGTTAAGTCAAAATGATGTGATAAAATGAAAATATTTCATCACAGTAATAAGCCATAAGGCTAGCTGGAATATCACCTTAAAGGAGTGGCATTGTGGGATAAGAATTGGCAAGCATTGATGATTACTGTTAGCACAAATAGCAAATGCACATTTCTAGAATATAGTTCTCCTTCTGATGATATAGTACAGCTTTATTTGACTTAGTAGAAAGAAGCAAGTCTGGAAGAGAGGAAAGATGCTATTCTTTACAGCTGTGACATCAGTCCAGTATAGGAAACAAGATTTCACAGGAGATGTGTGCAAGAGTCCCCTTATTTAGTAGAGCTTCACTTTTGAGTCAGTATTAGCCTGAGTACCATAAGTATATCTTAGGAAAAAAACAACCACAACAATATGTCTATATAATAATGTATAAATAATGTATCATATAAGAATATATTTTAGTGTCTGTAAATATTATATGAATGGAAGAAAAGACATCCTTGTTTACTGTAGAAAATGTATTACTTTTTCCCAGATTGATGAGGACAGGAAGTACTTGAGGTGACTGAGTATCTCTCTGGGAAAGCAGTCTGGATCATGCTTCCCATCTTTGCAAGCAAAATGGGGTATCTGATCTATGAGGAGGAGCAGACATTTGAAAGATAGTTAAAGACAATAATGTAGATCAAGGAGAAAATTTTAGGTTGGAGATTTTTACAGAGAGGGATTTGGACGTAGAAGTCTCTAATAATATTTCATGTATTTTCAGGGTCGGGTTTGAAGTAAGTCCCTTTCCCCTCAAAATTTTTATTGCTCATTAATTATTGTTATGCAGATAGATTATTTTTGAATGCTGAGGAAAAAACCATGCCAAGTCCATCTTCCAATTTGGTCGAGCCAAGCCTGGATTCTGCACACTAAGCCATCCACATTTGTGCTTAAAGCAGACAAATAAAACAGAACCGTTTACTATGGCAATGTGTTAATAATCATGCACTCATTTTTCAACTGTTTTTGTCCCTATGCTCTTTTATGACACTTACCCAGCTGCTTACATTCTCCATTCCTTTAAGCATCTCTTCTAGTACTTTGCAAAAACTAGTATCTATTCTAACACAATCAAAATGTAGGGAACATATCATATGCCTGTGTTGTTGCATGCATTCATAAGATTGATAAACTTTATTTGTACTGATATGCACTTTACTTCAGGCATGTATTTTTACTAATTTATCAAAATGATGTAACTAGAGGTTCATATATTGCCAAAAGTCTTTCTGAGTTAGCACAAGGAAGACCATTCTATGAACTTGCCTGTTCCCTCCAAGTCAGCGTTCCAAGGTTTAACCTGAATCGCTTTATATTTTTACCTGTCAATTGATCTGAAATTAGCTATAGGCTATTGTTTTTGGTGTGATGTAAAGGTCTTTATTAATAACTCTTCTACTGGGATTGAGAAGTCATTGTGTTCCAACTGAGTGCACTGCCACAATTTTTATAAATCTGTTGTATTTGCTTGATGCATTTCTTTATATGCATGTTGATGATCATGATGCCTTAACATTTCTATAATTGTTTCCTGATTGGCCAAGTCAATCAACCTACTTTGCTCTTCTTCTTCTTTTATCAATCTTCTCTTTTTATTTATTGAATTGGAATTTAATTATAAGTATTAATTAGCTTGTTGATATCTACAAAATAATCTACTGTGATAGATTTGTGATAGATTTTCAGATTTAAAAATATTATTTAAAATTTCAGTTTGGGGGTTTTGTTTTGTTTTTTGTTTTTTTGTTGTTGTTGTTTATCGAGACAGGGTTTCTGTGTAGCTCTGGCTGTCCTGGAACTCACTCTGTAGACCAGGCTGGCCATGAACTCAGAAATCTGCCTGCCTCTGCCTCCCAAGTGCTGGGATTAAAGGCGTGTGCCACCACTGCCTGGTCCTAAAATTTCAAATTTTTATTGAAAATATATTAACAACACCCTCCCTACCATTTCTTCACCTACAATCCCTCCTATGCTGTCTCTGATACCGATTTCATTTCCCATCTCCACTCATTCTGAAGTAGATAGTCTCTTTTTCCTTGCTTGGTTTTGTTTTGTTCATATTTATATATGTATAACTATATAAATACAGCTCTCTGAGTATGATTAGTATTGCTGTGAATTCATGGTTTCATGCTAACCATTTTGTATTGCATAACCAATGGGGGACTCATTCTTGGACACACTAATTCTCTTTTTCAATAGTGATTAGTTACCTATAATTGACCTCACTGGGACCCACTTTAGGTTTTGCTTTTCAATAGTTTTATTTTGATTTGCACACAATTTCGTTTTATTTATTTGCTTTTACTCTTCCAGTTTTATGCTTCTAAATCTATGAGTTGGTAAACTTCATGTAGTTTTTAGAGATTGTTACCTTGTGTAAAAGTTTTTGATGAAAATGAAGGCAAAACACACCCAAACGTATGGGATACAATGGTGGTGCACACTTTTAATCCCAGCACATGGGAGGCAGAGGCAGGTGGATTTCTGAGTTCAAGGCCAGCCTGGTCTGCAAAGTGAGTTCCAGGACAGCCAGGGATACACACAGATACCCTGTCTCGAAACCCTTCCCCCACCAAAAAAAAAAAAAGAAAGTAGTGCTAAAAGGAAAATTTATAGCAATAAGTGCCTTCACAAATAAACAGGAGAGATCTTATACTAGTAAATTGACAGTACACCTGAAAGCTCTATAGCAAAAAGAAGCAGACTGGATGACAGGAAATAGTCAAAGTCAGGGCTGAAATAAACCAAGTAGAAATAAAGGGAACAATACAACGAATCATCAAAACCAAAAGGTGGTTCTTTGAGAAAATCAACAAGATGGAAAAATCCTTAGCCAAACTAACTAAAAGCTCAGAGACATTATCCAAATTTAGAAAGTCAGAAATGAAAAAAGTGACATAAGAACAGAAACTGAAGACATTTTTTTTTAAATTAAAAAAATATATCGCCTTACCCAAAAGACTATACTGGACAAACCTGGAAAATCTAAATGAAACGGATGATGTTGCAGGTAGATAACATGTACTGAAGTAAAATCAGTGTGAGGTAACTATGCAAACAGTCTCATACTTCCTAATGAAGTAGAAGCAGTCATTAAAAACCTCCCAACCAAAGACAAGCACAAAAACAAAAAACAAACAAAAACAAAAACCAAACCAACCAACAAACAACACCAAAAAAGCCCAGGGCCAGATGGTTTTATACAGAATACTACCAGACTTTCAAAGAAGAGCTAACACAAATATTCCTCAAACTCTTCCACAAAGTAGAAGCAGAATGATCACTACCTAATGCATTCTATGAGGCTACAGTTATTCTGATACCTAAACAACACAAAAACCCAACAAAGAAAGAACTTCAGAATAATTTTGTTTATGAATATTGACACAAAAATGTGTATTTATTATTTATTGTGCATAAAGTCCTTGTAAACTGAATCCAAGAACACATCAACAATATCATTCATCATGATCAAGTAGGCTTCATTGCAATTGTAATATATAAATAAACTGAAATGGAAGAATCACATGACCATTTCATTAGATGCTGAAAAAGTCTATGACAAAAAGTCATCACTCCTTCATGTTAAAAGTCTTAGGGAGATTATAAATACATGGCACATACCTAAACATAATACAAGTAATATACAACAACCCAATAGTCAACATCAAATTAAGTAGAGAGAAACTTGAAGCAATCCCACTAAAATTAGGGACAAGACAAGGTTGTACACTCTCTAACTATCATTTTCATATAATTCTTGCAGTTATAGCTACAGGAATTAGGCAAGAAAAGGAGATCAAGGAAAGAAAGAAGTCAATATGGATAATATGATAGAACACAAAAGTGAGGCAAAAATTCTACCAAAGAACTCCTACATAAGCCCGTTCAGCAAAATGGGTGGTAACAGCATTAAGTCAAAGGAATAAGAAGCACTTCCTTTCACACATGATAAAAGTGCTGAGAAAGAAATTATGGAAACAGCATCTTTCACAATAGCTACAAATAGTATAACATATTTAAAATATCTTGTGGTGACTCTAACCAAGTAAGAGAAAGACCTGTATGACAAAAATTTCAAGTTCCCAAAGAAAGAAATCAAAGAAGTCCTTAGAAGATTTAAAGATCTCCTGTGTTCATGGATTGGTAGGATTAGCATAGTAAAAATATCCATCCACCAAAAGTAGTCTACAGATCCAGTGTAGTCTCCATCAAAATTCTAACACAATTCTTCACAGACATGGAAAGAGCAATTCTAAACTTCATATGGAAAAACAAACGCTAGGATAGGGAAACAGTTCTCAACAATAAAAGAACTTCAAGGAAAATTACCATCCTGGACTTAAAGCTCTATGTACTACAAAGCAATAGTGATAAAACCTACATGCTATTGGTACAGCGATAGACAGGTTGATCAATGAAATGGAATAGAAGACCCAGAAATGAATTGACACACGTATTGAACTTGACAAAGACCACCATACAGTGGAAAAAATGAAGCATCGACAACAAATGGTTCTGATCTAAGTGATGATTAATTAATTGATAAAGGTTCAGGCTTTGAGATCAAATAGTCATAAATGAGAATCTGCATGTAGAAGAATGCAAATTGAACAATATTTGCCACCTTGCACAAAGCTCAAATCCATGTGGATCAAGGACCTCAACATAAAACCGGATTTAGTGAATCTCATAGAAGAGAGAATGGGAAATGCTTTGAATGCATTGGAACAGTAAGAAAACTTCTTAACCGAACACCAGTGGCTCAGACTTAGAGATAAAATATTCATAAATGGGATCTCTTGAAACAGAAAAGCTTCTTTAAGTCAAAGAACACTGATAATAGAAAAAATGGCAACCTACAGATTAGGAAAAGATCTACACTAACCCTTCATTGCACAGAGGGATAATATCCAAAAATATATAAAGAACTCAATAATTCGACTCCCAAAACCCCAAAGCACCCAATTATAAAATGGTAAACAGATCTAAACAGAGAATTCTCAGTAGAGGATTCTCAAATGACCAAGAAGCACTTAAATAAGTGTTCAATATCCTTAGTCATCAGGGAAAGACAAATCAAAACAAGCCTGAGATTCTACATTCCAACAATCAGAATGGCTAAGATAATAAAAAAACAAAAAAAACAAAAAAAACAAAACAAAAAAAACCTTAAGGGATAGCACTTATTGTTGAGGATTTGGAGAAAGTAGACCACATCCACATCTCCAGTGCTAGTGGGATGGCAAACTTGTATAACCACTCTGGAAATCAGTCGGGGGGGTTCTCAGAAAACTTGAAATAGTTCTACCTGAAGACCCAGCTTTACTGCTACTGGGTATATGCTCAAAAGATGCTCCAATATCATGCAAAGAAACATGCTCCACTATGTTCATAGTGGCCTTATTTGTAATAGCCAGAGGCTAGAAGCAACGTAGATGTTCTTCAACCTAAGAACGGATACAAAAAGTGTGGTTCATTTACAAAATTTTCAGCTATTAAAAATAAGCACATCATGGATTTTTCAGGCAAATGAATTGAACTAGACAATATCCTGAGTGAGATAACTCAGACCCCAAAGGACATGCATAATAAATACATACTATCCTTAAAGTACAGAATACCCGTTATATATCGCACAATCACAAAGAAGTTAAACAAGAAGTAAGGCCCAAGAGAGGACGCTAAATCCTACTTAGAAGGAAAAAAAATAGTCTTTGTAGACAGAGGAAGTAGGGATCTGGGTAGGAGAAGGGAGGGGGTAGGGAGTAAGAGGAAAGCATGATGTATGGGGAGAGAGACAGGACCAGAGAGCAAGGAGAAGGAGTGGAAATATACAGTTCCTGGGGCTGGGATCCTCATCAACCTTACAATCGACAGAGGGGTACTATCCGTGTGTGTGTGTTGTGTGTATGTGTGTGTGTTTGATAGCAAAAACAAACAAACAAGCAAACAAACAAACAAACAAAAACTCAATTTAAAAATGGGTTACATAGCCAGAGAATTTTCATCAGAGGAAAATGATCAAAGTCATCAAGCAACTGCAAATCAAAAATAAACCTGTGATTCTACCCTATACAATGAAGACCATGCAGGCTAGTTAGTACCACACAGAAAAGTTGATCTTGAACTTTTAGCCTTAAGAAATATAAAGAAAACCCAACACATCAGTAAATGTGTGGTAATATTTTTAGTGGTCATAAGAAATTAATATGGATATTCTCATATGCATGCTATGCATTCCTTCTAATGTTGTAGATCTTCTAAATAATTTTTAATGAAAGATTTAATCTTTTGAGGCTATTTGGTTGAAAGTTTATAGGAAATTGTCTTGATCTAAACTTACCTGTTTTCAGATTGCCCTCTTCCAGTTTATAGACTTATTATAAGGCCTAGATTAATTCTCATTTATATTATGTATATGTGAATTTTACCTGGATCTATGTGTACCATACATACATGCTTATTGTTTGAGGAGGGCAAAAGATAGTATTGAGTCTCCTGGAACTGCATATGGACAATTGAGAATTGCCACATGGGTACTGAAAACTAAAGCAAGTACTATTAACTGCTGAGCCATGTCTCAAACCCCATAAGATTGTCTTAGAGATATGCGTTAAAGGAAGAACTCATGAAATTTTTCATGTCTTGAATTACAAGTTTGTTAATATTGGTTAGTCATGGTGCCACACATCTTTAATCCTAGCACTCAAGTGGCAGAAATAGGATGATCTCTGTGAAATTGAGAGCATCCTGGTTTATGTAGTGAGCTACAGGATAACCAGAACTAGATAGAAAGATCCTCTCTCAAAACCAACAGATCAAGCAAAGGAACAAACAGATTATTAATGTTGTAGTCTTTTTTTCTAGTCGCTGAATTGGGACAGGCTTCATCATTAAAAAAAAAAAAAACAAAAAACTTGTATCACCTTTCATACAATAGTAAAATCAATGAGTTTTGTCTTAATTTGGAACATTCTAGACTTTAACCATTATGCTTTAATAACCCTATATTCAGAATTTTTTTTAAAAAAATATTTGCCTTTTCTGACTCATTTCATATATGTTAAGTAGTTCATTCTTTTTTTTAAAAAAAATATTAGATATTTTCTTTATTTACATTTTAAATGTTATCCCCTTTCCTAGTTTCTCCTCCAAAAATCCCCTATTCTTTCCCGCTCCCTGCTCACTAACCCACCCACTCCCAATTCCTGGCTTTGGGAGTCCCCTATACTGGGGCATATAATCTTCACAGGTCCAAGAGCCTCTCCTCCCATTGATGACTGACTAGGCCATCCTCTGCTATATATGCAGCTAGAGCCATGAGTCCCACCATGGGTTTTCTTTGGTTGGTGGTTTAGTCTCTGGGAGCTCTGGAGATACTGGTTAGTTCAGATTGTTGTTCCTCCTATGGGGCTGCAAACCCCTTAAGCTCCTTGGGTACTGTCTCTAGCTCCTTCATTGGGGACCATGTGCTCCATCCAATGGATGGCTGTGAGCATCCACTTCTGTGNCTGTCAGGCATTGGCAGAGCCTCTCAAGGGAGAGCTATATCAGGCTCCTGTCAGAAAACTCTTGTTGGCATCCACAATGGTGCCTGTTTTTGGTGGTTGTTTATGGGATGTATCCCCAGGTGGGGCAGTCTCTGGATGGCTATTCCTTCAGTCTCTGCTTCACACTTTGTCTCTGTAACTCCTTCCATGGGTATTTTGTTCCCCCTTCTAAGAAGGACTGAAGTATCCACACTTTAGTCTTCCTTCTTGACTTTCATGTGTTTTGGGAATTGTATCATGTGTATTTCGAGCTTCTGGGCAAATATCCACTTATCAGTGTGAATATGTGTTCTTTGATGATTGGGTTACCTCACTCAGCGTGATATCCTCCAGATCCATCCATTTGTTTAAGAATTCCCTGAATTCATTGTTTTTAATAGCTGCATAGTACTCCATTGGGGGAAATGTACCACATTTTCTGTATCTATTCCTCTGTTGAGGGACATCTGGGTTCTTTCTAGCATCTGGCTATTATAAATATGGCTGCTATGAGCATAGTGGAATGTGGGTCCTTATTACATGTTGGAGCATCTTTTGGATATATTATCAGGACTGGTATTGCTGTATCCTCTGGTAGTGCTAGGTCAATTTTTCAGAGGAACCACCAAACTGATTTCCAGCTTGCAATCCCACCAGCAGTAGTCAGCACCTGCTGTCACCTGAGGTTTTGATCTTAGCCATTCTGACTGGTGTGAGGTAGATTCTCAGGGTCGTTTCGATTTGCCTTTCCCTGATGACTAAGGAGAACTCCTAAACCTGATAAACAAGTTCTATGAAGTAACTGGATATAAAATTACCTCAAACAAATCAGTGGCCTTTCTCTACACAAAGGATAAACAGGCTGAGAAAGAAGTTAAGGAAACAACACCCTTCACAATAGTCACAAATAATATAAAATACCTTGGTGTGACTAACCAAGTGAAAGATCTGTATGATAAGAACTTCAATTATCTGAAGAAAGAAATCGAAGATCTCACAAGATGGAAAGATCTCCCATGCTCATAATAAAAATAGCTATATTGCAGAAAACAATCTATAGATTCAATGNAATTCCCATCAAAATTACAACTCAATTCTTCACAGAGATAGAAAGGGCAATTTGCAAATTTATCTGGAAGAACAAAAAACCTAGGATAGCAAAAACTATTCTCAACAATAAAGGAACCACAGGTGGAATCACCATCCTGGCCTTAAGCTGTACTACAGAGTAATTCTGTTAAATACTGCATGGTACTGGTACAGTGACTGACAGATAGGTCAATGGAATAGAACTGAAGACCCAGAAATGAACCCACACACCTATGGTCACTTGATCTTTGACAAAGGAGCTAAAACCGTCCAGTGGATAGAAGACAGCATTTTCAACAAATGGAGCTGGCTCAACTAGAGGTTAGCACGTAGAAGAATGTGAATTGATCCATTCTTATCTCCTTGTACAAAGCTCAAGACTAAATGGATCAAGGACCTCCACATAAAACCAGAGACACTGAAACGTATAGAGAAGAAAGTGGTGAAGAGCCTGGAACATACGGGCACAGGGGAAAATTTCCTGAGCAGAACACCAATGGCTTTTACAGTAAGATCAAGAATTAACAGATGGAACCTCCTAAAATTGCAAAGCTTCTATAAGGCAAAGGACACTGATCATCTATGGGAGGAGAGGCCCTTTGTCCTCTGAAGATTCTATGTCCCCATATAGGGGAATGCCAGGGCCAGGGAATGGAGTGGGTGGGTTGGTGAGCGGGGGTTGAGGGGGATGAAGGGCTTTTTTGCAGGGAAAACTAGGAAAGGAGATAACTTTTGAAATGTAAATATAGAAAATATCTAATAATAAAAACAAAAAAAAAGAAAAAGAAAAAAGAAAAAATAAGACAAAAAGGCCACCAACAGATTTTGAGACAATCTTTATGAATCCTAAATCTGATAGAGGGCTAATATCCAATATATACAAAAACTCAACAAGTTAGACTCCAAAGAACCAAATAACCCGATTAAAAAAATAGGATACAGAGCTAAACAGAATTCTCAACTGAGGAATACAGAGTGGCTTAGAAGCACCTAAGGTACCTCATTCTTCTCAAATGCATCACTGTTCTCTCTGTAGAGTGCTTGGCTTTTGAAGGAATAATCAGTATCTCAGAAAAGAAAGCTTGGGCTTTTCAATCATGTAGCCTTAAACATAGATTGAGATCATATTGTAACCATGACTTTTACCTTCATTTACTATCACAGATGTGTAGTAAGATGGCACGAGTCTCTTTCATTAACTACATGAGAGAACTGGAGAACCTATCCATTGAGTCTTTATGGCATCAATCTAACCAGTCTTTGATTTTTGTAAGCTACTGAAACAGGTCTAGAGTGCAACCCTACCCAAAACATGGTCATAAGCAATGGGTGGTCCTAAGTAGGTGTTATAGAGATGCATATATAATGTAAATGTACCTGAGAGGCACATAGTAAGGTGAATTTCTGTACAATAAGGAAATTCAGATGTAGCTCTATGACAAACTTTTTTTTTCTTTTATTGGATATTTTCTTTTCTTTTCTTTTCTTTTTTTAACATTTCAAATGTTATCTTCTTTTAAGATCTCCCCTCTGGAAAATGGCTATCCCATCTCTCCTCCCCCTGCTTCTATAAGGATGCTCCTCCACCCACCCACCCACTCCATGTCCTGACATTCCCCTACACTGGGTCATTGGACTCCCTCAGGTCCAAGGGCTGTTCCTCCCACTGATGTCCAACAAGGCCACACTCCGCTACATTTGTGGCCAGAGCTATGGGTTCCTCTGTGTGTACTCTTTGGTTGATGCTGCTGTCACTGGGAGCTCTGGGGGATCTGGCAGGTTGACCTTGTTGATCCCCCCCATGGGGCTGCAAAACCCTTCAGCTCCTTCAGTCCTTTCTCTAACTCCTCCATTGGGGGATCCCATGCTCAGTCCAATGGTTGGCTGTGAGCATCTGCTTCTTCTATATTTGTCAGGCTCTGGCAGAGCCTCTCAAGAGACAAACTTTTGATACTTTACAGGCATGTAGTAGACACACACACACACACACACACACACACACAGAGACAGAGAGAGAGAGAGAGAGAGAGAGAGAGAGAGAGAGGAGAGTCACAACCAGAGTCTTCCTGCAAACCATTCAAAACCCTTAGTTTATTGAAGCATTCACTTTATTTTTGCTCTTCAACTGACAGCTCATTGAAAGACTCGGCACAAAGCAAAGGACATCTGTTCGGAGAAGCTTTTCCTAATTGATATGTTAATTAAAAATGACTTCTGGCTCTTAGAATTTTGTTTATTTTTTCACGATACATCTGCCCTGTGGCATTTCATAATGGGTGTTGTCACATAAATATAAAATATAAATAAACAAGGCAAGAGATTCATGACTGCTTCTGGACTTCAAGTAGTATGTAATGTATGACTAAATGCATTTGTTCACCTTATTTTGGCCAGAACATTCTGGATTTCCTCCAGGATAAAGAACAGCTCAGTGGGATTCGTGCATCTGTCACATCTGGACAATCTCAAAGGAGCCTAGTCATTATCCCCGGAGGCCATGTGAAGGTTTTAGGTTTCAAAAACTTTAACAGCCTGCTTATATTTATAGCCAAAACTATTAGCTTGTTACTCAACTTTCTACTTTTTAATGCAAAAGTCTAGTACATTCATTTTTTTTTAAAGCATAAACAACAATGTAACTAGGACAAACTTATGCCATGTTAAAATGGTTCCACATCCCCAGAGAGTCCAGGCTAAAGAGATCCCTGGCTCTTCCTTTAGAATCAAGGCTTTAGACAGAGAGTATCTAGAGACAGGGTAGTCAAGGATTGCATTATAACGGTAGAACATAAACCACAAGCCACCTCAGTACCAGCTTACAAATCCTGGGGAACTTTCCTCTATTTCATTTCTAAATGGAATCTATGGTTTTGAAAATGTTGAGGGTTTGTGTGCTCCAATCCTCTGTAACAGACCTTAAACTTCTAAAAGAATTGGATTATTGTGTTTTGTAGATGTCAAGATAGACACTGATGGACGTAGCATTCATGAAAGGGATAGTTTACATTTTTGATTTGACATGGTGGTTTTTATATAAACAGACAAATGTTTACTACAATTTTTTTTGTCCGATCACACATTATTTGTGAGCAGAATTGGGTGCTAAGCTGAAAGTTAATACAATTTTGGACCACCAGAATACCAAAATTGTATCTTCACACAAATGTATTATAATTCTAGTCATCAATAAAAGTAAATGTGAATTTTATAATTCACTGAATTCTCATGTAATAATGAAATACTTTAAATTGTAAAATAGCCCATAACATTAAAACCACATGTGATAACTTAAAATTTTAATTATAATAAATTAAGAAATGTGATGAAGGAAATATTTTAGGTATTACAGTTGAGGAAAGATATTTTTATAAATACTATATTAAAATATGTACAGTAACAACTTATTGGGTCTAGATATTTAAATTTTAGTCTTTACTGGGCTTTTGTAGAGTTCAAGAGTAATGCTTGTCTTAAGTTCTTGGAATGAGGTAATTAAAATAAAAAGAAAATTTAATTTCTATAATATGTTTAACAATAGACTTTAGGATAAAATTGCATGATACTTGATGAATGATGAGGCATTAAAATTTGACTCTCCCTAAAGTATGACAATTTGTTTGATTTTTCAGCAAATGCAAGTAATAATAGTGAGTGTTTTATATTTAGTACTTTATATGAAGTTCAAAACAATGGATCCCAAAACAGAATCATATTTCCTTCTTAAGGATAAAGAATAAAACCTAGAAGCTAAAACTGCTAATCCCAAGCCATGCTTTTGTACCACCCCCATGAATCCTTTTCTGTTGAAGTATTGAGATGATCTATGTAAATAAGATATGATTAGGATACCTAATATGTGTGTCATTTTTTTCAGCATCTGATTTTTGGTTATAGAATAAAATCTACATCTTCTAATATGACCTGAAAATAGAAAAGTCTTTATTCTGTGTCTTTTTCTCCATACACAATTAAAACCCTTCTTATCCTCTGGATTTCTCGCAGTTGCCACTTCCCTTAACTTGGGCTTTTGTGCATTTGCTCATGCCACACACCCTCTCTGATTTGAGTAGCTTTTACTTTTGAACTTGTGGCATATACTAATTCTTCATAGTCAATTCCGGTGTCACTTGGAGCAGCACGTGTTTTCTGACACTTGAAATCCAAGATCACTGTCTGCATTTCCTTCTGCATGTTATGATATACACTTTTGTTGGCATGTCTTGCTTGTCTGCCTCTATCCTAGCTGGATCACAAACGTTCTGAGAGCAAAATATCATATGCTAATTCATTAGCCTTATGTTTGTTGCATAATAGAAAAACAAACAAACAAGCAAACAAACAAACAGGAGGAGCCTATTAAAGAACCAGATTTGTGACATCTGTTTTAGATAACAGAGACCTTCAACTAGGAGGACCTGAGATAGGTATACAGATGCAAATATAAACAGAAACATATACAGACATGAATATGGATATGGGCATGCATAGAGACATGTAGCTATTGATGGTGGCTACATAAATAGATGTCACTAGTAGTGATTACTATTCACTGTTAAGAGATCATTGCAAATGATTTGGTCTTTGCATCAGTTTCATGAACATCTAGCCTATAAGTATGTGTAAAAACTGGGCGAATGTAGGTGACTTTGGATGTCTGATATAGGTTTTAATTACACATCTTTATAGTTCAGTGTCAATTATAAGCCCTATATATTTATCTCTGTGTGTTACAGAACTAAAGTTGAAGTAATTTATCTGATTAGTGATTCATTCATGCTCCAGTCCCTATGACCTTCTCAATCTATTTCCATCAACTGCAACTTACACTGTATTAATGTTCAATTTCCCCAAATTCTCCAAAGCCATAATCTTATTTCATAAATTTGTACCTCTGCCTGGATTTCTAATTCACTTTTGTCCCAGTGAATTTCAATCATTTGAGTTTCTTCTTCGAAGCTGTTTCCAATACTCAGAGCACTGTCCCTTCATGGAATGCATCTGCTACGGTGATTCAGCATTTGCATGTAATTTCAAAGTGTTCTTCAAGTGTTGATGATTACCCATTCTGTCAGCTACAATGAAATTTACCTAAATGCAGAAGCAATACTATCCTCATTGTCATGCAGATTTCATTTCAGGCATTAGCATGATGTAAATATTAGTCAAGCTTGTCTCAAATTTTAGAATGGATTTTCACAGTAAGATTTGACTGATGTTTTGTTGATAATTGTCAAAGAAAAATAAATGCTTTAAGCCAAATGTCTAAGTTTAAGTAATGCATTTATATGTTGTGTAACGTATAAATGTAAAAGTTGTCATAATCTGATAATATGCCTTGTTATAAGAACTAGCTTTTATTTGTTTAATTTCCTATCTTGAAATAGTAAAATCATAATATTTTTCCCAAATCTTTTTGTTGCCTTTCTGAAAAATTTGACAGCATAACTGTTCAAACATCTGTTTTTGTTATCAAACTTACAACTTGAGCACTGAACTTGCCAGTGTCTGACAGTGGAAGTAGGGAGGTAGTCTAAAGGGAGTGAGAAGTTGAGCATTTGAATTGTATTCAATTTACTTTTGATTCTGAAACTCACAAAATGGAATGCATTTTTGTTGCTAAGGAAAGACAATATATATGAAAAGATAGATCAATGAGTATTTAGATAGCATTTATTTTGAGTTTTCAAAGTATCTTTGAGTTAATAAAAAAACCCTCTGTTTATATGATATCTTTCATACTCTTAATTACTTAATGCAGTAAGTAATTTTCAAAATCATGACTTAAATGTTTCATGGACAAACTATGCTGCAGATTGTGAAATACAACTAAAGTATTTCTAGTCTGCTAGTATTTTCCACATAATATAAAATAAAATCATTTATATTGAAAATACACGTGTTGAGAAATTATAATATAAATTTTTGTTTGTTTGTTTTTGTTTTTCGAGACAGGGTTTCTCTGTATTGCCCTGGATATCCTGGAACTTGAAAACGGATTCAGTATTATAGCAATGTCTTCAATTTCTATAGTCATTCAATAATTTTTCCTACTGTAAATTACTGTTTCTAATGGCTAATATTTAGTTTTAGGTTTAAATTTCTTTTTTCCATTTCTTTTTCTTATTCAAAACAAACCTTTTTCTTACATAGATTTTTGAAAAATATTCTCATTTTTAATGTTTTCATCTTCCAACGTTTTCAGATACAAAGTTGAGTTCTAGTTTGTTCAAGTTCGTATCTCATTCTCCTTGATTCCCATTCATTGCCCAATTTGGCAGAGAAATAGTCTCACTCCAATCTTCCTTGCTTCTTTGTTCTTTGTTGTTTTTTTGGTTTTTTTTTGGTTTTTTTTTTTTGTTGTTGTTGTTGTTGTTGCTTCTTGGTCTCACTGTTTCTTTCCTTGTTTCTTTCTTCCTATCTGTCTGTCTTTCTGTTTCTTCCTTTCTTTTTTTCTCATTTTTCTGTCTCTTTCTTCCTTTCTTTTTCTCTTTTGTTTCGTTTTTGTAGTTTGTCATCATGTCTTTTTTTTTCTTTCTTTTTGACATAATCTCAAAAAAAATATATTTCCAAAAGTGGATCTGTTGCAGATCAAATTAGATCATTGCTTTACTTTTTATTTTAAATAACTCCAAATTTTAGACTTCTTGTGTGTCAATTCTATACATACTCATTTACAATTTATTATTCTCCTACTATGTTTCGATCAATTTTCCATGTATACCAGTATATAAAGTAAATCCCATGCATATAGTTAAGCAAAAGTCCATAGAATCGAAGCATAAACAAACCAACCTGGGAAAGAATGCTTGATTGAGAAGTGTCACTATAACAAATAGACAAAGAATCATGGCATATCTCCTGACATTGGAGCACAGACTTGAAGGAACTGAACAGGAAATTTAGAGGAGGGTTTTCTGGAGATCATTTATAGCCAAAGTCTCACATTCCAGTAAGAAGAACGTGGTAAACATTTTAAGGACTAGAAATAGTGCTAAAGTAGTGAAATTGAATTAACAAGGGCTAAATGGAAAGAGATGGATTTGAAAAGTTAGTAGTAGGCGATCAGATCAGTCATAAAGACTCTAAACCCTGCATGGCCTCCTGCTGTACATATGAAATGGGTATTGAAAATCTTTCAATCAGCTTTAACTTTTCTAATATCCTCATATTTTCCCATTTTGCTTTATTTCCACTTTGTAATCTATTGAATACATTGAAATAAAATCTAGTTTTAGTCTTATAAACTAGCAAGGCAGCTTACCAATAACAGCCATTAGCATAAAAGAGGAGTAGGGGGTTAGAAAGAGTGAAAGGTAACAACCCAGTAGGTGTAAGAAAAGCAAAATTAGGGGATTTATAAAAACAGGGACCTTTGAGAGTTAAACTTTCTTTTGTTTTTAACTAGATATTTTCTTCACTTACATTTCAAATGCTATGCCAAAAGTCCCCTATACCCTCCACCCTCCCTGATCCCCAAACCACCCTCTCCCACTTCCTGGCCCTGGCATTCCCCTGTACTGGGGCATATTATCTTCGCAAGACCAAGGGCCTCTCCTCCCATTGATGGCCTACCTGGCCATCCTCTGCTACATATGCAACTAGTGACACAGCTCTTAAAATACATTAATTTTATTTATTTTATATGTGAATACATCTGTATAAATTAAATTCAGTGTGTCATTGCAAATGCAAGGGAAAGGAAAACAATTATATTTTACTCCAGATATGCTCCTAGCAGAACAAGTTGAGATGTAACTCCAATATGAAAAAATTCCTTTCAAGTTTCAAAAGGGTGTAGTATTTGGAAAATAAACTTTCCTAAAGTCAAACAATGATTTTAGTGGTGTCCTGGATTCTTCTTCACTTTTGTAATGATTAAGGATCTATAACATTTGTCATATTCTTTACTTAGAAAACACAGCCAATCCTATACTGGAAACAGCTATAAAAATAAGGAAGTAAATTGTTCTAAAATTCAAGTGGAAATGAGTATGCCTTATAAAATGAAAAGAAAGCCTGGGAAAGGAAGAGTATATTTTGCCTGTAATTTCAAGACTTATTATAAAGCTAAATGAGGACCATATACATAGGCAACAGTAAACTTGCCTACATTGTAAACTAAATCTGAAAACGTACATATGTAAAACTCAGCAAAGTTTACATAATATTGCATTCAACTCAATGAGAAAATAGCATTCATGATATCTAAATGTTTCTGCAAAAATAATAAACTTCTATCACTATAGTTACTATACAGAAAAAATATAATTGTAAATCAAGTCAGCATAATGATGGTGGTTAGTGTTCACCATCTAGAAGGGAGAGGGAGTCCCAACGAAGTGTTTTGATTAGGCTTTTTTGCCACTTCGGGGTTGTATGAATTGGCTTAGTTGGAGTAGAAAGATCATGCTATATGTTGGCAGCATCATTTCACCAGACCAGGCCTCAGACTGAATGAAAAAACAGGAAGCTAGAGGAGCAGCGCTATGCATGTATTAATTCACTGCTCTGTGCTCCTGGTGCAGATGTAATGTGATTAGCTGTGTCAACTTCCTGCCAGCTTAAATTACCTGGAATATGGTTTGTGTATCTAGTGAGACTTTGAAGGAGTCAGTTATTTCTTCCTTTTTGAGTGGTTTTTCAGTTGGAGATAGCTTTTAGGTCGGGGATGGGGGTGTGTGTCTCTTTCTGTCCTTAGCACCGAACCTCCGTCTGGCGTAGACCTGTGCAGGCCCTGTCCTCACAGTCACGGTCCTGTCATATCTTTGTCAGACTTGCTGTGTCTAGATGGCTTTGTTTCCTTGCTGTCTCCCATCTTGGAGGAAGAGAAACAGTAATCAGAATATACTTTATGAAAACCAAACTATTTTTAAAGAAAATTGTCCTGCAATGATGAGCTGTTCTGTAATTATCAGCCATGTGAATACTGTTTAGCTGTTTATGTTATGAGTATTTTTCCTCCTCTGTTATTTTAGGTTTAGGATGTAGAACACTATAAACATAAGAGCATTTTACGTTTGCTTATATTTTATTTGTTTGTTTATTTTAGAGAAGTTCATATGTAAGTATAGTTTTCAAAATGTTTTTCCTTCCCTCTCATCCTTATAACTTATCCCGTGGTCACTCTTCCTCAAATATAGTCTTTTTTTTTTCTTTAGTATGCATATCCATACCCAAATGTATAAAATCACATACATATTCAAGGGAATATGTATGTGATTTTATACACACTGTGTTTATTCTGATGATGAAGATAACTTTTTAAAATATAATCATTTAGTTACTTTGTTATTCTTGTATTTTATCATTGTTGTTTTAGTTGCTGTTACAATGCTCAGAATTTAACCAGAGACTTTTGAATGCCAAATAAGGGTTCTCACTGAGCTCAACTCCTGACCCATATTTGTTAATTTCTGTAGAAATACTATTAAAAAAAAATGAGAACGTAGGGATTTAAAATTTGTGGTTATCATTACCCTCATTTTCTTGGAAGAAAGTGGTTTTGGCATGGTGAAGGGTTATAGTGTGGGAGGATATCATTAGCTAATACATGAATGAAATCCTACTCTGAACAGACACTGCTGAGTGCAGACCCTGGGTGTACGGCCAGCTCTTCTCACACAAGCCAGGGCATCTAGGATTTCCACTGCTGCATGTGTTTAGTGTGTCACCTTGGACATCTGCTCATATTGAACATCTGTTTTGTGATTTCACTGGACTGCCAAAAAGTGAGTGGGGTCATTAGTTATTCCACAGTGTGAAGTAAGGCAGAACACAATCCTTGTATGAGAAATAATGTCAGGAAAGCCATATCCACCATAATTAATTCAAAGTTTGCTCCATGCTGAGAATTATTACAGGCATCATTTCAGAAGAGGTTGCCAAACATCTCATATCCAAATAAAGATTATTTAAATATTTCTACACAACATTTTTCACCCAGAAATCTTTTTGATTCCTTTATTTTCTGACCATCAAAGTAAAATATGTAGTGAATATAATAAGGTAATTCTATATCTATTAATTAATTTTAAAATTATATTTAATATTGCTTATGTTCACTAATACTTATTAAAATTATTCATATTTGTGAATTACCTATTAATGTATTCAATTTTATTGACATTTACAAATAGTTAGCTAATTATTTTAGACAAATGAAAATATACTACTCACTAGACTGTTGCTTTAGAGGATAAATTATGTATGGTATAGTTTATAACTTACATTTGAATTATGTTAATTTTGAATGACTCAGAGCTGTGTCACAGACTATGTTGTGAATAGTTGAATGGAACAGGCTTTTCCTGTTTAAGAAATCTGTTTATATGCTCATGTTTAATAAAGTCTTTTTAAAACATAACAAACAAAATCATTATAAAGGAAAATTCTGGAACTTTATAACTTAAAAATATGCAAATCATGAACAAAACAGTGATTTTAAATATTATGTAAAATTGTACAAACATCAACATATATAGAGAGCCATATTCCATTATTATGTTCATTGATTTAGTTTTAAGGTCATTATGGTCCAAGAGAAAAATTAACAGAAGAAATGGAATAATAATTGTGTTATATACAATATACAAATCATCTTAGAAAATATATATTTACATTAATAGAAGGTTTTAATTCTACACGCCTTATAATTTATTAGGTTGTCACCTTATCAATGTTGAAAATGTTTGAAGGGACTGCCGGGTAGACTTATTGTTTGTGACTATGCATCCTACTGTCATTTTTTCTTGTATTTTTGTCACGTGTGGTTTTCTATAATGACCTTTGTCTGTTACAAGATGTTTCTCTGATGATGGTCAAGATCTATACTTACCTGTGAGTATAGGGATAAATATTTAGAATGTAACTAATAATTCATTTCAGTAATGTAGCAGTTGTAGATTCTCCTCTGAAATCCATTCCCTCACTAGACCCAAGTGATTAGATAGATTTTTAGTAACAGACATGCTTTCTCTCTCTCTGTCTCTCTTTCTCTCTGTCTCTCTCTCTCTCTGTCTCTCTGTCTCTCTGTCTCTCTCTCTGTCTCTGTCTCTGTCTCTGTCTGTCTCTCTCTGTCTCTCTCTGTCTCTGTCTCTCTCTCTCTCTCTCTCTCTCTCTCTCTCTCTCTCTTTTTTCTTTTTTGAATAGGGCCTAATTCCAATTAATGAGTTATTGGTTACCAACAGATATGTATGTCCCTGTTGCGGTCAGAAAAATATTGCACCATGCTGGTTATTATTGTAGTTAATAAGCATAGTATCTGGGTAGGGCTATTGTTTGCTCTAAAAACAAAATTCTTGTAGCTATAAGAGACCATAACTTAAACTCAAGGGTTATAGCAGAAAAGAGGTCAGAAGGACTGTAAGAACTAGAACAGGAGGTTTCCTGTGAACTTGCAAATCCTAAAAATGTTAAGGAAGCCATCCATGCAGTGTCATTAATATTTCTGCCTGAACAAGATTTGAACCAAAATGAAACTAATAGATATGCTACCATGGAAGGGGGTAAAGAGCATTAGGTCTCAACCATAAACTAAGAAATACAGACTGCTGATGAATGCTGAGAGCAGAAGAAAAAGTATTCCACAAGGAAGACCTTACCAAGAGGTTATCCAACATCAACACCATCATATTTTTTTTCCTTCGATTTTGTGCCTGACAAAGTGATTTGTACTTTTTATGGCTATATATGGTTATATGTTGTCAAGGCTTACTTTACTAACTTTATTGGTTTTATTAGTATACTAATCAATCACAAGTCCCTATCATTATTATATGACCTGAGAAGACTGTACTTAAAAATTTAAGGACATGTATATGTTGTAGCAGGAATAATTTTCTCATGCTCCAACAAGGAACCTTCTTGAATTAGTATCATTGGGCCCAGGATATACACAACACACACACACACACACACACACACACCCATACACACACGAGAGAGAGAGAGAGAGAGAGAGAGAGAGAGAGAGAGAGAGAGAGAGAGAGAGAGAGAGAGAGAGAGAGAGAGAGAGAGAGAGAGGAAAATGAAAGGAGAACTAGAACTAGAAGGAGACAGGAATAAGATGTGGGAGGGGTTAAAAGAGGGCAATGGGAGTTGAATATGAACACAGTATATAGGTCTGAAATTGTCAAATATATAAAACAGTCTAGGATATACGTATTCTCCTTTACAGATTTGTAATAAATTCATTCATATAGTAATTATTGGTGGTAAATGCTAATAAATTATACTTCTAGCAGGTGTGTGTCTTTCGAGGTTCAATCCTATGATTTCTAAGTGAATAATAAAAGATGCTTGTCCACTGGTTTTAATTTTGTGCCTGTTAAACTAGAGGCTTGTCTAGGTGCTCATGGTTATATGTTGTCAAAGTCTTCTTTAATTGTAAATTATGTGTTGGATACATAGTAGATATTAATCAAAACTATTACATACTTACATGAATCTTATATTTTCTTCTAGGACGACGTAAAATGTGAATACATAAAAAGTGTACAAGCAAAAGAATGGAAATCTTTCAAGGTATGATACTGTATGCACCAACAAAATGTGAAGTGTAACTATTTTCTTCCTTGAATGCAGTCTAATTTTTAGCAAATTTAAGAAATAGATATACAAAGGAAGATATACTCATTATAATGAATGTATGCACAAATGTTTACAAAGATAATATATTTAATATTTATGGTTAATACAAAAATAACTGTAACAAATTAGCAGGGCCAAATGACTTACATATTTCTCAATTGCTAAGCAATTTAAATGTCTTACCCATTTCCTCTCCTTTATATTTTATATTATATTTATAATATAAAATTATATTATATTTACTGAATATTTTATAGGAGGAAAATAAGGGCTAAAGATATTAAGAAACCAGATACATTAGACAGTTTTGTTGTAATTCAAAATTGTGCTCTTCCTTAATTTATTGGTCACTAGAACTTAGAAATAATGAGGATGAAACCATTTCCATTTTTCCATATAAACATCACAGGAAAAAGTATTCATATAAGCATTGCTATTGGATCAACTTTAATTTTGCATCACTTGGAAAATTTCCAGAGTAATTCTTGTTGTTACCTTTATCCTCATTGCTACCTTAATCATAACATATCCCATAATTTCTTTGAGATTTATGAAGTGGAAAAGTAATTCAATGTCTCATTTGTATACACATTCATTTTTGGGTGCGGGAAAGCAGGTCACCAATTGAATATTTTATGACATTCCTTAGAAAGATATTTCCAATATATGTAAAAAATTTTAAAGAATATAGTGGAAGTATTTAATAAACTGAATTGTATTTTAGATTATCATAATTCTCAACATGTGACATAGTATGAAAAGACTGATCATGGATAGGAAGCAAATATGGTGACAGTGATTATTAAATAGCATGTTTTTCAAAAAATTCTCAACTGAGGAATACGGAATGGCTGAGAAATACCTGAAAAAATGTTCAACATCTTTAGACATCAGGGAAATGTAAATCAAAACAACTCTGAGATTCCATCTCACACCAGTCAGAATGGCTAAGATTAAAAATTCAAGTGACAGCACATGATGGCGAGGTT